>NC_061122.1:213394387-213561588 GCF_002878395.1 Capsicum annuum | reverse complement strand
CAATCTTTATATTTGAAAGGAGATTCTTGGGCTTCATGGGTGGAAGGTACCCATGAATAAACATCTAACATTGGAAGGCACCCATGAATAAACATCCAACATACCTTAATTCTTGACTTTAAGAAGATTGACGGTGAAATTCTTCAGATTTGAATCTTCTATCAAAATCCTAAGGCTTGTTCTTGAGAGAGTTTGAGAGAAAGCGAGTATATTTTGGTTAATTGAGGCTGAATTTTGCGTTTATGGTGTTTATGTCGTGGGGGTATGGTTTAGGGTGCGGAAAAAGACTAAAATACCCCTATAAAACTACTTCCCAGTTGCTGAAATTCTTAGCTGATTACCAAGGCTGATAAGCCATCAGATATGTGACGGCCCATCAGCTCAGGTCGTCACTTGGAAGCTGGAATTGATGGGTTTTTGCTTAACTTTGACGACTTGGGCTGATAAGTCGTCAGATATGTGATGGCCCATCAGCTCAGGTCGTTACTTAGTTGTCAGGCTGACATGCTGAAGTAAAGTAGGTATAAATTTTCACTCCGATATCGGATTTTGGTAAAATTGGTATCGTTGGAAAGCTAATCAGTTATATATCTTTTAGTGGGTCATGAGCTCAAAAATTCTTTGTATAATGAAATATATGCTTGTTTGAAGTTTACTATGGGAATATCCTTATCAAGAATTCAATCGGTAAGGAATGCTTTGATTCGTCTGATAGCTGGGCGTTATTTGAGGCCTTAATGTATATCCAAATTACTCATAAAACTATCAAATAACCATGAGGTACTATGTATAATATTGAAACTTAGAGCTAATATTGGTTGGATTTTTTGGGGTATTACATCTTGCTTTTTGCTATCGGAGGTTGAACTTTCATGATATCTGCTATCCATCACATGGCATATTTTTTAAAGTACTGTATTGATTTCTTCTCCATCTTTATCAAGTGGAACATATCTGGGATGACTTTAATGTTAAACCTGAACCTATCCATAAATTCTTGTGCCAAGGTAGTCTAGCCATGCCATTTCAGTGGGTCTTGGCTCGTGTACCGATCTAGAGCCTCTCCTATCAAGGTCCTTATAAACAACTTTATCCTAATGGCCTCATACTTCCCCACCTTAACTAGTTTGTCATAATATGACCTTAAATGATATCGAGGATTTCCTTTTCCATCAAACATATCAAACTTCAGCACCTTATACCCTGTAGGCAACTCAACATCTAGATGAATGCATAAATCATCATACTCGAGCTCTTCGTATCTTTTATGTTGTTGGATGCTTCTAAATGCTTCCTTTAAACTACAAATATCCTTTGCTAAACTTCCATCTACTTTAGACCTTAACTATCTTTCCATCTCCTCATAAGGATCATGTAACGCCTTGACAGTACACCATGGATGCCACACATAGCTTACATCTCTAAAGAACCACAAGCTAACCCATGAGCTGGTACTTGCTGTGAGCACTAAATAAAATAACAAAGACATATGCAGAACTTTAACTGGAAATGCCATAAGGTTTTTAAAAACTAAAAATCAATACTAAATCATGGTTCAACAGTCTGAAACATAATGTCAATATTGATAAAGCAACTGATAATACGTCTGAAAACTGACATGCTGTCTGTATTAGTCTGAAAGCCTCTAAATAGACTAACTGTGGAGTTGATGGGAAAAGTCCCTAACTAACTTCGGCTGACTACTGAACTAAAAAGGAAATGCTGACATAAACATTATTGGTCCTCGAAGTATGAGGACTTACCACTACTACTACTACTGATGCATTAGGATATCTAAGTGTGGTCGGGAACCTGAGCGTCCAACCTATGATATGAGACATCATAGCACAAGAAACAAGTATGCGGTTAGTACTTTAAAGTACTGGTATGCTAAATGAGGTTAGGCTGATATGCATGGGTTTATGAATATGAATAATACATGACTGAACAAATAGCATGAGATGACTGATACAATAGTATACGTAAAAGCTGTAAAATCTGAGGATGCATGACAAAGCATATAACATGATATTGAAATAATCTATAAACTGAAGTACTAAAATACTGATATTGAATAACAGATAACTATATTCTATGGTCAAGCAAATCTGAAACTATACTCAGCACTAAATATTGAACTGAGACTGTGGGAGCTAAATATAACAGACATGCCCCAATATACTATTAGGGTCCAACCTGTAACCCCAGTTGGAAGGGCATTAGTACCGTGCCACGGGTACTAATAATGGATGGGTGGATCCACTAACTAATGTCTCGAAGGACCAGAGAGTCAAGCCTTAACTGATGGGTGACCCCTGAGAGGTAGTCAAGCCTAAACTAATGGATGACTCCTCATGTACTACACTGGATACATAGTTCTGGAATATAGGGACTTCTACTAAAGATTCTTCCTAACTAACAGGGAAGCCTTCATCCTTGCATTCACTCGGTGCTAAATCCTACTCCCAACTAAAAGATACTAAATACTGGACTGAACTAAGTTTAGCTATTTATGGTGACTGACTAAACTAAAAATGCTCATAAATATCCTGAACCACTCTGTAGTTACTAAAGACTAGATAAGCTGCTAGATTTTGAGCATTCAAAACCCCTGGGACTTGATAGTAAAACAACAAGATCGTACAAAACCTTAAGGACATGATAAGTAACCATTATTCAAAACTCATTCCTTTGGGCATTTTATCAACCACTCGCAATTGATGGTTTAAACATGGGAATAGTTTTTAAACATATAATATCATGATTTCAATACAAAATCAAAATTTATGGTACAAACCAATGAGTAAGCATCATTCAAATATGTAGGATTTAACTTCAACAACAAATCATGTATAAACATAATATAAGATAAAAATTCATAGGGAATTCATGGTTAAAATTCATATAACATGTAAAAATCATTCTTTTAAACTTGAAATTGGGTTCCTTGGCTCCATGGGTAAAATAAACCCATGAACATCTAACGTATCTTAATTGAAGAGTTCTTGTAGGTTCTTGGTGGTTTTCTTGAACTTGAGCTTGAATCTTTGAAAAGCTAGGGTTTGTTCTTGAAAGAGAATGGTTTTAAATTGAGAGAATTTGAATAAAAGATGACCAAATGTGCTTTTGGGGGCACTAATCCCAAGTTTTCCATGGATTTAGGCCATGGGAAAAGACCAAACTATCCCTGGGAAATTAAAAGTTTAAGCAGAATCTTGATTTTAAAGCTTACCGCTGAGCAGTATTGGTTCCACCGCTATAGGCACCATTAAGCGGGGTAATAGCGGTGATCTAATGTTGTGGACAATCCTGATTTTGAGGCTTACCACTGAGCAGTATTGGTTCCACCGCTATAGGCACCGCCGAGCGGTGTAATCGCGGTGACCTACTATTTCACATGAAAAATGCTATAATTTTTCACACGGGCATCAAATTTAGGCGAAATTGGTACCGTTGGAAAGCTAATTCAATTATCTAACTTATGGTGGGTCATTAACTCAAAAATTCTTAATAAAAAAAAAGTAATTCTTATTTAATGTTGACCATATCAACATCCTTGTCAAGAACTTAATCAATAAGGGATATTTTAATTCGCCTAATAGGTAGGAGTTATTTGATACCTTAATATACATCAAACTCGGTCATAAAACTACCAAATCACTATAATTTATTTCTTCTGATCGTGAATCATGGTTCTAATATCGGTTTGAATTCTCAAGGTATTAGAATATCTCCCACTTAGGAACATTCGTCCTCGAATGAGGTTGGTTAAGCTGAGAACACTGAGGAATTGAGGTTACATGCTGAATATAGATACTGATAACGTGATTACATATGTCACAACCCGATCTAAGGCCCTGGTCGTGATGGGCATCCCAAACCATGAAGGCCCAAGAGCGCTTCTCTAACTGGCAATCATATACACAATTTATATACAGTAAGGAAATGCGAAAATAGAGCAAAATGGAAACATGGTCATTCTCTTCATATAAACAATACAAAATTTAATTCATAACGTTTGAAACCACACGACACCAGTTTTCAAAATCTCTAACAATACCAAGACCAATATATGTCTGAAAGATGGGACAAGACCCCCATTCGGACCATAAATCAAAATAAGCTAACAAAATTCTAAAATAGGCCTTCTGAAATAAAGGAAGGCTCACCAACTGTAAACTCTGACAGGGTTTGACCTACTTCTTAGTGGAATCCCAGGACTGTTCCTCAGATCCTGAAATATAGGGGGTCAATACAATTGTACTGGTATGTGAAACAACCCAAAAATGTCATATTTTGTATACACAATAGATGAGAGCATTTAGTAATAACCATGATCACAATGCAAGTAAAAATACATGGGCATATTTTAGTGTACCTAAAAACAATTCTTGACAACTTTGACTCACCCTTTGTTGTTCTTCCAAGCTAGTCGGTACACCTTACAAATCTGAAATTCCATGGGCTATGTGGAACCCGCCCTTGACTCGGCGGCCAAGCGTCCAATCCAAGTATCCGCCAAGATTGGAGTGGTGATACCCCCTATGTGAGCACACCGAAGGAAATCCCTCCATATGAGATGTCCTAAAAATATCCTTTCATGTAGGATCACATGTCATAAGTCCCGCATCGGAAACTACAGTTTTCAGCGATGAGCCCTTGCACTTAAACACCTTCTTCGGGTAACCTACTAGCTCTCTTAAGCCCAACTTTTAGTTCTTTAAAGAAAACATGTTCATACTTTCAAAACATTCAACACTATCTTGTTAAGGGCATAAAAACATCGGGTATCGTCATGCCCTGACTTGCAAGTCAATCAAATCACATCACATTATATCTGCAGCCCTTTTCACTTATTATCATATTAATAACCACCCATAGCTTTTAAACATCAAGTGAGGGAGAGTCATGCAATAGGGTTTCATTTGAGTTTACATCAAAAACACTCTCTTTTCAATAGTACAATCATAAGGTTGTCATGTTATGTTTACATTGTTCTATACCCATAGAAATTGTTAATTTTGACACGATAAATATTTTCCATTCATAAGCCCCCTCTCAACAAGTCATAACCCATATCATTCCATGATCATTAGTAAAGGATTCGCTCACTAGTTTTCATTGAGAAAATTCATGCATTTAAACAATTCACAATACTTGAAATCAAAGATATCATAAGGGGGAGGGAGTTTAGTCATTCATGCTCTCAATCAACTTTACAAAATAGACGAAATCATGTTATATATTAATTTTCATGAAAAGTTGTTCAAGACTGCAAATATTTTCATCAAAACAATCCCATGATACATACTTTTTGCAAACAATATCGAACACTTCATTATAAAACATAATTGGGGACCTTTAATCTTGATAAAACATTTAAACTTATGCCCATGGTTTTTAGAGTAGTCCCACATACCTTATATTACTTAGTTTGAAGGAGAAAAACCCAAATCTTGATTAGTTTCTGGGAACTCTTGACTTAGGAGCTTGATTCTTGATCTTTGGGGCTCTAGGGTTTTCTTGAAGAAGAAAAGAGAATAATGATGTAACAAAAGATCTTTGGGGGCTTAAATCTTGTGTTTTGAACAGTTTTGGGTGAGGTAAATATGCCTATTGCCCTCAAACACGCAGAAAACAAAAACTAGAGAATAAAGGGTGAAATAGAGCGTGTCGCATGCTAATTGCGCGACCTCACTGCCTCTCTCATGAAAATGGCTATAAATTTTTGCTCGGGTATCAGATTAAGATGAAATTGTATTGTTCGAAAGCTGATTAAATTATCTATAATTTAGTGGGTCTTGAGCTATAAAATTCTATTTGTATAAAAAGTTATATACGTTCAAAGTATACCCTTACAAAATCAAATATAAAGATTTAGCTGAATAAAAGGTTCTTAGCTCAACTTCGCTCTAAGTGATTCCTATGAAGATTTTTCACCTAGAAAGCACATCAAACATGAAGATATAGATCATGACACTTATTCTCACTAGAAATAATTTCTATTAGAGCTTACACATGTAGGAACAACAGTTTGATTTCTAGTTTGAAAATACGGGGTGTTTCAACATGACTGTATCTAAAACATGACACATGATTGAATATCATGAATAGAACTAATTTCTTGAATACGTGCAATGACATGAGTATGGTAATAAGGATGAGATAGAAATGAGAGAGTCAACTTATGAGTAACCATTACCTCAGGCTGGATCTGGTTTTGTGAAGAAAATATGAGAGGTTTAGGAAATGAAAACTCAGGGCATTACTACATCTCCCCCTGGGGTAGTTTGTTCCCCTGAATGATATTGACTTGGCTAAAATACTAGGGATAGACTGAGATGATGCATGAGACACTTACGAACTGTGGCATAACTGAATATCTGGGCTCTGAAACTAAGTCCTGAGGAATAGACTATCCACGACATGGATTTGTCAAAGAGGTTTAAACTGAGGACATACATGACATAAGATCTGAATTTTATTGATCATTAAGAGGGTAGCACGAGTACTACAACTGAACATACTATAAAGCTTGAGTACATGAGTCATGAGTTGCATGACCTGAATTTGAAGTTCATAAATTTATGGAACATGATCCATACTACTGAGCAAACTGGAATTCCTTATACTAGGAATTGGGAGAATACATGATTTTTTATAAGGTGCACAAAGTGAGCTATGATCATAGAGCTAACATGTAAAGCATGAGTAGATATTGTGATAACTGAAGCACAAAAAAATTCACACTGAGATAAGAATGGTTTGGTCATTATCCTCCCTTCCTACTATTCTACAACATACTGACATCACTACTAGAATCTGAGAGCATGACTGGGTTACTTGTTCTATCATCTCCCCCGTAGCTTCAAGCTATCATTCTAAGCCTGTGGGCATAAACTCTAAACTAATCTGCAACCACTATACTCTAGAGTCTGGGGTATAATAATGCATATAAACACTATACTTACCCTAAAAGACTATGCCTGATAATGTAAAACCCACTGCTAGTACTTTCTTCTGAGATACAACCACTAAGTCTGTTGCTGATGGATTGGGCTGCTATGTATGATCGGGAGCCCGTGTGTCTGAACCTATGATATAAGATATCATAGCAGAAAAAAAGTATGCATCAGTACTTTAAATGTACTGGTATGCTAAGTGAGGTAGGTTGAGATGCATGAGTTCATATGCATGAACAATACTGACTGAAAAACATGAGTATAACTGAATGAGAGTACACGCATGAATACGTAAGTTATAACTAAGGTCATTATAACACTAGAAACTGAGTTCTGAATTACTGATTTACTGATATCTTAGTTTATTGATACTGTATTACTGTTAACTAAGTAGTTGTATCTAACAGTCCTAATTTTGTGGAACTATTCTGAGTTTCATACTGAATTGAGTGACTGTGTCTGACAGTCTTGATTTTTGAAAAATTGAAGTAAGTTCTATTCTGAAAACTAAAACTAAGGCTGTGGGATAACAATATGCCCCTTTCTGAATAGATTGGGGTCCAACCATGACACAGCTAAAGACAACCGTACCAGTCTCCTTAATCAGTATTGCGGTCCTACACTTCTTGACCATACCGCTAGATACCCCTGACACAAACTTACTCATCTTTGCTATGTTATCTGCTACCATATAAGGGGCATATATATCTAACTAAGGAAACTTAAGAGAATACTCTTGTACCATCATATTTCACTATCTCAAATTTATGAACTCCAAAACCTTCATTTCCCTCAACTTTAGCAGAAAGAACCTATCCAGAAAAGCAATAGCAAACTCCTCTCATTTAATGGGCCCTGCATCTGCGACACTCTTTGCTTTCCACTGTTTGAACCATGAGTGAGCCATATCCTAGAACTGATATGTAGCTAACTTGAAACTCTTACTATTTTTCACCCCCATAATATCTGTAACCTTCTACACCTGATCAAGAAATTCCTGTGGATCCTTATCTAACTTTGGCCCGATGAAAGATGGAGGGTTTATTTGGGTGAAGTCCCGAATCCTAGATGCAGCAGTATTAGCCACTGGATTGGCTGGAACGGTAGCTGGGCATTCATTCTGGGCTACCATAGAATGAGCTAGGGTGGTGAAAGCTACTCTAAATGCATGGGAGACATGTTCATCTACGGGATCTGGCTGGACGGGCTGAGGTGCTGACTGATTTTTGGTTCTCCTTTCGTTAGTCTTTTTGGGAGGCATGTTCTATAAACGGAAAGGAGAGAATGAATTAGACTGAGAGTTTAACTTGAGCGTGTTCTCACAGGCATGACATGATTACTGAAAGAAGGGAAACTTTTTCTAAAATATCTAATATCCTCCTGTCCATAAGTGTGGCGCACAACACACCCATGTACAAGACTATACTAAATATGGCTTTCAAACTTACTAGGACTCTATTGAACCTCAGGATCTAATACCAAGTTTGTAACTCCCTGATTCTATACCCCAGACGCTACATGATGCTCATAATCCCAAGAGATCACAAACTAACCCATAACTAGTACCTGCTGCAATAACTGAATAGTAATACTGTAATTATGCAGAAATTAGGTGGAAATCTAACATAAGATTCAAATCTAAAATAAATACTGAGTACGGTATATCAACACCAAAACTGATCATCTGTCTATAAATACTCTAGTTTGAAAAGCCTCTACTGTCTGAACAAGGAGTGGATGGGATAAGTCCCCAACTAACTTTGACTACTAAAATAAACTGAGTACTAAAATACTGGAATAATAAATATGTCCTCAAACTATGAGGACTCACCACTAATTTTGTTGCTGATAGATTGGGTTGCTATGTATGATCAGGAGCTCGAGCGTCTGAACCTATGATATAAGACATCATAGCGCAAAATAAAGATATATATCAGTACTTTTAATATACAGGTATGCTAAGTGAGGTAGGCTGAGATGTATGGGTTCATATGCATGAACAATACTGACTGAATAACATGAGTATAACTGAATGAGAGTACATGCATGAATACGTAAGTTGTAACTGAGGTCATGATAACACTGGATATTGAGTTCTGAATTACTAATTTACTGATATCTGAGTTACTAATATTGTATTACTGTTAACTAAGTGATTGTATTTGACAGTCCTAATTCTGTGTAACTATTCTGAGTTCTGTACTAAACTGAGTGACTGTGTCTGACAGTCTTGATTTCTGAAGAACTGAACTGAGTTCTATTCTAAAGACTGAAACTGAGACTATGGAAAGTAATCATATAACTGATATGACTCTTTCTCAATAGATTAGGGTCTAACCTGTAACCCTAGTTAGAAGGGTTTCAATACCGTGCCACGAGTAAAGGCAACTGTGAGTTAACCCTCTCTGACAGGAAGCCCTTTTGTAAACCCTCTTGGCAGGAAAACTCATATGAGATGTATCAAACCTAGTCTAGCAGGAAGATATCTCAACCTGCACTGGCTACATAGTTTTGTAACGCAGGGATTGCTACTAAGGGTCAAACCCTCTGCTGGCAGAAATACCCTTATCCTTGGATTCGCTCGATGCTAAATCCTACTCCCAACTGAATAGACACTGAACTGATTCCTAGTTCATACTAGGCTTGACTAAACTGTTGCTGATTATACTGTCTAACTGAATTGAACTGAGTTCACTGAGTTTTGTTGACTAACGGAATACTATTGAATTCTATTAACTAACTGAATTTACTGAGGTCTGAACTGAATACTAAACTGGACTGGACTGATACTGAGTCTGCTGAGTTTTTCCTGAGTTCTGTAACTGATTGAGAGTACTATTGATTGTGACATGATTGAGATTATTCTATAACTGACACTGGCTCTAGGTAAACAACTAAATTATTGGGTATTAAATACCCCCACGACTCGATAGCATGAAAAATAAAGCATCACATGACCTTGTATAGCATAGATATGTACACTTGTTCATAATGCATCTATAGAGGCATTTTATCAAACACTTGAATGGCATGTACTAGTATACATGCTAACATGATGTAATCTCACTATTTAATTCACATGAACAACTCATCAAACACTTGGAAGGCATTGTATATGCACATAGTACTAATCAACATATGACCATCACAATTTCAAGGCTTTAACATGAATTCACATGATACTGCATACATAATACTTGTTTTTACATAAATCTTGCACTTAATCATGGAATAGAAACCCAATCAACATTATAATCATAAATACACTTGAATCCAAATCATAGAAATCATGAAATCAATTTACTTAAAGTTTAAAAGAGTTTCTTGGACTCCAAGGGTGGAAAGGACCCTTGGATGAAAACTTGACATACCTTAAAGCTTGAATTCTGAAAGATTGATGGATTTTCTTGGAACTAGAATTCTTGAATGTGATGAACTAGGGTTTGTTCTTGAAAAAACCTAGAGAGAATGAGTAAACTTTTCCTTTTGGAAGACTTAATTACATGTTTTGGGGGCTGATATAAGATGGAAAAAGACCCATTTACACCTCTGGATGAGGGTTTTAATTATTAAAAACTGGACTAGCGATGTGTAGACTGACGTGTAGCTTCATTGGCATCGATGCGATGGCCAATGCATCATGTCGAGACCATGTAGGTTCACTAGAATTTGCACTAGGAGCTGGATAAAAATATTCATCAACGCGATGGGCAATGCTACGCATCGAGATCGTGTCGATCCACTGGTTTGAGCTTTCAAATATGATCCAAACGAAGTTCAAAAATTTGAAACTTGTTCGGGAACACCCACTGACATTCCTAATCATGATTCAACCTAAAAATCATTACTTTAAGGTCATGAGGGTCGTGAAAAAGGATCTCCAACTTAGAAAGGCTAAAATAACACTAAGTTTGAATACTTAGCTAAAATTTTCCAAGGCTGGGACCCCTTAACAAGCTCTAAAGAACTGAGTTAATCTTAGGATTTTACGGGGTCTTACACTGACTATGTCGAATGATCTGACCTCTCCCTTGATACTTCAAATTAGTGAAATAATTGATCTTCTCTAATGTGGGGGTGAGTTCAAAGTCTTTGAATGCAAAGACAACTTGATCTGGTTCCCAAAATAAAATCAATGCTCTAACCACATGCTTATCCGGAGTGATCTTGAAAAGTGTAGGTAGGCACCCCAATTTCCTTGTAGCCACTAACTTTTCAATTGAATTTTGGAACACCTTCTACCATTCTAATTTTGGGCATTTGGGGAACTAAATACATCCTACAATGTAAATACAATAAAATAGGTACACATTTTTCAAAACTCGCGGTGTCACAATTAATCTTGGATCCATTTATCATTATTCCATGCACATAATATGAGCGGTTGTCATCGGATCATAAACCCATTTGACATAAGGGTGTTATCTAAATTCGTGAAATAACACCATGGGTTAATCCACCTAAGACTTATGCATGCATGGCCTATATCAAGGGAAGTTCTATCTTAAGTTTTTTTAAGATTTGGCTTGTTAGACACAAGGTTCTCGAGTGGACAAATCGAGTGAGAAGGCTACGCGGTCACACAGAAAAAGATCCGAATACACCGCGCATACGCCAACTCTCCTAAAATTTGGAATAGGAAAGAAGTTTGTGGGTGCGCAAAATACACCTCACATGTACGTGTGATTGTGTCAATTTTTTTGAATGGAAGAAATATGAGCGGAATGATAGTTTATATAAAGCAGTAATAATTGATCTATACAAAGTAATAATAAATAAACAGTTTAATCACACAAATATGACAAACATATAAGCAGATAAAATAAAATAAATAGATATTAAAAGACTAGATTATTAACCTAATTTTTTTATGGTTAAGAACCTAATAGTTCCCAGTGAAGTCTCCAAGCTGATATACGAAACTTCTTAATCCAATGTCACTAAGTAGTGAAGAACTAACTTGGTTCTAAGGGTAGGCTACTATTTCATATTAAAGATGCATTAAAGAATTTTAACAAATTCAATCATTTATTCTAAAAGGTATGGTTTAACCTACCAGATTTTAACCCTTAACGGTATAAATTACATCTACCTAGTGATTAAGCTAAAGTCGATATCCAAAAATGAGGAGAAAAACAACATATTGTTATCCTATTTAATAAAACTCATACTAGTACAAACATAAGCAAACAAGGTATAAGTTCCAAACATTGATTTGTAGAATGTTGGTGCAAGATAATGACATATATATACAAAAAAATAAAATTCAGAAAAGGAAAAAGACCCCCGACTGCGGGCGGATTCGACTCAAGATTGTGAAGTATAACTCCTCATGTAGAAGAGAGATAGTGTTGGTCTCATTCTGAGACTCTATGCGGAAATGAGGGTCTAGCCTTAAGACCCCAAGTTTGTTTGCTCCAAAAGTGTACATGCAAATAAAGAGAGAGTAATGAAATTAGTGTGAAGATTCAACTCTAAAAGATATTGAATAAAAATGGACAAAGGCGAGTAAATAATGTGATGGAGATGCAATCCAATCAAGAAAACACTATGTCGAGTAATAATCTCCAGGTGTAATATGACCCTTTCTTTTAAGCTATGCGAAAATTCTACTTGACGACATGATTTTGTTCTCCATTCATAGCATTTTACCTCGAGTTTGATTCCCCGAGCATATGATCTCCATAAAAAGATGAAATGAACTAAAACTAAAGTGTCTAACACATGCCATTTATTTAAAACTTGGGAAAGAAAAGTCATACATATATACCTACCAATGTAATAGGAGAAGAATTAAAACTAAATGTATTGTATTTGCAAGCATGACTTAATGTCTAACTAAAAAATGCATCAGCACAAATGTTTTAACTAGGCCCATACAATAATCATACTATTTAAATAAATTTCTACACAGGAAACGTGAATTGAAATTTTCTTATAAACTCAAAATAGTTAATCAAGAATGAAATAGGATTTATGATGGAGCTTATATGGGTTTCTTTAAAAGCTGATCAACTTATTCAAGTATTGTTGTTGCTGCCCGATTATATACAAAGACTTAAGGAAATAATTGTATGTGAGCATAGGACCGTGACGTAGAGAGGAAATGAACTCACATTCTGTTTAGAGGAAATAAATAGATCGATAACAGACGTTTTCTTATTTCTGTTGTTTTAGGTATTATATTTTCATTTTCTTTTTTATCAAGAGTATTTATTTCTGTATGGGTATTTTCTAAGTTTTCCTCATTAATTTCTTTTTGTTCTTCATTGATTTCTAAATTTTTTGTATTTGTTAATATTTCTGTATATGTTTCACTATCTTCGGACTCATAATTAACTGTCTCTTCAATATCTATATTATTTATTTCTAACCTACTAAATCTATTTGACCTACTAAGTCCGCGCACCCCCCTACAAATGGTATCAGAGCCCAGTAATTTAAAAAGTACGGAAGAAGAATATATTAGAGCTAGAATGTACATGTTAGAGTTAAAATTAGATTTAGACATATTAGAGTTAAAATTAGATTTAGAGTTAAAATAATTTACTTATAATTAATTATGCGAAGACCATTTAAAAATAGAGAAGCTTTTAGAAAAATTAAAGAATCTTTAATTAGTAATTATTCAGAATATATAAGTCTAAATAAAACAAAAGAAAATCCACAAAAATTAGCCTACTTAATTACATTAATATCTAGTATTGAATCAAAATTAATAACACATTTAAAATCCAGAAGAATGAAACATATACCACCTAATTATGATAAAATTAGATTTAGATATCCACCAAGATATTATAAATATAATTTAAAATGAATAAAATACAACAATATAAAGAACTAAAACAAATTATCTCTGAAAAACGTAAAGAATTAAAAATAAGAATAAAAAGACTACATTATAATATATTTGTCGGAGTTAGTAAAAATTCAATAGATACACAAAAAGATGAAATATCAAAATTAGAATCACAAATAGATAGTTTAGAATATGTATATCAACATGAACTATTCACAATAAAATGAATAAAGAAGAATTTATAATAGATGAAAAAATATATGAAAACTACGAAGGATCAAAAATAAAAATTGTATTTTCTAATCTAGGACGAAGATATAAGAAAATAGGCGAACATTTATATCTAATGTCAGAAAAAGAAGAATTAAAATTAAAAGATAAATTAACAGCAATGGTAAGAATAGAAAAAGAAAATGAAGAGATAGATAGGAAAAAGGAAATAGAAAAAATAAAACAACAAACTACGGAAGAAATACGAAAAATAGAAGAAACCAAAAATAGTAGAATTGCTGAATTAGAAAAAGAATTACAAATGTTAAAAGAACTGTATGAACAAAGACAAAAAGAAAAAGAAGAAAAAGATAGAGAACAGAAATTACTGAACGAGATAAATCAATTTAAGGAAAAATTAGAGATAAAAAACGAAGAATTAGAAATAAATAATATAGATATTGAAGAGACAGATAATTATGACTCTGAAGATAGTGAAACATATACAGAAATATTAACAAATACAAAAAATTTAGAAATCAATGAAGAACAAAAAGAAATTAATGAGGAAAACTTAGAAAATACCCATACAGAAATAAATACTCTTGATAAAAAAGAAAATGAAAATATAATACCTAAAACAACAGAAATAAGAAAACCTATATATCATAAGAATAAGTTTAAAAAATATAATGAATATGACAAATGGATACCAAAACAAATAATTAATAAAAATTATAACTTTTTAGATCTAGACTGTGTAATAGATACAGAAAAAACAGTACAATTATGGATAGGATATATGACAAAACAATTATTAGATAATAATATAAATATAACAGATGCACCGGAATATATAGAAAAAACACTAATAGGATCAGTAAAACTATGGTTTGCAAATCTAACCGAAAATAGCAAAAAAGTATTAAGAACTAATAAACCTATAGAAGGAACATCATCGACAACAACTAAACTAACCTCTATAGAATTATTAAAAAAATATGAAACAGCTATAAAAGATGAATTTGGTAGTACGGCAACAATCGAAGAAGAACAAAATGAAGAAAAAGATACAAATAGAAATTTAATGTTAAAATTAGCAATATGTAATATGTGTTATATAGATGAATATACTTGCGCATTTAAAGAATATTATTACAAAGGAGCATATAGTATAGAAGAAAGTAAAGAAATAAGAAAATTATATTTTAATAAATTACCCGAACCATTTAGTTCGAAAATAATAAAAAGTTGGGAAGAAGCAAAAATAGTAGATACGTTAGGAGCAAGAATAAAATATTTACAACAATGGTATAGAAACTTATGTGAAAAATATAGAGAAGAATTAAAAATGGAAAAAACATTAATAAGAAATTTAGCATGTTGCAAAAATAAAATAGCACCCCAATTTGGATGCGAAGAAAGATATTATAAGAAAAGAAAAAGGCATAAGAAATATAAGAAATATAAAAAATCAAAATATAAATATAAGAAACCAAGAAAAAGATATTATGTAAAAAATTATAAACATAAAAGACCATACAGAAAAAAGAAATCTATAAAAGAATGTACTTGTTATAATTGTGGAAAGTTAGGACATTTAGCTAGAGATTGTAAATTACCTAAAAATCCAAAAAATAAACAAATATCAGAAATAAAAATAGATAATACCGAATATATGCAGATAGATTGTATAGATTATGAATTAGAAAGTGAAGATAGTATATATGAAATTTCAGAAAACGAAACAGATAATGAAATAGATAGAGAAATAGATGAATCAAATGACTGAAGAAGATATAAAAATAATAACAAAGGAAGAATATTTAAATGATGAAGGAACGAAACAAAAAATAATATTTGATAGTAACATATTTGATGAAATAAAAGGAAAAGAATTAGAGTTAAGTGTAGAAAAAATATTTAAAATACCAATAATAAAAAATATTTTTACTAGGAAAAAGGATGAATATTATGTAGTATGCCAAAAAGAACATGTAATAGACTGCAGATATGCAAAAGGAAAAGCTAGTATACCATTAGTAACAAAAAGAATAATTAATAAAGAAATAAATGATATAAAAAGTAAAGGAGATCCAATAAAATATGTACACCTTGGAGGTACAGAGATATTAATAAAAGCATGTTTTACAGAAGGAATAGATACACCAATAGAATTATATTTAGCAGACGATAGAATAATAAAACCTATAGAAAAGAGCATAATAACTGCTGTAAAAGGAAATCTAATATATCAAAAATTTAAATTTATAATAAGTGCAAATTATTCAGTAGCAGTAACAGATAGAAATATAGATAAATCATTAGTATTATATTGGAAAATATCAGGAATAGAATTAACCCCAGGAAGTAAAATATTTACAGCAAGATGTAAAAATCTATATGTATTAACAACAAAACATAAAATAACAGGAAAAAATAAGATTAACAAAATACAAATAGAAAGCCCATTCGAACAAATTGTAAAAACAATAGATTATAATAATTATACCTATAGAGACATAGATACAGAAGAAAATTTAGAAATAGTAAATGATAGAATAAGTACAACAAAAAGAATAGCTAATGAAAAACCAGAATCATCAAGCTCATCAAAAAGAACAAGTTATGAAACAAATTCAATAAGTAATTTAAACCAATATTACATAACAAGAAAAATAAATGAAAAAGAATACCTAATACTTTTAAATACAGGACAAGAAGAAAATTATATAGCAAGATATCTAGTAAAAGATGAAGAAATAAAGACCGACAATGATATATGCCCAGATCTACCAAGAAGTTTAATAAATAATAAAAATATAGCAGAAAAAGAAATAATATTAGGAGTCAGAAAAATAAAAATAGAATTCGAAGTAAAGGAAGAAATGCAAAAAGCAGATATAATACTAGGAATAAAATGGTTAGAACAAGTAAAACCATATAATATAGAACATATACAATTAACCTTAACATATAACAAAGAAAAGTTATTATTAAAAAGAGCCTTAACATGAAATGAAGATATATGTATTAATGAAGATAGTAGTAGAAGGATATTACAGTAGATATTATACGCCAATGATAGATACAGGAGCAGAAGCTAATTTATGCAGATATAATTGCTTACCAGAAAGTAAATGGGATAAATTAAAAACACCAATAATAGTTAAAGGATTTAATAATGAAGGAAGCCTAATTACTTATAAAGCTAGGAATGTAAAAATACAAGTATGGGATAAGATATTAACAATAGAAGAAATTTATAATTATGAATTAACATCAAAAGATATACTTTTAGGAATGCCATTCTTAGATAAATTATACCCACATATAATAACCAAAACAGACTGGTGGTTTACAACACCATGTAAACAAAAAGTAAGAGCAAAAAGAGTTAATAATAAAATAAGAAAGAAAACTGATTGGATAAAAGGAAGTGAAAAAGGTACACAAAAGTTAGAAAATATAAAAAATACTGAAGATACAGTAGAACTAGTAGTATTTTCGATAAATAAAACAGAAATAACTATATTTTCAATAAATAAAATAGAAATAATTCAGAAAAAATTGAAACAATTATATAGTGAAGATCCATTAAAAGGATGGGAAAAACATAAAACGACTATAAAAATTGAATTAATAGATAAAAATAGCATAATAACACAAAAACCATTAACATATAATTTTGATGATTTAAAAGAATTTAAAATGCACATAGATGAATTATTAGAAAAACAATATATACAAAAAAGTAATAGTAAACATAATAGTCCAGCATTTATAGCAAATAAACATAGTGAACAAAAAAGAGGAAAAAGTAGGATGGTTATTGACTATAGAAATTTAAATGCAAAAACTATAACATATAATTATCCGATACCAAATAAGATATTAAAAATAAGACAAATCCAAGGATATAATTATTTTAGCAAATTTGATTGTAAATCAGGATTTTATCACCTAAAGCTAGAAGAAGAATCTAAAGAATTAACCGCATTTACGGTACCACAAGGATTTTATGAATGGAACGTGTTACCATTTGGATATAAAAATGCACCAGGAAGATACCAACATTTTATGGATAATTATTTTAAACAATTATCTAATTGTATAGTGTACATAGATGATATATTATTATATACAAAAACCAAAGAAGAACATTTAAAATTATTAGAACAGTTTACAGATATAATAGAAAAATCGGGAATAAGTCTAAGCAAAAAGAAAGCTGAAATTATGAAAAACTAGATAGAATTTTTAGGAATACAAATAGATAAAAGTGGAGTAAAAATGCAACAACATATAGTACAAAAAATAATGAATTCGAAAGAAGAATTAGATACAAAAAAGAAATTACAATCATTTTTAGGACTAGTAAACCAAGTAAGAGAATATATTCCAAAATTAGCAGAAACTTTAAAACCACTACAGAAAAAATTAAAAAAGGATATAGAATATAACTATGATGAAAAAGATAAAAAACAAGTTCAAAAAATAAAATTACTTTGTAGAGAATTACCAAAATTACAATTTCCAGATGAAAATAGAAAATTTATATATATAGTAGAAGCAGATGCTAGTGAATATAGTTACGGAGGAGTACTTAAATATCGATATGAAGCAGAAAAAATAGAACACCATTGTAGATACTACTCAGGTACGTTCAACGAGACAGAAATAAAATGGGAAATAAATAGGAAAGAATTATGTTCATTATATAAATGTTTATTAGCATTTGAGCCATATATTGTATATAACAAATTTATTGTACGAACAGATAATACACAGGTACGCTGGTGGTTAACAAAGAAAATACAAAATTCAGTTACAACAAAAGAGATTCGGAGACTAGTTTTAAATATATTAAATTTCACATTTACAATTGAAGTGATCAGTACTAACAAAAATGTTATTGCAGATTACATATCAAGACAAAGCTACACAAACTGAAATAGTAGAGGAAGATACTCTAGAAAAAATACTTAACACCCTAACTACGCTTTCAATGAAAGTGGACAGTATGGGTAATGAGATAGAAAAGCTAAAGACTAATGAAGATAAACTGAAGTCTATAGCTACAAATCAGCTAACTCAGCAGTGTGCAGAGCTATGTCGATCGGAAGACATTAAAAATCCAGAGCTAGAAGGAGACGTTGGGACACTCCATAAAACCCATAACATTTATCAATCTACTTCTGCAGGTACAAGCAAAGGAGTTAATAGACCAAGATATCAGAATGTAAATATGAATAAAATATTTGAAAAACCATTTACACCAAAAACACAAAAAGACCATTTATTCATACCCCCACAAGTTAACACATACCGAGATAGCCTAAACCAAGACAAAAAAGCATACAACTACACCGCCCAGAAATACATAGAAAATATATACAGAGTACAAACCTTTCTAAACCATAACCCCAGAGCTACAGACATCAAAGAACCAAATACCAATTATATAACCCAAAAATTACAAGGATATAATAAATTAATTGCACTACCCAAAACTAACCCAAGCCTAGTATAAACCTGTTTTGACTATGGACTACTAAATACCATATATACCCAAGACGGAGAAGAACTAACAGCTATGGAGGAATTATACAAGATATTCACTACCTACAAAAGAATAACAAAAGGAAATTTATTTTATATAAAGTGTTATACTGCACCAGCAGAGATATTATATGATGAAATAAAACCAGTTATACAAGTTGTAAAGATAGGACTAACAAGAGATATGATTATACCAGAAGATATTACGCAACAACCGGAGATACCCAGAATTGAGATACCAGATTTTTATGCAAATAAATGACTTATTGGACTAGCTACGATCATTCAAGAATTAGCAAATAATTATACTAACGGAAACCCAATATGGAGCTACTATTCAAGAGATCATCAAATGATATATTCAAATTCGAAAGAGCTACGACAAGCAGATATGGAAGACGTAAGACAATGGATAATGACGCTACTCAACCCAGAAAAACAATCTACCGCAAGAGCAATCAAAAAAGGATTT
This sequence comes from Capsicum annuum, assembly GCF_002878395.1. Taxonomy (NCBI): domain Eukaryota; kingdom Viridiplantae; phylum Streptophyta; class Magnoliopsida; order Solanales; family Solanaceae; genus Capsicum; species Capsicum annuum. The sequence goes on along the minus strand of NC_061122.1, from coordinate 213,541,580 downwards.
ATTTCAGATGGACTGCTAACAAGATTCTGTAAAATAATTGGACATAAATATCCAGACCACCAATGTTCGAGGTGCAATGGAGAAGATAATATTATTCCAGAGGTACATCTAGAATAAAAATCAAGAAGACAAAATGCCAGTTGGAAAGATAAGATTTAAAAAAAAAAGCAAAAGCATGATGCTTATTTATCCATTTATGCGGAGAACTAAATGAACCATATTCACTCTTCACTACATAAAAAATGATACCAAACAAACTAATAACTTTGAGACAAAAAAAACTGATTCATATGGTTATATAATCCTAAAAGAAAAACATGTCGAGAACACAACTTCATAGGACTTGGGCTTTCCAGAAATGTGGAACTAACTACAGCTAACAAAACTTTAAAAACAATTATTTTCACACACAAACTTCTTGTCCGAGAAGGAACATTGGTCACGAAAGAGAGCAATGAAATTGGTATGCAATCCAACTTATGAAACCAAGTAAGAAGCACAACAAATGTAGTATCTAAAGAAAATATCAAACTAGATAACTTTTAATCGACTCAAAAGTAGCTAAGTCCGTCATGTATAAGCTGTAGCGGGACTCCTAGTTTATGTTATATATATGAAATTTAATAATCCCTTATACATATTATTAGTTAGATAGAAACAAAGAAGATTTTCTACACGTATTTTAACTCGAAGAAAGAACGTAAAACTTAAGGCTTTTACATGCGTATGTGGACTAAATCTTCGATTAGATTAATCTTGATAGTCCTAGATTCACTAAAAGGGTCCGACACAAATAACCAAAAGAGATTCTGGAAACAGTGGGAAGAAAAAATTGCTAAAGGTTATAAGTGATTATGCTTTAAAATTTCAAATCGAGAAGATGCAAAAAATGACCCCAAACTAATATAGTGCAGCATAGCTGAATTTGAAACATATAAAAATTTAAAGCCATAATCTCCTCTTCTTTACGAAAAATAGGTAACTTTCAATTCATCATTAATGGATAGTCAAAGCTACATAAAAAAAAATGAAATTCATAAGGGAAAGCATCCCAGACTCCTAGTTAGTACAAGGAACAAAACGACTAACTAAAACATCTTCACAAATTCATTTTTTATAGAGCGTCGAAGAGCTTCACGGCTAGTCACAATGATAGCTTATGCAAGCAAATATTTTGATTTAAGGTAATGATAATGGAAAGGATGAACGTTAGTCTTTAAACTAAGTTCAAGCTAGCGATGGAAACTATTTACTTGTTTAAGAACCTTTAGGCTTGAGTTACTGCGTCCATATGCATGTTATGAAAATGCGCAAACTGACTTCCATAGATTTTGCAATGGGGAGCCAATATATACTTAAGGTTTTAAGCATTTTTTGGGCTAAACTGAAGGCCGCTAATGCCCTGTAAACACATAACTATGCACACGACAAGCTAGGCAGTCACAGCAATATTTAATTGACATCCCTAATGATATTAAAGTTATCCTTTAATAGACAACCAACAATGCTGAAACAACGCTTGAACTTTATAGGGTTCACTAAAACTAAATCGCAAGTCGCAAATATTTTTATAAAACACATATCACATAACTTAATGCAAGTAAATTAAAAACACAAAGTTGTTTTTGAAACTTCAAGAAAAACTAACTAATTATACAAGGCAGTCCCTTTTTTCAAACTCTAGATAAACTAAGCTACTATTTTGAGGAGAAGAAAAAAGGAAGATCACAAACTAATTTCATAAATTTCATATGCGTTGAACCCAAAATGGATGTAAACAAATTAGTAAAAGGGTCTTTTATTCACACATATATCCTCAAAGCATAGCAACATGATCCCATCTCCCTTAATGTTCAAGTTCTTTTTTAAGACCTTGTGACAGAGATTTTGGAAAAAAAAAAAAGTAGGCACAACAGTTCTGACGGATTTTGGAACATAACAGCACGAAGGACACACTTACTCACCGCAATAGCTTCTACAAATGGTATCATTTCTCATTAACCATTTCTATAAATTGATAAACTATAACAAAACAACAAAAACAAACATGTCCAAATAGGTAGAATTTCAAAAAAAACACCAAAGAACTATTGAACAACTTCATTTATTTCTAAGAATTGAAAAGCAAAAAGTGAATATGATTACTGACCTTTTACGGAGCAACGAACTAGGACTTTTTCTTCGGTGATTCAAGTCAATGATTTTCCACCAACTTCGAGTATGAGCGATGAAAAACAACAGAGTTGGGAGGCGGGTAATCAAAAACTATGAAAACAAAGCAAGAACACTTAGGGAGCAAAGCATTATGAGACTCAAGAATTCCCTCAAGTTGTCCAACACCTGAACCTCCTCTCAATGAATGAATAGGGGGTGTATTTATAGGCAAAAACGTAACCCCAATAACTTCTTTGAGTATCTAAAAATTCAAAATTTAAAAATGAAAATAGAGGGAGAAAAAGAGAAAAAGTCTTCATATTTCTGAGCTTGAAGTGATGGTGAAGACTATTGAGTCTGTAAAAGCCAAGAATTTCGGTGGATTTGCCGTGACTGAGGTGATGGAAGCTTGGTTTTGTTGAATTTCACGTGAAGAAGAGGAGATTTAGGGATGTGTTGGTCGTATTGCTGAGGTTGTTGTTGTTTAATCGATTAAAGGAGAAAATGGTAAAGTGGGTCACTTCAGAATGTTGTTATTGAGCTGGGGTAGATTTGGTTACATTAAAAAAAGGTTTTGGGTTGGTTTCAAGTATTGGGCTGCTATAATGGCCTAAATTGATGCATAAGTGAATTAAATTTGCAAGAAATCTAATCTTTCTCATTCGTTTTCACTTAATTAATTTAACGATTCTTCTTTTGACCTAATCAATTTTTATAATGTACATATTATATATATAAATTCACACAAACATAACTATAGTTAGAATTATTATAACGATACGATAAACTTTGTTTAGAATTAAAAAAATAAAAATTAACATACTAACATTTAAATATTTATTGCAATATCAAAAATATTTACATTTATATATATGTGTGTGTGTATGTATGAGATTAAACATAAGAAAGTGAAAGAAAATTATGTCGTTTCTATCAAAATTACTAAAACTAATATGAAGGATAAAAACATTATTTTTGATAAAGTATTCAGGACTAAGGAGAATGAAAAAATTAATTATTCGAAAAGGAGAGTCAAAATTAGGTGTCAACAGAAGCAATGAATAGGAACAATTAGAACAACAGGTTTTCTTTTTAAAAAAAAAAAGAGTAGTAAAAAAAGAGAAAAATATAATAGCAGGAAAAAAAAAAGAGAGGAGAAGCAGCGAGCACATAGAGAGAGAAAGGGAAAGAGGACTGAAGGTGAAAATAGCTCAAAATTGAAATAGCTATTTCTTGAAATTATATGAGCCAACAAACCATTTTATGTCCAGAGGCCCAAACATGAGTCATTTATTTTGGGATGGGTCATGCATTATCCTTTTATATCTTTCAAAATACATAATTGAACTTTGGCCTTAGCATGACAACATTAATAATCGTTAATCATTACTAAAATATATTTTAAAAATATGATCCTCGAAACATGCTACAATTTATAGTTACTGAAGAGACGAAATTAAAATCTATTATTTTGTATATGTCTACAGACACATAAATTATATTCGGTTAAATCCATACAAATTTGAATTAAGTTCATGCTTATTTGAATTGAATAATTAATTTTGATAAGACAATTAAATAAGTCAATATTTTATAAGATTTAAGTCCAAAGTTTAGTTTATTTTAAGGTCCATACTCATTCCACATGTCATTATAACTTGGCATCCTAGTTAAATTCAAGACCAATATAATTAAGTCACGTATTCAAATGAGTTGGTACGTCCCCATCAAAAGTTTCATGTGTTTAAAATGACATGTTTTGGTCAATTTAAAACAACCTTATCACATAACAGTCGTTATATACTTGATGACTCACATGAACAAATCAGAGGCAAGAGTTTAGGTTTGATATTTAAGCTAAAGTTATATAGTGTAAATCAAATTTTCTATGAATTTTCAAATTTTTTGCATGAATTACCCCTATTTTGGGGTGATATTTATTTTTTTTATCCTCAAATTGATGTTTATAATTTTGCTCATGCTTCTGATATTAAAAACTTGAGGCCAAATTATTATTAACACTGCATTTTCGAGGGTTTTACATATTGTTTCACAATATATTCTATTGGATTGTATGACATTGTATAGTATTGTTTTAATGAATATATTGATAGGATAGATTATTGGAAAAAGGGGTCAAATATACCCCTCGATTTTGTGATTTAGAGCAGATATACTCTTCATTACAAAAGTGAATCACATATACTCCCGTTGTCTATGAAATGGTGCAGATATACCCTTTTTACTAGCAAATCTGTTTGTTTTAATGAAATAATGTCTATCTTTTTTTTTTAGAAATAATAAAAAGACCAATGAAGAGATTGTAACAGGTAAAACAGTGATAAAGATACAGTTTCATTTAACTAGTCTAAATATATTTTCATAGGAAAAATACAGATGGCCATACATGTACTACACAGTCAGAAATACGAGTATTTTAATTTTCATTCGGTGTTCTCTAAGGAAAAAAATATGTGGTTATTGTTTAGGTCAGGCAGGTGGGGTCATTAAAATAACGGACTATTTAAAAATAAATTGATTTTTCTAAATTTTTATAAAGTAAGATAAATATTATTTAATTTTAAAAATACAAATTTGTTAGTTAAAATGGTATATTTGCATCATTCCATAGGCGAAATTTGTCTTTTCTAAGGATGCATGCTATCTCCAGCTACAAGTATCAAGTAACTCAATCCATCAAAGCAAGAATAGATGAAAAAAAATTCTGCTGGGATTTAAAAACGTTACATTTAAACTAATAATATAATACAGTACAATAGGTAACAACCATCCAAATATGTTATAACTATGACCTAATCTGGCATGACAAAGGTTTAGAGATTTTTTATTTTGTCCGACATAAATTGTGTAGTGTCTAATTCACAAGAACTATGTTTAGAGAACTTTTGCCTTACAAGAAATATTTTGTGCCTTGCAAATTCTTTAGGAATACGTTATGCCTCTTTAGGGGTTCTGAAACTGAACTTATGCCTCTATCTGCATAAGTTTTGTAGGAAAGGTAAGACATAGCTTTGCGCGTATTTCACATTAGAGATAACTTTGCACGTATTTCATGCCAGATCTGGTATACACACTCTGTCGAAGACATGGTATAAATGTGAGCATTAGTTGATTTTCCATTCATATGTGAAGCCAGCCAGTGGAGTTCTTCAATTCAGCATATTATTGCTCTATTCATACCATGCCATTGTAGCAGTCTACCCCAAATGTATTCAGAGAAACGACGCTTTAAAAATAAGTGGGATATACGCTTCTATCCGCCCAACTCTCGAGCATAGAGCACCATCCAGCCAAAAATATCATTGGGTGCATATCAGATCCTTCAAAGTAGTGCATTTTTGAAGAATCTGACACGGATGCAGTAATATTTTTAAGAGTCAGAGCAACTTAGATCATCCTTAGTGTACAGTTCCCTAAGACTGCTAGTCTCGAAACAAAAATACATTTAGGGGCACTCATATTATTACATTCTACTCTTCTCTTGGGGACTTTTGGGAATTCACCCAAAATTTTTGACAGAGTTTTTTCTATTAGAAAACACCTCCATACACTATATGTCATTTTCAGAATACCCTGCTTCCATGAATTTTTTGGCTTCAAAGATTCTTCGGATCATCCATGATGCTTTCTTTGAGAAGAATCATATTGAGAAAAAGAAAGAAGTTGGGGATAAAGTGATGAGCCCGATATGTTATAAAGCTTTGGATTTGAATTTTTCATCTGTTTTATATGAGTCGACATATGGAATGCGCCAAGACATCACTTTGTATTCCATGACATTTTTTGAAGTGTGTGACCAACTCATCTAAAAGCTTAAGTTGTTAGAGAGAGCACACTTTTATTATTTAATTATTTTTTCAACACGCCCCCTCATGTGCGGGCCTAATTTTTCTTCATGGGCCAAGCACGTGAAAATTCTTTTTTAATAATGGTAGCGGTGAGATTGGATTCTAGAACCTCTGCCTGCTTTGATAACATGTAAAGAATGAATCTTAGGCCTAACATAACCTCAAAAGCTAACTCAATCCTCCCCTCGTAAGCTAGCTTTTAAGGTTGAGTTGGACCCTAGATACATTCTTTATCATGGTATCAGAGCGAGACCCATTCCAAAACTCTATTCACTAATGTTGGCCCCCATATTATATTGTTCACGCTCCAGTTAACGAGGCTCGGACGTGCGGGCAGTGTTAAGTATCCTACATGGGAAAAGTAAAGGGTAATTGGTCTCGTTATATGGACTTAGACGTACTCCCATCATGAGCTAGCTTTTGAGGTTGAGTTAGGCCCAAGATTTATTATTTATCAACACTATACATGCGAATCCTCTTTTAGGAAGACCTAGTGGCTCAGGATCTTTAAGTTTCATGTTTGTTCCTTTGATCACATACTTTTTCGGCACGAGGGCTCATGCTCGATCTGCTTTCATTGGATACAAGGACTTTGTTATAGAACTTGGCACATATGCCTCCATTTCACAATATATATCTATGTGTGTGTGCGCGCGCGCGCTTTGCACGTGTGTTTTGTGTCAATTAATAAAATATAAATAAAAAATAAAATATTTTAAAATTGCAATTTGTGTCAGTTGACAGGATAGTTAACTTTAAACTAAAAAAAAAATTCTACACTTTTGAACTTTAAAGCTTATCATTTCAATTTTATGATCATATTTAATTGTAGCGGACTCTATCATTCGATAAAAATGATAAATATTTGTGAAAATTGAAACTAAAAGTACAACAATTTTTTTAATTTTATATAAATATGATTATGGAAAAAAAAAATATTAACTTATATATATTATTTGTCAAATCTTCAATTATTAAAAACCTTAATAACATAAATAGGACGAATATGAATGAAAATAAAATTACGAAAAAAAATTCTTCAAATGCATTCATTTTCAGCGTGAAATCTCAATTACATGTTTCACATGAATCTTCCTTCACATGCGCTTACCTAAATAAGAAAATCGAAGAATCAATCAATAATAACTTATGTAAATTTATTCATATATTGTTGTGAAGCTAAGAAGGCTTAACAGCTTTACAAAGAAAACAAAGAAAAATGCTCCAATTGGAAACATTAGATATCTCGAAAAATAGATTTTTCTTTCGTCTTGGGTACATATATCAATATCGAATAAAAGTAGTAGATATTCCTAAGAATTTTAAGAGTTTGGGTGTAGGAGCTAAATCTTTTTCTTCTTTATGTTAAGGGGGTATTTAATCCTTAATTTACCTTCTATTACTGTTACTTTTAATAATTTGAATATTAATAAAACTAAAATACTTAAGAAAAAATAATAAGTAACATATTCAATTTAATCCCACAAAGTAGGAATTGACAAGGATAGAGTGTATCAAACCTTATCTAATCTCAGAGATAGCAAGACTATTTCAAACCCCGATCTGTATAAAATTTAGCTAATACAAATTAGCTCCTAAATAATATTGAAAAGGTTCATTTGCATTATCATTTTTTATGATTTTTTTTACAATTATACTTTGTGTATCTTATTAATAAATCATTTATGTCAAGATGGACGACTTGTAGAATCATTTACTTAAATATCATAATTTATCTTGATATCAAGTCTTGAATCATACCAATAAAGTAGAGATTTTACTTACTTTTGTCTTTTGTTACAAAATAAAACAAACAATATCAGAATATGCTATCGATTCTGGAATCTTATTGTGTATAATCTATCCTCAAATTGAAAGGGCATATCACGTATTGAAACAAGAAAAACTTTCTATATAAGATTTATGAAAGAGTCGATAAAAGACTTCGCCAAAGTGAAGTAGAAAACTTAATAAACAAAAATCAATTGTCTTGAAAAACACACCATAATAACTTATTATATCGTAAACTTCACAAATAGATTAAAGTTTTAGAAAACTTACCTCAAATCAACCTAACATACCAATTAATAACTATAAAGAATAGATATAAATATATCTCAGCAATTAGCGATTGTCTTCAAGAATACACCATAATAACTTATTATCATAAACTTCATAAACAGGCTAAAATTTTAGAAAACTTACCTCAACTCAGCCTGACACACCAATTAAAAATTGATAACTATAGAACGTAGATAAATTAATAGCCTCTACACATTACAATAGCTAACAAACATAAACACAATTTTGTTTATTCCGTAAGAAGAAAACTACGTAGGCTAAGTGTTAAGGTTTTTACCCTGATTTTCTTACCAAATTTAAGTTTTACTTTTTCTTGAAAGGAAAATAAAAGTAATACCATAATTACTTTTAATTTTTCTAGAAGAAAAATATAAAACTTTTTCATAGTTGGCAAACCACTTTCTAAGAGGAAAGATTTTGGAACTCTATAAATAGAAAACCCTTCCTTCTGATACAATAACAAAAGAATGTAGTTGTTAAGATTCTTGTTTAGAGGGATATTTTATCCAAATTGGTTTTACATTTTTCAATATTAGTTTTTAATATGCATGTCGTTTGACCAAATCACATTAATAATATGTTTTTAGTATTTGATTTTCATTGTCATCTGTATTATCACCTTCTTGTTTTGCAAACTTTAAGCTTCCGCATAAAGCCCTCTTGATTTTGAATCCAACACTAAGAACTAATGCAATGTAAGAAATTAAGTATACCAATTTAGGTTTATTGTCATCCCCCCCCCCCCCCCAACCACCACCACACACACACAAGGGGCTTTGAGCTATAGGTGACAAAAAAGTTTGAAAATGAGGTGTAGGTGACACAAGTTTAAATAATTGAGTGTGGGCGACAATTACTTTATTATGGATTAAGAAAGTTGGGTAAGTTTGAGAATAGTCCACAAGTTTTTAAATATACACTTTGATCCAAATATTTACCTAATATAACGGGAAATGGAGGGAAAAAAAACGCGTTTCTCTCTCTTCTCATCCATTATTGTTTTAGCAATTTTTGTTGTTCATTGTTGTTGCTTCTTTATTCATCATCTTGTGCTTCATTATCATCATCTTCGACTTCATTATCATCTTTATCTTCTTCTTGTTGACCATTGTTGTTGTTACCGCTACTACTACTACTACTATTTGACCAATTTGTTAGGTCAAATTTTGTTTTGTATGTCACTTTCCACTTTGACATTACTTTATAGGAGACTTTGGTAAGTCAAAGTCTGGGTAACTGCTATTGTGCTATTTTTTCAACAATAGATAGCACGCGAACACGAATACAACATAAGAGCCATCTATTTAAACAAATCTATCATCTGTTGCGATAGATGAGACATCTGTTTCAACAAAAGTCTCATATGTTGGATTCATGTTTATAGTTCTATAGTGCTGTAACATGAATCGAACAAATGGGTCATTGTTGACACCTAATTTTTGCCCTCCACAACTACGTTTAATCTCGAGTTTCTTCGATTTTTAAATAAAATCACATCAATTATTTTTTTCAAATAAATGCATTTTAAAATAGGTACTTGGGCTAAAATTTTCATTTAAGTGATAATTATATATTTTTTCGTATTTTCATATACGAGATTGTATAAATGATGTCATTTAAATGAACATTTTCATCAAAATTGGACTTTAAATTAAGGATTATTTGGAAAATAAATTTAAATATAATTTATTCTCACAAATAATCTAATTGGAGAATTACTTGTTTGGTTTTATTAAATCAAGAAACTCAGGATTAAAAGAAATATTAATTCGTATTTAATTTCAATTCAATTTAATCAATCTATTAAATTTGATCATAAATTGAAATTAAAATTGACCACAATCGCTATACATTTGGCCAATTAGCCTTTAATTTGATCAAAATTTAATTAGAATGGGTTAAATGATAATTGAAACTATTTTTCTAAACTATCCATCCCAATTTTAAACCTAATTTTGCCAAACACCTGGGCCCATTTCATATTTTCTTCAAACAGCAATCCATTTCTCCCTTTTCAATTTAACAGGCCCAATACTAACAATTTCGGGCCCAAGCAACAACCAACTCCAGTGGCCCATTCCCCTTCATATTTTCCAATCAGCAATATCAGCCTAGTCTAAAGCCACATACCTGGCCCAAACTCTCTCATCTCTTCCTCTTAACTTAACAAACAATAGCCTAACAACTACAACACTAGTTTCAACCCATTTCTCCACGACCCATTTCTGTCCAACCTATTTTCCAATCAGCAATATCAGCCTAGTCTAAAGCCACATACCCGGCCCAAACTCTCTCATCTCTTCCTCTTAACCTAACAAACAACAGCCAAACAACTACAACACTAATTTCAACCTATTTCTCCACGACCCATTTTTGTCCAACCTATTTTCAACAATACACGCAACACCAGCATCAGTAATCCCTCTTCTCTCCCCAGGCAAAGCAACAACAACATCAAACCCGATATCCCTCCTCAACCCAAAATCGCAATGAATATCTTCGACCCAAAATCAAGAAAACCAGCCCTAACCCTTTCGCTTGTTCTTCACATGTGTCTCACGTGTTAGTGGGATGAGGAAAGCTCGAGAACCTTCTAGAATAAGCCTAGGTGTCCCTCCAACGATTTGATTCCGCGAATCTCAGATGAGATTGTACGATTTCATACATGTTGGGACTTTTTTCACTGGTTCTTGGAAGGAATTGATTTTGCCTAAATGGCATTGGTCTATTCATGGTCGAATTCAGTTCGAATCTTATCTGGAAATCAGGTTATCAATTTCAAATTTTAAAATCTCTTTCGAGAATCCCTAAATTACCCCGTTGGGCTTCTGTATAAAGAGCTCATTTTTGAGCTTGAGGGGGAATTGTTTTTAGGCTGGAGGGTTCGAAGTTGAGGGCTCGAAATTCTTAGAGAGTCAGGGGAGAAAGGGAAAATTCTAGGGTTTAGAAAATTGTTTTGAGAAATTAGGTTGAGAAATCTTCCTTTGGGTTCGGAAGGGGTTTTTTTTCGAAAATTCTTAGGTAGGGAAAATCAGGTGGTGTTCGAGAATTTTGGGGAGGTTCAGAAATTTTTCTTTCTTTTCTTTCAAGGGTTTGAAAGTTTAGGCTGAAAACTTTATGTTTCGAAATTGCCTGAGTTCGAAGTTGAAAGTGGTTTTTGAAATCTTTAAGAGAAAAGCCAGAAGACTCACTATTGGTGGTCGACGTCGCGAGACTCCGCTAGCAACGATTTTACTGATAGCTCATCATCCCGTTTGCTTCCCCGAAAGAGGTAAACACACTGTCATTCCTTTTAATTTCATCGTCTTCTCCTCCATCCCTTTTCTCCATAAAATCAGCTAGTTTCTCAGTTATAATCGTGATGAGTGCTGGATTTGCTTGCTGTAGATTGGCTGTGAGGGCCATAGAAGCTGTGTATCATAATGTTTTTTTTTTCTATTTTGACAAAGTGATTACTGTGTTGTAGTTTTTTTAATTAGGCTGCGTGAACAAGTTCGCTGATTTATGTGTCATTGGTATCAAAAAATGGATAGGTCTATCATCCCACGGTTGTTGGTATAGATTTCCCCATAATTTTGCATTATGTCGTCGAATTATTGTTTGGTCCCATCTATTCTAGCCTAAGTATTGGTCCTATCCTAATTTTCATACCTTTATCTTGGCTTAAGCTTTGTTTTGTCGTAAAGTTCTTTTTTTTAATTATTTTTCTTTTGCTTCATTTAGGAAATTTTGATTCGCACTCACTGTGTCATCTCAAAATGTATTCGTTGTAATTCGATTAAAGTTAGGGGTTATTAATTCACTATTCAGTTGCTTTTTTTTATAACATGTCTTCTGGTTCACATGTTTGGTTATGGACTCACTGTTTCTGTTTCGAAATGTTGTTCGGTGTAATTTGATTGAAGTTTAAGTCATTAGGTCATTTTTAAATTATCTCCTTCCTGTAATGTGCTTCTTGATTTACTATTTCAGTTTAGATGCTCTCTTTGAGTCTGATGATATTCTGTCGCATTTTGTTAAGCTTCAAACTACGGATCTTGAATAGCGATCTACTAGAAAATTTTATAGAGTAAATCTTGGTCTCCAGTTTGGCCAGTTAAATTGATCCGTCAATCGCCTTGCATTTCTGTTGTCTGTGATAACATGAGAAATCTCATATAGTCTTGGTGTTGATTGTTTTATTTGAAGTGCACGGCTTCATTTTGATTTTAGTGTTGGGAAAAGTTGATAGTTTCTTAGTTCAAGTGATACCTTCCTTGTTTTCATTGATTGGATGGCCTGATATCCTTTATCATATAAGAGAAAAGAGGTGGAACAAATATGTTTTGGTTCATCTGTAAAGTAATTTATTTATTTATTTATTTTAGAAATTATCTTCAAGTGAGATGTGGCTACCAACATAGTGTAAGTTGTTTGTGAATATGTTTGTGGTGGTTTTTACTCTTCATCAGTTCTGTGATTTCGGTGGAGTGTTTAGATGGCCTATTAATAAAATTTCTCATCTTTTGCTACTTAAAGCTTTCTGTTTGTCACAGAGGGAACCGATTGAGATTTATTATTAATGTAAAGTCCTCCAACGTGTTGCAGCATTTCTATCTTATAGTAAATAAAAGCAATTTCATATGTTACATTCTCTTTGACCCTCACGTTAGATTAGAAGAAGTCATACCCTTGTTACTAGAATTCTTTCATGCATATGCATGCTTCCATGCCAAAGTTGCTAAGGTATGATATATCATGTTTTTTTTGATCTCTATATTAAAAGTTCAAAACCAGTTAGACACAGTTACATGTTACAAGTTCATTAATCTTGTAGCTAAGTTTTCTTTTACGCTTGAGTATCGCAGTAACTTTGGAAAGCTTTGAATTTTCTTAACTTTCTTTGTTATTAAAAGAATTTATTTTATGAACGCATATTGATTCACATATCTTTTCTTCGCATGAACCCACCTTCGTGTCCAAACGGACTCTTTCTCGTTGTTACATAATCAATGTCGGCCATTGAGGCCCATCCCTCATGAGTCGATTTCAAAGGTCACAAGTAGACAATATCATAGTGCACAGAAGCAAGAAGTTGAAGGAAGGAGCACGGATTAAAGTTCCATTTTTGAAGCGGCGACGAAACCCGAGCCTCATTTATTTGCTGTCGTTACTTATTTATGGTTGTCATATTTATTTATTTATTTAATTATTTAATTATTTATTTCGGTCACGAAGCCAAAGTTGTATTTAATACAGGTGGATCGAGACTCGAGCTAAAGGCTCGAAAACATAGAATTAGGACAGGCGAAAATGGGTCGAAAATTTAACTAGATTAGGACAGGGTCGACGGTTTGGGCTCAAAAAAACTAAATCACTACTTCCCCACTTTTTCCCCTTTTCCTTTCATTTACTTATTTGCTTGTCTCTTTGCGAACCTAGTTAAATCCCTAAGTCGCTAAAAAACTGATTTTGTGAAAACTTTTTCCTTAAATCAACTATTTTTCCAACAAATTGATTTTCTCGAAGTTAATCAAAAGATGTTTTCAAATACTCCGGATAACCGCAAGTTAGCGGACATTTTAGGTGCCTAAAACCTTCCTAAAATGTTAATAAGAATCGCTTAGTCAGAATCTCTTAACTTAAACGATTTTTCTGTTTTAAATCGTCTTAAGTATTTTACAAAGGTTTCTTAATTCCTTTTCAAAATTAAGTGGCAACTCTTTCAAAAGTCAAAATTTCTTTGAAAAACAGTCATCTGTTGCAACGTATGATCCATCTGTTGCAACAGATTAGTTATCTGGTGTAACCATGATAAATATACATTGCAACAGATTAGTAACCTATTGTAACAGAATCTAAACTCGATTCCAACAGACGTGTCGTCTATTGCAATAGGGTAAATATCTGTTACAATAGATGAGTAACCTGTTGCAATAGAACCTGAACTCGATTCCAATAGATGTGTTGTCTATTGCAATAGGATAAATATTTGTTGCAACAGATTAGTAACCTGTTGCAATAGAACCTAAACTCGATTTTAACAGATGTGTCGTTTGTTACAATAGGTAATTCATCTGTTACAATAGGTTAATTATTTGTTGTAACATGTCACTCATTTATTGGAATTGGTTTCAAAGTTTTCGTAGTACGATAACATCTATCCCAATAGGCGCTTTATCTGTTGCAACAGATATATAGTTTGTTGCAACAGATGATTCACCTATTACAACAGATGACTTGTCTGTTGAAATCAGCTTCAGGAGCGTAACATGAATCCCAACAAGTAAGTAATCTATTGTGGCTGATCACTTACCTGTTGCAACTTATTTTTTATCTTTTGCAATAGATTACACATATGTTGATATTCATGCATGGCACTATGAAATCACTATTAATATTTTTTAACGAATAACTTTATTTAGGTACCACTAATGGAGAGATCAATAACAATAGGGGTAGATTGTCATGGCCAATGGATCGAGAAGAGCAATCGATATATTTGGCATTGGAAGGAGGGTAAAATGCTAGAGAAGATAGCTATGACAGTCCAAAGTGATGTTTCTTTCAATGATTTTGTGAACTTAATCATCAGCTATTGTGGACTAAATTGTCAATCCTTCATCCGATCAGGTTTGGTTGTGTGCATATATTAGTGATTCATCTAGGCCGGTGTTTAGGGTGTACGTGGTTGAAAAGAAGAGAGAGAATGAGAATCAGAATGTAGAATAAGAACAACAACAAGACATCTTTGATGATAGGTTGGATGATCTAGACATGAATATTTTAGATGATGATCAAACACCTACGCCCGTTGATGCGACCAATACAGTGGGCAGTTCTTCACGATCGACATAGTCTAGAAATCTTTTAGACAATAGGATCGGCTTTTCCAATGGAATGTCATTCAAGGACAAGAAAGAGCTATCTATTATTTTGTTTATTTCTTGCTTGAAAAAAGATTTCAAAATAAAGAAGGTGATTAATTTAAGCAAAGTCTTTTGCTACAAATGTGCTAATCCAAACTGTAAGTGGTGGTTGAGAGCGGTGAAGGACTTAAGTTCTAACAAATTCGTCATTCATAAACATAAAAAGTATCACACATGTGGTTCGGAGCACATCTCAGTCCAAAATCCTCATGCCACATCAAAGGTCCTTGGTGAATATTTCAAGAATAGTTTCCCCGATGGCAAAGGCCCTTCTACAAGGATTATGGCCAATCAACTCCTTATGAAATTGGGTGTCCTGATCAGTTATTGAAATATATATACGTCCATGGGGATTCCCAAAGACTTGGTTAAGGGGACACACGAGCATGGGTATGTAGTCCTGGATTCCTACCGTTACATGCTTGAGTCCACAAATCCCGGAAGTAAGACGGTGTTGCATGTTGATGGAAACATAAGGTTCAAGTACTTTTCTGTATGCTATGGTACTTAGATTCAAGGATTTCGATATTTTAGAAAAGGCATAGCCATCGATGGTACCTTTTTGAGGAGTAGGTATAATGTAGTTCTGCTAGCGGTGGTGGCGTAAGATACGAAGAATCACATTTTTCCTATCGCTTTTTGTGTAGCGGACAAGGAATATGATGCCTCTTATGAATTTTTTTGAACAACTGTAAAGTTGCATCGAACATACCGAAGAGTTATGTTTTGTTTTAGATAGGCATTCAAGTATTCCAAAGAAGGGTTCCATTTTCTTCACTTTAGCTTACTTTGGTTGTTACATCAGGCATCTTAGAGAGAACATTCGGACCAACTTTCACAATGAAAGAGTCGTGACCCTTTTTTATAGAGCAAATAAAGCATATAGTAGAGAGGATTTTTTAGACCATTTTAATCAAATAGCAGATATACATCCCAAGGCAGCAGAATATCTCGTACGTGTCGATTTTGAGAGATGGAGTCAGGCATTCTGTCCGGCAAATAGGAACATTTTGTAATGATCTGAGACTACCCCCTAGTTGTCACACAGTGCTTAGGACCATAAGTGATCCCAAGCTAACCCTTATACTGGCATTACTCATGAGCAACTGAATAAAATAAATAAGTTTTAAAGAATAATATGAAAGATAAATCTTTTCTGAACATAATACAAAACTATATTGAAACAATTACAACTCTTATTATATAAAACAAGACCGGAATCCAATACATCAACTCTACTGACTATCTATGAAGCCTCTACTAGTATTGACAATAGGTAGTCGGGACATTACCCTCAACTATCCCAAATCAATATGACTGAATAAAGAAAATAAGATACTACTCAAACTAAAGTTGACTCGAGTCCTTGAATTAGAAGAACCCATCATCTGCTGACTGGAAGCTATAAGCTGTCTGATTATGATGTGTGTGCTACAATTGGTCCTACATTATGAGACAATGTAGCATATAGACATAAATGTGAATTAGTACTTTTGGAATGTACTAAGCATTTGGGGGTAAATGCATAAGTGAAACAATAACTGAATATATTCATAAACTTTAAAATAATGCATGCTAAGTGTAAATGACTCACCTTGGCTTGAATAAAACATGTACTGCGAAATAATAAAGCATGAGTATGTAAAGCATAGATAATCTTTGTGAGTCATAACACTTAGTTCTAAAAGTTGTACTTTTACTCTTTCTATTGGGAGTTTCTTCTAACTGACATAAATCATGTGAGCTGTCATGGATTTCAATGTCTTACCCACATTGGGGAGAGCTGTTCTAACCTTTCCATCGGAATAGAACCTTATCTTAAGTGATCACTGTCTTAGACCACTATGGGAAATCTTAAACCTACGGTGGCTCATAGTTCTAGGGCATGAGACCTTGGAATCATACCCAACTCGGTGCTAAATACTACTCCCATACTTATCACTTAAAACTTTAGGAAATCCACCTTAAAATAGAACAAGGGTTTAAACTGTAAACCAATTATGGTTCTCTTTATTTAAATCTTAAACTATATGAACAATGTGGATTCCTTATCTTAACTTAGGTCAATAGATTAATTTTTTCTGTAAATCTTGATAAACCGTTATCAAAGAAACTTAAGACCAAAGTCTTCTTGAAATCCCAATAATTAATCATTGGGCTTAAAAATTCATGCTTTAAACTCATGACAAATTTACAACAAAACTTCATCCTCAACATCATTCTTGAAATCATTCAACAATATCAATTCATAAAAGGAAGTGCAATTCATGATATAAATCTTCAATTCAAAGCATAAATATGTAAGACAAACATGCACCTCAATACTTAAAGCATTTATAAATTCATAACTCAAAACAAGATAATTTGGGTATGAACACTAATATGAAATTCATGAAATTTTAACTTAAAATAAGTTTTGGGCACAAGGATGAAAGATGTATCCTTGTTCATAACCCCACATACCTTAATAGGCTTGATTTGATATAGAAAACTTGACTTTGAAATCCTTGGAGATCATCTTGAAAGATTTTCTTCAGATTCTTAGATTAGAGAACTTAATTATTGGTTTTTATGGAAGAGATTGTAATGGAGTCTTGAAGTTCTTGGATGGAGATTAGGGTTTTGTTCTTAGAGAGGAATTATGAATAAAGGAGGCAAATAATGCTCCTTGGGGCCTTAATTATGTGTTATGGACAAGTTAGGGTTTAGGAAAGGACTTATTTTCCTTAAAAACACGTAAACAAAAACTGAAAAATAGATGCGTGCGATGGAGCGCGCGTCGAACGCTAATCGCGCGACCTCACTGCCTCTCTCACGAAAATGGCTATAACTTTTCACTCGGTTATCGAATTAAGGCGAAATTGGTATAGTTGGAAAGATAATTTGATTATATACAATTTGGTGGGTCTTGAGATGCAAAATTCTATGTATATATAAAGGTATACATGCTCAAAGTAGACCCTTGTAGAATCAAATACTAAACTTTGAAAAAATCAAAGGCTCTTAGCTTAACTTTGTTCTAAGTAAATTCTATGAACATCTTTCACCTTGAGAGAACTTCATAAACTAGGATAATAATCAGTAACTTATATTCACATTGGAATCATTTGGATATAGCTTACACAAGTAGGAACGACGGTTAGAATTCTAGCGCAAAAATATGGGGTGTTACATATTCTTATGAATTTAATGTCTTGTTTGAGTTACAAGTTTAGTATGATGTTGTACAAAGTGATTCTTTTGTATAGGTACAATATTATGACATCAAACATAGCTGAATCAGTGAATTCATTGTTTAGCGATGAAAGAGAATTTCCCATCAAGACTATGTTTAAAATAATAAGCAAGAAGTATGGCCAATTTTTTAACGAAAGGCGTGTGCAGTTCAAGGATGCGGGAACTCCATTTGTTCTAAAAATGGAAAAAAATAATATCAACGAACATCTGTCTAGGGAATAGTTTATTATCTCATCAAGTAGCAGATTACAAATTCAGTATCATTGGTCATGGTGATGTTGCCATGATCGATTTTCAAACAAGATCTTGTACGTGCAGAAGTTTTTGACTTGGACAAAATACCCTGTCCACATGCTATGGCGGCGCTTCAAGCTCAATAAGGTGCAAAATACGGACTTAAAATTTATGATCACTCCTCTCCATATTATTTGGTGGAAGAATATACATGCCATATAGTAGGCATATTACTTCGGTGCCTCCCGAAGAATTTTGGATTGTTCCTGCAGAGCTTTTGGGGAGATTAATACCTTCTCCATATATTGAACCAAGCACTATCAAACTGGGAATAAAGACATATAAGAGGAGGCATGGAGTCAGAGAATCATTTTCATCAAGAAGAAACAAGTGCTCCATTTGTAAGCGCACTGGCCACAAAAGAACTACATACCCGGATCGTAATACACCATGATCATTGTAATTGCAAAAAATGGTGTTGTTGTTTGTTGTGGACTTTATATATTTAAATCATTGCTGTGAACGTAATGTTATCATTTATTATATATAAAATATCTTTTTTAAGAACTTGTGCATCAATAAAAAGAGGTAAAACATGAGCTAAATACAACAGACCACAATTATTTTCAACAAATTACCCATCTATTGCAACAGATGGACATTAGCTGGAAGAACACAATACGTTTCATTAAACTGGAATGTTTTCCTCCAATAGATGACAAATCTACAGATGGATAATCTGTTGACAAAAACTCAATTGATGATCAATTTGTTCCAACACATAGTCCATCTGTTGAAAGAACTCAAAAGCCAAAATTTCTATTGCTATTGGATTCAAAATTGCTCCTTACCTCAAATCATAGACATGTTAACATGTATGTTTAGAAGAAGAAATAGACAGAATCAAAATTGAATAAGAATTAAAAAGCCAAATGGGACTAAAAATAAATTTTACATTAAACAAAAAATAAAATACATTAGGTATAGATCCGATATAGAAAAATTAAAATATATACGCTAAAAGAAAAAAGACATTCTAATTATTATTATCATCATCATCATCGTTATTATTGTCGGTCGGCCAATCAACCGACAGCAGCAGGGCCTTTATTAATCTCTGCATCTCTCTAAACATCCTTGCTCTCACGGTGACCAACTCCCTCTACAAAGTAGATATTAACTTGTCTCTGAAGTTCCCACATGGTGTCTCACAAAATAGCAATGTCCCAAACAGGATAAGCCATATCTAGAACACATATGAATTGACAAAAAATTTAAACACAAAAGTAAAGAAAAGAGTCTGAATGTAATACAACGTATGTTACCAACTGATAGATTTACATAGAAAAAAAACTTACCTCAACGAGAAAGAAATATTCTCTTTGAATAGAAGTGGTTGAAGATGTAATACAAGAAGAACTAAATAAAAGTGGAGTAGAATAAAGACTGAGGAGAGACCTATTTATAGAGGATTGAATCTGAATGTGTTAGGCAAAAAGACACTACTGTTTAGCTCCATTGTATTAATTATATTCATACTGCTGGTTTTTTGTTTTCTGTGAAAAGTCACAACTTTTTCTTTTATATTTAAGCTTCTAAACTTTTCAAAATAGTTTGAGACTTAATAACAGTTGTTATTATTAAGCTGTTACAATAGATCGTCTATCTTTCATAATAGATAACCCACTGTCACAATAAATTTACCATCTATTACAATAGATGGTCTGTATGTGCAACAGATGAGATATTTTTTACAATATATGGATTATCTGTTGCGATAGATGGACCATCTATTGGAGGAGATATTTTGATTTATTCTAACAGCTGATTCATCAATCGCAACATATGGAGAATTTAATTCATCAGCTTTTTGAATGTGTTAGATAAAAGTCACGACTGTTCATCTCTTTTTAATAGTCATCACATACGTGCAGATTAATAAACACTATCTGGCATTGATAGGGTAGGAAGAATAAGGTGTGTACAGATGAATGGATCCACTTTCATGCATGGGAGTTATGTATTATTGATCAGGCTACCATGACAGACACACATAAAGTACAATGATTTTGTGAATGTAATTTTCTTACCGATTAGACATTAGACAGTTTAGTTTGATAGGTGCGAACTAATAAGGCCAAAGGGTTCCAAGACAGTGGTGTCAATAATATGTTTCAATTTAATGATGGTTTATGCCCATGTTTTTATGACAAGTTTGGAGAAGGGTTTAAGTTTTTGGCGGCAACATAAATATCTAATAGTGATTAGACCGATTTTAATGGCGTAATGAACTTTTGAAAGGCATCCGAAGCCTCGCACTGCAGCAAACAATAATAGAAAACTAATAGAAATTTCCCTGGTCCAAATTTATATGAATGGGTTGCTCGAAGAGGCTATTATACAACAAAAGTTCTTGGGAGAATACCTGTGCGGGAAGGGGGAGGTGGAGAAGACCATATATCATCTCAGACCTTGTTTAAAAGGAAACACAGGGAAGCAAGTAAGGAACTTCTAGCAAATCTGACCAATGAAATTAACTTGAGAGATGAAAAAACTGAATGAGCTTCAAATATGGAAGTGTATCCAAATATTAAAATCCATCAGTCATTTTTGAAAATGAAAAATGCTCAAGAGGACGGGAGCTGGTCACTTTGCTAAAAACTGCAACTATCAAGTGTGGCTTGAATGAAGACTCACAAAGTGCAAGAACATAATTCTAAGGAAGAAGCTTCGTGAGTACAGGAGATTGGTAGGATTTTCAGTCAAGAATGAAACCTGAACCAATAACTCTAGAAGTAAAAATAAGAGAAGGCAAGACATCAATTTCTGAAGTCTAACTTGCATCCCATGCCTTCTGTTTGTGGTTATGATCAGGTCAATGGCAGTAGAAATAAAAAGGTCTAAAGTTGGGCAAAAATACCATGCCTTGTATTTTTCACTGCCTTTAACCAGACCGCAACCATAAATAAAAGGCATCGGATGCAAGTTGAACTTGAGAAATTGCTGCCTTGGCTTGATCCCTTATTTTTACTTCTGGAGTTGTTAGTTTAGGTTTCAATCCTGACCGATAATATTACCACCTTCTGTGCTCGTAAAGCTAAAACTTTAGAGTTTTGGTCCTAAATTTTGTGGGTTTTCATTTAGGCCACGTTAGCTAGTTGCAGTCCCCTAACAATGTACACAACTCTAGTCCTCTTGAGCATTTTTCTTTTTCAAGAATGACTGATGGATTTTTATTTTTGGATACACTTTCACATTTGTGGCTCATTTAATTTTTTCATTTTTCATGTCAATTTCAACAGCCAGTTTCGCTACACTTTCCTTCCTACCTTGTGTTTCTTCTTTAATAAAGTCTGAGTTGATATATGGTCTTCTCCACCTCCACCTTCCCACACAGGTATTCTGATAATAACCTTCTTCTGTATAATAGTCTCCTCAAGAAACCCATTCATATGAATTTGTACCAGAGCAATATCTATATTCATTTCCATTCTTGTATGCAGTAGTTCGAGGCTTCAGAGGCCTTTTAAAGGTCCATTGAACCGTTAAAGTCAGTGAAATCACTATTTAAATATTTATACTACCACTGAAAACTTTAACCCTTCTCCAAACTTAACACATAAACATTAGCAATATCTTCATTAAACCATAACAAGATATCGACACCACCTACTTGTTCCCTCAGCCTTACCTATCTGAACCTAACAACCTTAACTGTAAAATGCCATATCTTGTTTGAAAGATTAACACCTAATAGTTTAAGAACAAATACTCACAAAATTAGTAGACTGGATGTGTGTTTCTATGATAGATTGATCAGTAATACATACCTTCCACATATGAAGTGGTTCCATCTGCAAGCAGCTTATTCCACGGAATCCATTTTTTCTCTAGCCTTTAATGCTGGTCGGGCAAAGGTTGATCCAGTTTCACTTGTTTTTATCTGCAAATAAGAGAAAAACATTTGATATCAAATAAGGGAAGAACAAAAAGAACATTATAAAAGGGTAACACAAAATTGAATGAATTAATTGATGACCTATCTGATGTAATAGATTCCCCATATGTTTAACTGATGAGTCATTTGTTGCAATAGGCGACGCATCTGTGGCAACAGATGGATAACATGTTGCAACTGATGGGTCATCTATTGGAATAAATCAAATAAACCTTGCTACTAGTTTGATTTCTTTCAACAGTTGCTCTGTCTATTCCAACAGTTGATTCATTAGTTGCAACAGTTGAGGAAACTGATGCAACACCACCAACAACATCAATAAAAGCATCAACAACAAAGAAACAACACCATATATTTTAACACCATCAACAACACAAACACCACATGTTCCAACACCACCACCACCCCCAACAATAATAACGTCAAAGTAACAAACAAAAGACATAAAAAATGATATTGACAATAAGGCTTTTTAAGTTCTCCCAACAGATGACTTTTTTTGCATATTTTAATAAAAACAATGGTTTGTTTATTCAAGACTTAAAAGTTACCTTTCCTTTAATTTTCTCAATAAATAAAAAACAGATGATGGGTAAATCATTAATAACAACAAATGTAAATATCTGATTTCAATAAC
Source organism: Capsicum annuum (assembly GCF_002878395.1). Lineage (NCBI taxonomy): Eukaryota > Viridiplantae > Streptophyta > Magnoliopsida > Solanales > Solanaceae > Capsicum > Capsicum annuum. Next base: position 213,518,501 of record NC_061122.1, on the reverse strand, counting down.
ATACAAAAAAAAATACAAGAAGAAAAGACCAATAGTGAACCATACCTGAAATGTCAAAAAAGCAAAGGGATCAGAATATCCAGTTCAGTCGAGAAAAGATATAGATTAGTTAAGATTCGAAAGAATTCTCACCCAAAAGAGGAGAGAAAAGAGAGGAAAAAGGAGAGAAAGAGAATTGTGAGTAAAGAAGAGAGATGAGTTGAGTTAATTTATGGATGAAAGAGAGAGTATTATAGATATGGGTCTTAAATATTCATTAATAAATTTTAAGGGGCATGAGGAGATGGTGACATTGAATAGACAAGATAAGAATACTCCATGAGGAGATTTTTGAGTTATCCAAGTAATATTTTTTACCGCCTTAGTATTTTATCTTTTTTATATAGGACATGAAATACCTAAATTGCTTTAGAAAAAATCTTAAAACATACAAGTCATACTTTACAACAGATGACAATTTCTGTTTGAAAATTTCCCATGGCTCGATCATCTGTCGCAATAGATGGAAGTGCTTATTTGATAATTTACAAAAGATGGGTAATCTGTTGTAACAGATGACTTAATCTGTTTTATAAATTCCAACAGATAAGTCATTTGCTGAAATAGGTTGAAAATTTATTTTTATACAATTTCAATTGAGTTCATATGTTCAACTACAACGTTAATTGATTAATCTGGGAATAGGGTGAGTTCATAGGGTCAACTAAAACTTCAATTGAGTCTTTTGGCAATTGTATGATATTGGTATTGTGTTTCTCTCGACCAGAGTCATAGATCGATCACTCTGAGTTGAAGCAATTCTTATTGCCTTATTGTCAAGCTAATACCTAAATTGATTAATCTAGGACTAGGGATGAGTTCATAGGGTCAACTATAACTTCAATTGAGTCTTTTGGCAATTGCATGATGTTGGTATTGCGTTCCTCATAACCAGAGTTATCGATCTATCACTCTGAGTTGAAGCAATTCTTATTACCTCATTGTCAAGCTAATACCTAAATTGATTAATCTAGGACTAGGGGTGATTTTATAGGGTCAACAACTTTAATTGAGTCTTTTGGCAATTATATGATGTTGGTATTGCGTTTCTCCTTACCAGAGTTGTCGATCTATCACTCTGAGTTGAAGCGATTCTTATTACCTTATTGTCAAGCTAATACCTAAATTTCTTTAAAATAATAAAAAAAAGATCTTAAAACATATAAGTCATACTTTCCAGTGGATGGCAATTTCTGTTTGAAAATTTCAAATGGCTAGATCATCTGTCACAACAGATGGCAGCACCTATTTGATAATTTATAATAGATGGGTAATCTGTTGCAATAAATGACTTAAGCAGTTTGATAAATTCCAACGGATAAGTCATAATTTACAATAGGTTGAACATTTATTTTTATACAATTTCAATTGAGTTCATATGTTCAACTACAATGTCAATTGATTAATCTAGGACTAGGGGTGAGTTCATAGGGTCAACTACAACTCCAATTAAGTCTTTTGGCAATTGCATGATATTGGTATTACGTTTCTCCCAACCAAAGTCATCGATCGATCATTCCGAGTTAAAGCTATTCTTATTACCTCATTGTCAATCTAATACCTAAATTGATTAATCTAGGACTATGGATGAGTTCATAGGGTCAACTACAACTTTTATTAAGTCTTTTGGCGATTGTATGATGTTGGGTGCGTTTCTCCCAACCAAAGTCATCGATCTATCACTCTAAGTTGAAGTGATTCTTATTACCTCATTGCCAATCTAATACCTAAATTGATTAATTTAGGACTAGGGGTGAGTTCATAGGGTCAACTACAACTTCAATTGAGTTTTTTGGCAATTGCATAATGTTGGTATTGTGTTCCTCCCGACCAGAGTCGTCAATCGATCACTCTGAGTTGAAGCGATTCTTATAACCTCATTGTTAAGATAATACCTAAAATGATTAATCTAGGACTAGGGGTGAGTCCATAGGGTGAACAACAACTTTAATTGAGTCTTTTGGCAGTTGCATGATGGTGGTATTGTGTTCCTCCCGACCAGAGTCACCAATCGATCACTCTTAGTTGAAGCGATTCTTATTACCTCATTGTTAAGCTAATACCAAAATTGCTTTAAAATGATAATAAAAAATATTTTAAAACATATAATTCATACTTTCCAATGGATGACAATTTTTGTTTGAAAATTTCCAATGACTCGGTCATCTGTCGCAACAGATTGCAGCGCCTATTTGATAATTTACAATATATGGGTAATCTGTTGCAACAGATGACTTAATCTGATTGATAAATTCCAATAGATAAGTCATCTGTTGCAACAGGCTGAATATTTTTGTTTATACAATTTTAATTGAGTTCATATGTTCAACTACAACTTCAATTGATTAATATCTAGGACTAGGGGTGAGTTCATAGGGTCAACTACAACTTCATTGAGTCTTTTGGCAATTGCATGATGAGACGGCTAAAAATTATGTTTATCTTTAAAAATTTTAAAAATAATAAAGATCAATTCGGACCAATTTAATATTTTCAAAACTTGTCATTCTTTTCAAAAATACAAATCAACTCTTACAAATCATCCATTTGCGAGAAAAATATTTCATCATTTCAAATCTTGAGTTCTCGCTCTTTTCTCTCTCTCAACAATACATACAACAACAACTCAATAAATTGCTCAACCCGTCACAATGGATCAATTTTATTCTTATTTTCGACCAAATAGGTGTTATTTTGACTTCATTCTTGCTTGTGTCAGTCATTTTATCTGTCTTCATAAGTAACAGAGCTCGAGAAGAGTTCTAAATTTGATATTTTTTCTAAAAATTAGGGTTTTTAGTTAATGATTAAAAATAAGACTTTTAGTTGTATTATCTTCGAGAATGGATTTATAATTTTGAGTTTCGATAGTAAATCATAGGAAAAACTCGAGAAAACCCTAGTTTTTGTCCCAGTGTTTCGTTGACTATCATTGTATTATTGGATAGTGTTTGTGGTGGCTGTTAGTGGCATTGTTTGGTGGTGTTTGTGGTGGTTGGTGGTGGTGTCAGTATTGGTGGTGTTTGTAATGTATTTTTTAAAATTTATGCATACATCAATTCTAATGTAATTTTTATTTTTCTGTTGTTTGTAGGTAAAAAATGTCTCTAAAAAGAAAATAAAGTGAAAGTTGATCAACTTCTGACCACCTAACAAAAAGGCCATAGTATAGAGGGATTCGGAGGATCTTTCTGAACAATCTCATTCACGGAAAAGTGAAGCTAAGAAAAGTTATGAAAATCATGTTGAGGGAGGTAGACAGGGGTCTGTAGATTGTGATGAGAAAAATAAAAGTGAGGAGGAGGAAGAAGAAGATAAACAAGAAGATGAGAGAGAGAAAAATTAGAAAGAGGATGATAATGCACACCAATGAGGCATGGATTAATATTGAAATCCCAGCATGAGGTTATCAAAACTATTTTTATTGATAGGTTTCAAATTACGATACTGATAGATGACCTTGGAAAACTAACTCGTGATCTTGTTCTTAAATGTCAGTTGGGGAAGCCTTTTGACGAATTTAGAAATATTATAAAGAATGAAAACATAGACGGACTTTTTAAGAAAAGCTGCTTTGGACACTTTCTTGAGCTTCCTGAGGACCACACTGTCCGTTTCCAAATGAGCATGGTATATGGTCTTCTCAATCACAGGATCAAGTACGTGAGGGATGATAACGATTCAAAGGAGGGCGAAAAAAAGATGGATGAAATCTAGATCAACTACTGTGGCATGCAGATTTGTTTTGTCTTGAAAAAGTTTGCCATAGTGACGGGCTTGATATGAGATCATCCAGAAGAACCTCTTACCAAAGAAATACCACGCAAAAGGTCCAAGGCAAGCAGGAAAGACAAACCACGACTATCAAATAGTGGTAAGGCATTATCCCAGCGATTACCTACCAAAACGAACAAACGCAAGAAAAAATAGATAGGTTGTTGGACATTGCTGAACGTGGGTGCAAAGCCAATGAGTTAATAGAACATTTCAAGGATAAAACCATACCAAAGCAGTACAGGGAGTATTTATGCTTAATTTGGTTTGCCTATTTCGTTATTTTAGCAAGAGACGTCAACAAAGTCATGGAAGATTATTTGTTGAAGCTTACTGATGATTTTGAGAGATTCAACAATTATCCCTGGGGCTATGACAGATACTACTTGACTTTCAAATATTTATGGACAAAGCTATCCCCAAAGACGATCATATTATACGACTTTCCTTGGGCTTTCATGATAAATTTAATCACTATTTGTTTACTCATCCATTAATTTATATTGAATAATTACTATGACTTTTTTTTTTTGCTTGCCTCCTGTTTAAATTTTTTAGGCTTAGGAATTTAAAGTAATTCCTTACCTTCGAAATCAGTTCAAGGTTTACCCGGATGAGGTTTCTCATCCAAGGATCCTTAGGTGGTTGGCTTCAAAGAGCAACATAAAACTTAAGGAGGCTGGTCTCTTTAATCCTCCAGATGATGTAGAACGTCTTCTTTAAAGTAAAATAATTTGACTCAAAGAAAGATATTGAAACAGATATGCCATCTGTTGTGATATATGGGTCTTATGTTGCAACAGATTATCCATCTACTGCAACTAGTGCAACAAATGAGTAATCCATTATGACAAATGATCCATATTTTGCAACAGATTAACTATATGTTTCTCTATTTCTCTGTTTCTCTAAACCCAGCTCAACATATTACCCATCTACTGCAAATTATGCAAAAGGTGGGTAATCTGATGCAAAATATTATTAATCTATTACGACATATAGATTAGCTATTACGATAGATAGATTATATGTTGCATAAGTTGTCTATGTTAACATGTAACCCAACTGACTGCAAATTATTATATGATTTAAATATATCTATTTTTATAGGTTGTGTATTCGTGGATCGTGCCTACTGAGCAGGAGTTGGGGATGACTTCTTTCATTACTCTAGGTCTTGTTGATACAATAGCATACCTAATGGTGGAGTTAATAAAAAAAGAATTGGCTAAAGCAATGGCCAAAAGAATTGCAGTTAGGAAAGATTAGCCTAGTGTTGAGGCTCTTCATGACCAAACTACTACAACAGATCCGGGTGATTCTTCTGGAGGTGTTGCTGGTGGAGTTGATGTTGGTGGCAGGCATGCTGATGCTACTGTTAGTCATGATTTTGAGCATGTTTATTCTCAAGAAAAAATAAATATGTTTGAAAACATACCTTTCACAGGTCCCTTTCACCGTTACAAAAGTCCCTCTTACCCTTACATCGGTCCCTCTTACCTCTCTTCACCCTCATGTTCTCGTTGCAAATGCGAAGAGTTCAAGGACAACTAGGATAGACACTTTGAAAAAGTAGAGGCTATCACTAAAGTTATTGAGGAATTGAAATCCAAGAAGGGTGTCATACCATCCAAGAGATGAGAGAGCCATACATACCTACAGTGGCGGTTGGGAAGAAGAAAAGAGTAATTAGCCAAGTACTTTCCAATCGGAAATTTAAAAAAATTGCAACTCCTCCCTCTGGAAAAGTTATTGAAGTTCAGGGGCCATTTAAGAAGGTGGACATATGTGCGGAACTTGGTGCCAAAGAGAAGAGGGATCTGCGTTGGGCCAAGAAATGCGCACAAGATTACCCCATCCATAGCTTTTTCGGCCAAGACTTTAAAAGTATGATAGATATGCGTATGTAGTACGTGGACATGGTAAGTTTAAATTTCCTAACCTAGCCTTTTAATCTACTTGTCATATGTTGCAACATATGTGTATTCTGGTGCAATTTGTGGTGGTTCTATTATAATATATTACCCATCTCTTGCATAAGTTGTGTTAGATGGGTAATTTGTAAAAAGATTCAGAGAACCCTCTACAATAGATGGATCATATATTGCATCTTTCACTATGTTTTCCTTCTTTACAATTACTAACCTATTTAAAAATTGACTTCTTATATCTTAGTATGTTGAAGAAATTCTCTGCCTCATGAGGGGCAGGAAATTAGCGTACTCGAAAGCTTATGATGATGCTGATAGGATAATGGACCTTGACTTCTACAAGAAATTTAAGAATAGGTATGATTATCTTAGTAAGCTAGCGTCAACTCTCGGTGGTGAGGTATTTTATTCATTACTTTTTAGGTTTCAGTGGGTGAAGAAATGATAAAATATGTTAGAGGGGAGAGGCCAAATCCACACGGCAAGAGCTGCACTGAGGCAAAGAGGATTCTTAGAGCCATGAACGTGGACGGCATACATTATCGGGCTGTTGAGATACTTCTCGAGGAGGGAAATATCAATGCTTATGACTACAACTTACCTGCCTTGGAAGAGGTTGATTTTTTTACCTACATTCAGCCACTGTTAGAGTTGTTCCCCATCTTGTTGAGGCAGAGTAAACTGATGGATCATTTTCCAACGAAAGTGTTAATGAAGAAGACATGCGATTTCGAGGGTTGAAAAAAAACAAAGGCCTTCCAAAAAATGAAACCATTATCGTGTGCAGGTCGCATACTCTTGCACACACTGAATATTTGCCACCGGCACAGCAATAGTCGACCCAACAATCTTTCTATTGCGACAATATTGTGGGAAACATGCAAGAGGTCTGGGATTATGGGGTACTAACTGGACGCTTGGAGCCTGTGTATAAAAAAGAGCCTGCGAAATAATAATTTTTTTTATTTCAAGTCATTACATACTTTACATTACATAATGTAGTGGAAATTTTTTTTGTCTGATGAAAGTTGAATTTTTTTATAATGCAACAGATTGTCCATCTATTGTAAAATATATTCTATCTGTTCTCATAGACAGTTTATCTATTGCAATTGGTTGGTCATCTGCTGCATTATGCTGATATTTCTATATAAGTCTTATCTGTTGCAATAATGGGAAGAACTATTTGATAATTTCCCACAGATGACCTACATGTTGCAACATATGTCTAAATCTGTTTGATATTTTCCAATAATTACGCTTGAATATCCATGTGCTCAACAACACCAAACTAGTAGAAAATACAAATACACCACCATGAAAATTTTAGCAATTAGGTTTAAATATCCATATGCCCAACAACACCAAATTAGTAGCAATAACACCAACAATGTAGTATCTTCTTGCTCGATTTTGTTTCTCTTCAAAAGCCATGACTTTTTTCAATAAATCCCAAATTACACAATCTGCTTGTGAAGGGTGTCGTTCTTCATTCCAATCAAAGTAATCACATCCACCTAACTTCTACAAAAATAAGAACACAATTACAAAAAAATTACAAGTCAATAATTAATCAACTAATTAAATTAAAAAACTATTACCTTTGAAATCTCACAAGAAAAAAATCTACGATCTAGATTTTGTTGAGTCCAAGAACTCTTCAATAGAGCTTAATGACCACACTTACAATATCAAAAATTTTTATCACAAAAAATAGTGAAAGATGAGCTCAACATTGTCAAGCTCAGTTGGAAAAAATGAAAAAAAAAATATGTAGAAAAACCAAATAGAAATAATTTGAATAATTTGGATAGAGAAAAAAAGATGAATAAGAAAAAGAAGATTTGGGAATTTAGGGTTAAATTTTAGATAGAAGATGAATATATAAGAAAATGGGAAAAAATAATCGTTGGCGGCCAAAGCAGATGCCAAGTTAGCAAAAATGGGGGTTCAATAAGCCTTGGCTGCGTGAATTACACGCGATCAGCTAACAGGGCAAAAAGTTCCAAACTGACACATTTGATGCCTATTTTATTTTAGGTGTTTAAAATGAACACCATCTACTTGATGCCTGTTTTATTTTAGGTGTTTAAAATGAGCACTGCCGATGGATTTCGCCTGTTTTATTTCAAGTCACTTCACTTTACATGCAGTGGCAATTTTTTATGTCTAATGAAATTTAAATTTTTATAATGCAATAGATTTTCCATCTGTTGTAATAGATATTCTACCTGTTCTGACAGATAGTTTATTGTTTTAATAGGTTGGTCATCTGTTGCATTATGTTGATATTTCTATTAGAGTTTATCTATTATAATAGGTTGATCATCTATTGCATTATGTCGATGTGTCTATCAAAGTTTATCTGTTGCAATAGTGGAAAGCCCTGTTTGACAGTTTCCAACAAATTACCTACCTATTACAATATATGTCTAATTCTGTTTGATATTTTCCAACAGATGTTTCGTTTGTTACAAAAAATACAATATCTATTGCAATATTTGAATATAGTATTCCATTTCAATTAATAATTTCAAATTTAAGGAAAAAATAAAATTCATAGACAAAATAAAATAAATTGAAGCCTTCAGAAATTACAAAAAATAAATCAACAAATAAATGAAATGTAAAAAAAATTGTTATGGGTATAGATCTCAACAAATACATTAACAGTTTAAGTATTGATGCCAAGAATTCCTAAGGAGGGGTGAGGTTATTACTTTGATAGACGTGAGCTATAAAGATCTACTCAATGTGGATAAGTTGTTCTTCATCCGGTGTTATGAAATTCGGCTTTGGTCATCGTGATCATTAATGTCGCTTGCATATGATTTCTGCACTTTTTGTTCTCTATATTTTCATAAAAAGAGTAGCATATTGTTAGTGCTATTCAGCAGTAGCTTCTACAGTGACATCCACCTAAAAAGTCAGAATTGATCAATGTTAATTACGGAGATACAAAAAAATGGGTCAACTATTGGGATAAATTATAACATGAGGAAAACCTGTATGATAATTTCCAACGGATGAACCATCTATTGTAATATATGATTCATCTGTTTGGAAAAACTGAAATGGTAGGAAGTCTTGGTTTAATTTGTCCCAATAGATGACTCATCCATTGCAGTAGGTAGGTCATTTATTGGTACAAATAAAAGCAATCTATAGAGCTGTTTGATTTGCTAAAACAAATGAGACATATGTTGCAACCCATACTTTATCTGATGCAACAAGTTAGTCAATTGTTGCAACAAATGTATATATCTGTTTGATAATTTTTAGTAGATGTGTCCTCTATTGAAACAAATATGTGTCTTTTTGTTAGTTGGAATAGACTATATATACTCACCTTCTTCAGCTTGTGCTTCTCTCCTTCGGCCATTGTACATTGCTCAATAGTGCAACACACAGATAAAAGAGTTGCAATTTTGCTTTTTGGATGCTTGATAATGCTTTAGAAATTACCTTCCTTATCATCTTAGCCTTAATCTCTAATGGAGTGGATGGATATAAAATCCCCTTTGACGGAATGACATCCCTCTTAGATGTCAATTCCTTTACAGAAGCAGTTAATGCATTAATAGCATTAATCATTACATCATATTTTGCCTTGCAGTCTTGACATTTGCATGTAGAACATTTGATAATTAGAACTAACAATAGCACCACTACCACCACCAATAGCTCCATGACCTCTAAGACCATCAACAACAACAAGCCCACTCTCCAAAATTATTTTTCTTATGATGGTTGTTGCTCCAAACAATTCTATTTTTATTCTGCCAATGACCTTAGGGTCCGATAAAGTTTGCACAGACCGTAAAGTAAGAAAAAATGGCATCTTCAACTCTTGATTGGTCGAAACAAGCGACGGATGCATAATCTAACATAAATTATTCCATATATTAGAATGATGATTAGATCATTCAAAAAAATCATTACTTAAAATAAAAACTTAATTATAATTATACTTACTGCATCCTTCGGAGGGTTGAAGAGATCGAGAAATTTTACATTTTTATCCATTTTGGCCGACAACCATCTCAAGATTATTGGACAGAAAACTTCTTCCTGGTAGTTCACTTGTTGTCTCAAATAAAAAATGGCTTCAAATGCCTAAGCCTTTAAAATAACGCCAATAAATCAAAAGCATTATTGAATAAAAAAAATAAATTATGTCATGATAAAATAAATATTTACTATGAAAGCCCATGAAAATCCATATAAGTTGACTATCTTTGGCGCTAACAGAGTCAACAAATATTTGACAATCATTTTGAAGCTTTCATAACCCCAAGGATAGCTGTTAAATGCCTTAAGATCCTCGGAGAGCTTTATTAAACCAACGCTTATGTTGTTGTTAACATCTCTCGCGCAAAGAATATTATGTACAAATTAAACCAAACAGAATGATTGCTTATGTTTCTTTGAAATTCTTTTACCTTTCAAAACTTCAATCAAATTTTTATTTTTGAGGCTTGGACCAACAATGGACACCAGGTCATCACGATCACTTGACATGCCTTTCCCTTTATTGGGTGTGCGGGGTACTTTTTGGGGGTTAGAATAGGTATAACTTGAGAAGGAGGATAACATTTTAGTCCAGTAACTATGGCAAGCTCCTTCTAAGCAAAACAAACAAGCAATAACTTGAGAAGGAGGATAACATTTTAGTCCAGTAACTATGGCAAGCTCCTTCTAAGCAAAACAAACAAGCATTTCACAGTAATTTATCCACACCTCATCCATCTTATCTTTATTTTCATACATAAACCTACGCTTGAGAAGTTCATATACCATTTTTATTTGGAAATAAGCACTTTTGTCCTCCGACAAATCAAGATATTTCCCAAAGCAGCTATCCCTGAAATAAGCATCTAATTTTTGTTCTCGAAGTATTTTTTTGAAGGCGTCAAAAGATTTTTCCATGGCTGACTTAACCACGAAATTATCCATTAGATCAATGGCACCATCGCACTGTATTCTCACAAGATAATAATCAATGTTGAAGGCTTTGCCCAACTTTTCAGTGGAATGACTATTAGCATTTGGATTATCTCTTTTGAAACATACCTCTTCCCCGTATTCATCATATTCTGCTCCTGATTGAGATAACGCTTGTAAAGCAAGCTTATAGAGTGGTGGATGTAGCCTAGCTGCTTAACTTGTTCCTTTACTTGGACTTGATTTGGTTTCTATTCTTTTGTGATACATATTATCTAAAATTAACAGAACATAAAAAAAAATATATTATAGTTGATTAATGCATCATTTAAAAGGATAATAGTAAATCTAATATGCAAAATAGTAAAATAACAGTTCCAATAAGTCACACATCTGTTGCACCAGGTAGGTTATCTGTTGCACCAAATAACTAACCTGTTGCAACGAATGAGTAATCTGTTGCAACAATACAAAATATATCACTTATCTGTTGAGACAAATGAATGGTATGTGTAGTAGATCGCATATTTGTTGTAAAATATGAGTATTCTGTTGGAATAGTTAACTAACCTATTATAACGGATGAGTAATCTATTTCCATTGCAATAATACAAATATATCATTCATCTGTTAAGACAAATGAATGGTGTGTGCAAAAGATCACATATCTATTACAATATATGAGTGATCTGTTGGAACAGTTAACTAACCTGTTGTAATGGATGAGTAATCTATTGAAATAATATAAAATATATCACTCATATGTTGAGATAAATGAATGGTCTATGCAACAGATAATATATCTGTTGTAATATATGAGTGATCTATTAGAATAGTTAACAATATATTGCAACGGATGAGTAATCTATTGCAATAATACAAAACATATCACTCATCTACTGAGATAAATGAATGGTTTGTGCAATAGATCATATATCTGTTGTAACATATGAGTAATCTATTGGAACAATTAACTAACTTGTTGCAATAGATGAGTAATCTGTTGTAACAATTCAAAATATATCACTCATCTTTTGAGATAAATGAATGGTTTGTGCAACAGATTATATATTTGTTGTAACATATGAGTAATCTATTGAAACAGTTAACTAAACTATTGCAACAGATGAGTAATTTATTGCAACAATATAAAATAGATCATACATCTGTTGCAATATATAAGTAATATGTTATAACATATAACAAAAATATTACAACGGATGAGTAATCTGTTACAATTATAAAAATAAATCAGTCATCTGTTGAAATAGATGGCTGGTCTATACAATAGATCACACATCTATTGCAACATATCAGTGATCTGTTGGAACAGTTATCAATGGTCAATATTGTTTAGATTTCTTCCAACAAAAGGGTCGCCTATTGCGACAGATGAATGATTAGTTGGAAAAATCAAGTCTTGGATATGTCTTATTGGAATAGTTGATAGGATTTTATCCAATAGGAGGTTCATCTGTTATATCAAATCTTTAATCTGATGGTTCCTTCATTGCATCAGATGGTTAATCTGATAGTTCCTCTGTTGCAATGATAGTAAATGTGTTGCATCAGATGGTTAATCTATTGCAACATATGGTTAATCTGTTGCATCTGGTGATTAAATTGTTGCATCATATGGTTAATCTATTACATCAGATTTTTAATCTAATCGATCCTCTGTTGCATCAGATGGTTAATCTGTTGTATCATATGGTTAATTTATTGCATCAGATTTTTAATATGATGTTCCTCTATTGCATTAGATAGTTAATCTATTGCATCTTATGCTAAATTTGTTACATCAAATGGTTAATCTGTTTCATCAGATGGTTAATTTATTACATTAGATGGTTAATCTGTTTTAGAAAAAACAGTACCATGATTTTTTTTATTAGAACAAAATCAATATCACCATTTTACAAAGAACAAGAACAAATCAAACCAGCAACGAGCGTAATACAAAAAACACCAAAATCATTGTTTTGTTTGTATAAACACAAACAATAAAAATCAAACTTCAAAAAAGCGCAGCAAATAACAAAAAATCATAATTCACTCAAAAAAGAGAAAAGAAGAAATACCAGAAATTAGGATTTTATTCAGATCATATTTCAAATTGAAGCAACAATTATTGAAATTGTTAACCAATACTAGAAGATAAGTTGGCTCAATTTCCTCATTTTTTTAAAACTAAAAAGGCCATAATTTTTTACTTGTGAAAGAAGAAAAGGGACGATGAAGAATTCGAAGTTGTTGTGGACGAAGAGTAAGGTTGTCACGTCGATTGATGGTTGAAGTCGAAAATGAACTCGAAGCCTAACTATTTGTTGCCAGAGGTTGTGTCGTCGGAGATTGAAAGGAGAAATTTGCAGAACTGTTGGTTGGGAGAAACAGTCGAGACAGAGAGAGGGGAGAGATGGTTGATTTGGATTGAAGAGGGGTGTGGGTTGATTTTTATTTTTTAAAATATTAGAAAGTTTTAAAAATATTAATCAAGTCCACAATTAACTTAATCAAGTTTTCTAATTATGTTTGACCCTTTAAGTTGGTCAATGTCATCAATCCTTCATTCAAGAATTAAATTACACAACAACAACAAACCCTATGAATTCTCACCAAGTGGGGTCTGGGGAGGGTAAAATGTACGCAATCCATACTTCTACTTTTGAAAAAGTAGAGAGGTTGTTTTCGATAGACCCCCGGCTCAAGATCAAGAATAGTTAACACGGTCATAGTAATACCTGAAGCAGAAGAATTAAATGACACCTTTCCTTCAATTTTCTCCACACGCAATCAAAATCAAAATAAGAAGAAAAAGTAGATGTAGAATAGTAGAAGTAGGTATGATACTTAAATAGTATTGTAGAAATTCTTTTTTATATTTTTATATATGATAAATTTTAATTAGTTTAGAAGTTTTAAATATTATAATTTTTTAACTAAATCAAATTACCCCAAAAAAGCCCAAACTTTTAGGACTTTTCATATAACGTGAACTTACTAATAGCCTTTCCTTTTTCTTTAATATTATAGCAATCTAATTTTGGTGGAAAATTGAAAATAAAAAACCGATGCATGAGTCATATTTCTTTTTTCTTTTCCTTTTATATTACAACAATCAAATTTTGGTGGAAAATTTGGAAACAGAAAAATGATGCATGAGTCATATTTCTTTTCCTTATATTAATTGTTAATAAATAAAGTTGTTATTAAATATTGTTACTATTTTTTTTAGTTTTGACGGAAATTATGATAATTTTTTTCTAAGAGATAATACGTCGAAACATCCCTAAACTTGTAGCCAAAACTTACTTTAGATCCTAAACTAATCGGGCAATTATATACCCCCCTTAAAAACTTTAAAGTGAATTTTTTACACCCCGAATTGCTGACGTGGCAAATTCTTTAAAAATTTATATATATATATATATATATAAGAGTAAGAATCCATTTCTTCTTCATCTTCTTCGTTGCTCCCCCTCCCGTTCTTCATCTTCTTCGTTGCCCCCCTCCCGTTCCCCCCACCCCCCCACTCTCCAACACATCGTTTCTTTATCTCTTTCATAACCCCTCACCCACCCCATTTCTTCATTGAGGCAAAGACATGAAATATTCCGTAAAAGGTGAAATTGAATGTTTTGAGAAGTTTGTGAATTGAAGCTTTTATGTTTTTGAGTTAAAAATTTGTGAAATTTATGATACTTGATAGGCAATTTATGTCAAAATTGTCTCAAAGTTGACAACTTTATTGTTTTAAATGAATTTTTTTGAATTTCTCTCTACCCTGATTTCTGTCCTTTCTCTACTCTGATTATTGCCAATTACCGTACCCCTCAATCCATCGTCTTTACGTGTGTATGCTGTGTGGAATTGGGAGTCTGTGTGGATGTTTGTTTGCTGTGAGTGAGTAAAGAAAATTAGAGGCCCTCCTCTGTGAATAAAGAATCTCCATATGTATATCTCAGTGTGTGTGTGTATTGTGAAGGGATGGTGATGTGTGTACTTATGGTGTATGATATAGTATCGTGAGAGTGACGATGGAAAGAGTGGTGCTAATTCTCTTATGTGTGTGTCTATTATGAATTGAATTGTTGTTCATGATTGTTATCTAATGGTGTTAATGAAAAAAATAAAAAAATTAGAGGAGAAGGCGTTAGGGTTAGAAGGATAGAAAGAGAGGGGGGGGGGGGGGGGGAGAGGGGTGGGGGGGAGAAGAAAGGGGGGGGGGGGGGGGGGGAGGGGTTCGATGAAGAAGGAAAATGGTTGGGGGTGGGGGGTTTGAAGAAGAAGGAAATTATTAATTTTTTTTCAATAAATATATAAAAATAGTATATGTATATAAAAATTGTATATGTGTGGGATTATTTTTTTAAAAAGAAAATTATAATTTCTTACGTGACAATGACATGGCACTAATGTGGCTCAAATTGGGGCGTGTGTACTTCACTCTTCGCAGTGAGAGTGGTATAATTTTTTTAGGGGGGTAAAAAATTCATTTTAAAGTTGTTAAGGGGGTATATAATTGTTCGATTAGTTTAGGGTCTAAAGTAAGTTTTGGCTACAAGTTTAGGGGTGTTTCGATGTATTATCTCTTTTTCTAATCATATTTTCTAAGACTCTTTTTGATGTACACAAGGAAAAAGAAAACTTACCAATATTAGTTTTTCATATATTTTTCTGTAACCATTATTGCGAAAGCTTTTAATGAGGCAAAAAGTTCAATTCACTTTTCTAAGGGTCTTTAGACTTTTAATGTATTATAGATTATAGATTATAGATATAGATGTAGATGTAGATATGTACATACATATACATATACATATACATATATATACATATACATATACATACATACATACATACATACATATACATATACATATACATATATATATACATATACATATATATATACATACATATACATATACATATACATACATACATACATATATATATTTGACCCAGGGTTTACCTTTTTTTGTACACAACTTCCAAAACAGTTTAGCCAACAACAACATACCCAGTAAAATCCCACAAGTAAGATTTATCTGTTACTTGGTGGCTGTTGCTCTCGGAGGTTACAGGTATTAGTCGAGGTTCGCGCAAGCTGGCTGGACACCTTGTTATCAAAAAAATAAATTACATTTTTGAGAGTTAAATAATTTTGTTTAAAGGCATTATATACTTTAAGCTTGTCGATGGTGAACATACTATAATTTACTATTGTTAATAATATCCAAGATGTTTTCACATTTTAAGTCGATGTCTGTTGTGAAGTCTTCTTAGCATTACATATTCGTAGTTATATACATTTTTCCACTCTGCAACATGCGTTATTTATAGAAATATCCCATCAACAAACACAAGGAAAAAGAAAGTTGACTTACATGCTTTTTTAGATCAATATTTAAACCTCCGCAAATGTATCCCTCCATCTTTTGAATTTTCTCCATGTCATCTTTGACTTCTTCCTCCCCTTGAGAAAATGACTCAATGAATGGTAACTCACATCAATTGTTCATTTTGGAATAATATACAAACTTACTCTTAACTTGGCCTCAACTGGTATTTATGCCTCCAAACTATTATAAAGTTGAACAAGTATAGACATACGCATCTTACTTGGCAAATCTCACTTGATTTGACATGTAGGCAGCGTTCATATCGCGTGATTTACTGAGTAGGATGTGTGTGTCTACTTGTTCAACTTTATGATGTTTAAGTGTCTGCCTGTGCACATCCGAAGGTGGAAGCATATTTGTTTATGTATTATGCCTTCTTTTTTATAGCAATTGCTCGTTTCCAGGTCAGCTTCAGAGCACCTCAACACTTGAGCACCTCGACTAATACCATGAGCGTTTGCCAGCTCCCACAAGTATAGATATCGAATAAATCATGACCACTTTAGAAATCACATTGTACCTGAGATGGCTTCTCTTTCAGACCAATCTTGTTTATCATCAACTTGTTTAGTGATTCTCTTACTAATAATTCAAGTTGTTTCTTTGAACTTTTTGTCAAATGATTGTTGAATACAACACAGATGTTTCTCAAGTTATCCTATTTGCATTGGAAAACTTTTATATTACTCGCTACTTTCCTTTTTAGTTGTCATGTTTTGATTTTCAAGAGTTAGTATGATTGACCTTTTAAAGCCAAATTATGTAACATAAAATACATCTTAAAATTATGGTCAAAGTTTGTAGATTTTGACGGTCGAAAAAAAGAAAATTATGACAAATAAAAAAGAACGAAGAGAGTAAAGTATTCCCTTCCTTCCTTTTTAATTATCATAGCTTCCTTTCTAAGAGTCAAACATATATTCTTCTACTAATATTTTAAAATACAACTTTTTATTATGTTGATATGAGAAAAATTATAATTTATAGTACTTTTTTAAAAGTTTATGAATATCTAAAATTACTTTTAAAATATTGAATTAATCTAATTTAATTTAATTTTAAAAGTTAATCAAATTGACGTCCAAAAAGTAAAACGTGACAACTGGAAAAAAAAAAAAACGGAGAGAATAGAAGGGGGGGGAAGTGGGTGAATTGAAGCACGCAAATATCTAAACCCTAAATCTGTCAAACTCCATAAATAACCTACTTAATACTCTCTCGATATTATGTTAGTTTTCCACCTATTCATGAATAGTTGTCCAAATTAAGCTGGTTTATTTATTTGGTCCAATAACCAAAATTAATTATTTTAATTATTTGAGTGAAGACATCATTTTCTTCGTACTTGTCCGCTCAACTTACTTTAGCACTTAAACTAAACTTCATCTTTAAAGTGTATTAATTTCACCCCTAAAACTAACGTCGCATTTAGACAAAAAAACACATACATATTTTATTAAAAAATAGACATGGTTCAACTTTTATTATTATTATTATTATTATTATTATTATATATATATATCTAAGAAAAGACACTTTTTCTTCTTCAATACCCCTCACCCCCACCCCGCTGTTCTCACCACCATTTCTGCCCAATCCTCTTTTTCTCCATTAATTAGTTATACATTTTTAGTATTAACTTAGAAATAGTAATTCAATAGTTGTTAAAGCTTAAAATTAAGAATTTATAGAGGTGTCGAACAAGAATTGTTAATTTTGAAACACAATATTATCGACTTACTATCAAAGAAGCCTTTTTGGAGATCCCTTCAAGATTTTTAAGGAAGTGCTTTAATCAAATGTTGTAATTTTTAACATAATCGAGTTTGACTAATTTTTAATTCCTAGAAGAATATTATTTTAATTTTATCTTTTTAGTTGTTTGTAGCTACAGGGGTAGGGTGGGGGATAGATGGCTTTGTCTGGCGCGAGGAATGAAGGGAAGGGGGGAGGGGGAGAAAGGGGGTATTTGCAGGTGTGGGGGTGGACGGGGGGGTTTGCAGGGGTGGGGGTGGCCAAAGAATGAAATAAAAGAGTGTTTGCGGGGTAGGGGTATAGGGGGAAGGGGGGAGAAAGGGGGTGTTTGCAGGTGTGGGGGTGGGCGAGGGATGTTCGCAAGGGTGGGGATGGACAAAGAATGAAATAAAGGAGTGTTTACAGGGTAAGGGTGGACGAGGGTGTGTTTGGGTGGGGGTGGACGGGGGTATTTGCAAGGGTAAGGGTGTTTGCATGGGCGGGGGTGGATGGGGATATCTATAGGTATGGCCATGTGGGGGTGGACGAGAGGTGGCGATAAAAAGAAAGGGTCAGGGAGGGGGGGAGAAAGAGAGGTTGTTATGAAGAAGATGGAAAATGGGGGTGGGGGTATTATTGTTTAAAAAAGTTATTTTATATATATTTAAAAATATATATATATATATATATATATATATATATATATAAAATTTATATATAAAATAAATATTTAAAAAATATTTTATTTATGTGGCTCCGACGTGACAGTGATGTGTCACTGATGTGTCGGCACGTGTGATGCACTCTCCGTGTGAGAGCGGTGTTCAGTCTTGAGGAGTGAAATTAGTACACTTTAAAGATATTAAGGGAGGTAAATAAATGGAAGCTTAGTTTTAAGTAATAAAGTAAGTTGAGCGGACAAGTTCGGGGGGAAATGATATCTTTACTCTTATTATTTTCTCTGTTTAAAATTACTTGTCATGTTTTGTCTTATCACACCTATTAAAAAAATAATGATTGTCATAGTTCTTTTACCCTACCACCCCCATCAATGGATGTTTAGTAGTACTCCCTCCATCTTAAATAATTGAAATGTACTCCTTCCGTTGCTAGTTAGTTCTCATCATTACTAAAAATAGATATTCCTTAATATTTGTCATTTCACAAAATCAAAGCATAGTTATTTATTTTTTTCAATCTTTACGCTTAGTCATAAATATGAAGAGATATAAATAGAATAAAAAAAATATATATAAGTATTAAATAGAGAAGAGTAGTACATAAAATTGATATAGCCAATTTAGCATGTAGTTAATACTATATTTCTTAAGGGGAGTGCAAACATAGATGCTGACAACTATTTATGAATGGATGATTATAGATTTTGCACAACTCTTAAAAACAAATTAATAAAAAGTGTAAATTGACTACTATGACCTTATTATCTTTTTAATCTTAATTACGTGAATCTTGTTCTATTAATATGGGAATTAATTACTAAGGGAAGAGCAGAAAAAAAGTAGTTATTATGTCTTGATGTTTTAAACATGTCAATTATTTTTGAGATAATTTTTTAGCAACCATGTCAACTATTTTGAGATGGATGGAGTAATAGGTATTGAAAAATGATTTGCAGAATGCTATAGGTAAAACATGAAAAAATTAATACTTTTTTATATGTCAAAAGTGACTAGTAAAAATAAAAATACATTTAAAAAATAAGTGATAAGTAGTGTCTAATTTGTGAATCAATAAAAGTTTATCATTTTCCTCTAATATTAATATTAAAATATTGGTAGTCAAATTTAAATTTTTATAACATAATTAATAAGATTAGTTTAGTAAAATAAATCTGTAATAAATATTTTCTTTATAAAATGGCTAAGTCAAAGTGAACAAGAAAAATAAAATGGAGAGAATACTTTTCTATTTATCAAATTAAGATAAAATTAATTAACATTTTCTCATTATATCTCTATGGTTAATACCTTTTGAAAGTCCGAAAAAGCTTATAGAAGGTTATAAGTTCCTAAAACTTTCTTTTTATTTTCAAATGAATGAATAAAGAGTAAATTAGTAAAACTGCTCATTTTAGAGGAAAAACTTAGCCCAAGGACCATTAAGCAACAAGTTATGTCCATGGACAAGAGTTAACACAACCACATTGTGTTCTGATTTATGAGATGTTCTATAACTCTTGTCTTAGAAGCAAGACTTAAACCAATGACTTTGAAACAACAAGTTACGTCTCATGGGTAAGAGTTGACACTACCATATTATATTTAGATTTATGATATACTATGTAACTCTTGCCTTAAAGGCAAGACTTAGCCTAAGAACTTTTAAACAACGAGCTACGCTCTATGCGCAAGAGTTGAAACTGCCACATTGTGCCTTGATTTATAAAATATTTTATAAATCAAGGAATTTTAAACAACAAGTTATGCACCATGAGCAAGAGTTGATACTACCATATTATGTTTTGATTTATGAGATGTACTACAACTCTTGCCTTAGAAGCACAACTTAATCTAAGGACTTTCTGTCACGACCCAAATCGTGGCCTGGTTGTAACGGGCGCCCCAATCCAACCAAGGCCTAAGATGACCCCTAACCTTATCTCATGAGGATAATAATAATGATAAATAGCAGAACTCAACCAAGATAATAAGAAAGAAATATATGTAACTCAAATAAAGTTTGAGAGTCAAAAGAAAAATCAACAAGTCTTATCCAACACCGTCCACAAAATTCTCTAGTTCAAAGTATACCAACTAAGTCAGGACATGCCCCCGACTATAATAAAATAAATCTCAAAAATACAAGAATAATAAATGAAAACTAAAAGAGATCCTAGTCCTTCCGAAAGATGAAGGGTTAAAACACATAGGCTTTTAACCCTTGGAAAATTTCCCCAAGATTTGAGGTTCTGTGTTGGGTAAAGATTTAGCATACCAATCGTATACTAGGGTACGACTAGTACCCTACCTTCTTGTATAGAAACCAGTCTAAGTTGGTAGCACACTATCCAAGATATGGTTTATCCCCTCCCTAGTTGTATGTTAGGGTACGGGTCATATACTACCTAGTTTTATGAAGTGTTGGTCATGATTTAGTGGATACTAACTTGGGTAGGGATTGCTTGGTACCAATCATACCCTTGGATAAGAGTCATGCTTAGGTAGTCATACCTTGGATAGTTTAAAGGTACATGGAGAGGCCTAGGGTATGAGTTATGGTACCACTCGTACTCTAGGGTACGGTTTAGTCAAGTGAGTTGTACCCTCCAAGGAGCCATTTTTCAGCTTTTAAGCCAAGGGCTTTATGGATATTTCCCACACCATAACCCTTAAGCCTCCTCACTATATAATGTATTATGGCCTCCTAAAATACTTATTTGGTGGATTAAACATTCCAAAACACTCTCCAAAACTTCATTACCAAGATTGAAGCTAGGGTTTCAAAGGGTGATCATTTAGTAGCAAGAAGGGGTCATGTTTTTTCGTGAATCATCCAGTATTAAGGCATGTTAATCTTTCCCTTATTTTCAAATCAAATGTCATGTGTTTTAAACATGAATTATGACTTGTAAAGGATGACTTTTAAATTAAAAGTTGAGGGTTTTGATGCCTAGTGTTGAGTAATGTTTGCTCTTGCTTAGACTTGTGTTTATACTTGATTTTGGTGATGATTTGCGCATGTGGGTACTTGTTTTTTATGGTTTAACAAGTGGGTCATGAGTAAACCAAATATTTATGATTCCTACTTTGGTTTTGGCCTTGGTAAAGTCATGACCACAAGGTGTTTGTAAAAATATCTAAGAGAAATATCTAGTCACGTATTGATGATGTGCTGAGCTAGGGCAATGGTCGGTAAATGGTATAGTAAATACCTTGTTAGCCATGTAATTTTTTAATTTATGACCTTGATGGTTTGATGGCCAAAATGGTTAAAGTTCCTAAACATGAACTTGAATTGTGTTTGTACTAAAGAGTAGTATTAGAATGCTAAGAAAAATGAATGGTTTGTAAGGGCCTTGATGACCACAATTTGACTTGAATGATATTTGAAGCTAATGTATTGGCTTATTAAAGTGATTGTTTGATATGTGATTGATGAAGACCTTATCGACATGTATAATATTGAATTATGGCGTTGATGGCTTAGAATGGTTAAATGAGTTAAAGTCCCCAAATATGAATGGTGTGATATAAATTCATGGGCAAAGGGTTAGAGTCCCAATTTCGACTAGTAATGGGTGTGATGGATTGTGGTTAAAATCCACTTGTGTGATAAAATAGCTTGTGGTTAGAGTCCACTTGCGTAGTAAAAAGGCTTATGGTTAGAGTCCACTTGACTAAGGAAAAGACTTGTGGTTAGAGTCCACTTGCTTAATAAGATGGCTTGAGGTTAGAGTTGTTTTCTCAATATAACCTAAGCGGTGGAAAGTTAAAGTCCTTCACTTCATGGTTCATGTGTGGGTGCTTTGAAATTCATGCTAAGGCGTTGTTATCTTTTGACACTTGACGTATCCATATGAATTTACATGTCTATGTGTATAAATATGGTGGATTATGATAGTTTGACTTGATATTTAACAATAACACTATTTTATCCTTACCCTTGAGTTATATGCTAGCGATCCAACCTCTAACCATCTCTGGACATTGTGTCCGCACGCGACACAGGGGCCGAAGCATCTTTTTCTCTTCCTGCACAGTGATTAGGTGTTCGGGCGGTTAGAGTATTGACATCAAAGTGGTGGGCTTCCATCTGCCAGAAGGCACATATTTCATGGTCGTCTTAGCTTATGTCATAGACTTATTTTGGATTTGATTTTGGCTATTGTCAAAGGCTTATGTAATACCCTATATTTCCCTAGCCTAGATTAACCCTCAGTACATGGGTTATCCTAAATAAAAATTTTGGAATACTCAGTAATTTTTAGATTAGAGTCTTCCATTACGTAGAGAATTTAATTATCTTTCCAACGATATAAAATTCACCTAAATCCAACAACCGGGTAAGAAGTTATGGAGATTTTAAGTTTCAGTCATTAAACATCGTCATTCAGGCCAGTGGCACATCACAGAGTGTGTTAAAATAACAATTGTCAATTTCCAGTGTACCAACGTAATTCCACTGCATCACGATGCACTTCCAATTTACAAACAAAGTGGCAACGCGATACCACCGCATCGCGCCACCATATAATTTTCCAGTCATCATTTTCCAGTGGCCTAGCGCGATAGTGGCGCGTCGCGCCAGGGGTCCAGATTGGGAAAATTTCACAAAAGATTAAAGTTATGCCCAGGGTTAAATTAGTCTTTTTCCATGATTTTATTCTATCCAGATGTGGGATTTAAGCCCTAAACTGTGTAAAACCCTTCATTATTCACTTTCCCCCAAAATTAAAAGGTATTTCTCTCTCAAGAAAACAAACTCTAGCTCTCAATAATCAAGGTCAATCCTAAGAATCTCTCCAAGAACTCCAAGAATCTCACGAATTAAGGTATGTTAGATGTTCATCCATGGATCCTTACCTTCCACAGAGCCCAAGAATCCTTTTTTCATGATACAAGATTTATGAATTATGATTTTTATGTTTGAATTAGATTGACTTCAAGATTCATGATGTTGTTTGAGTTTTAATCCATGATTTAGATTACAAGTTCCAAGAATTGATTCTAGTATGTGTTGAATTACATGATATTTATGATAAACCCTTCAATTTGAAAGTTAATTGTTGTAATCATGTTAACCCTAAGTGTTTATGATTTAATGAATCAAGTATGCTTTTTATGTGTTTGATAAATTATCTATCAGAATGAGATAATGCTATTATATCATGATAACATGTATTCCCCATCCATGTATAAGTTAATGCATCACAAGTGTTTGATGAAATGTCTCTATGAATGGATTATGACCAAGTGAACATTGTTATGTTATTCAAGATTATGCTTTTCTTTACTTTTCATGCTATCGAGTCCTGGGGTATTTAATACCTGACAATCTAGATGTTACTTAAAGCCAGTGTCAGTTGCAGAATAGTATTTGTTATGTCACAATCAGTAGTACTCTCAGTACGTTATAGAACTTAGTTGAATTCAGTTAGTTATAAAACTTAGGAAAACTCAGCATCAGTCCAGTCTAGTTCAGTATACTCAGTTCAGTGTCTTTCAGTTGGGAGTCTGATTCAGCATCGAGTGAACCCAAGGATGGAGGATCATCTGCCAGCAGAGGGTGTGATCTTTAGAAGCAATCCTTGCATTCCAGAACTACATAGCCAGCATAGGTTGAGACATCAAAACTGCCAGTTGAGGGTTGATGAGGTGCTCTACCTGCCAGTAGAGGGTACCACCGTTCTCATTTAGGGAACCTGCTAGTAAAGGGTTACTCTTCAGCTTGTCCTTACCCATGGCACAGTACTGATACCTTCCAATTGGGGTTACAAATTAGACTCCTATTAGTTCAGATTGGGGCATGTTGGTTAGATGATTACCTCTCACAGTTTCAGTTTTAGTCTTAGTCTTCAGAATAGAACTAAAGTTTAGTTCTATAGAATTAGGACTGTCAGATACAGTCACTCAGTTATCAGTGATATTAGATTATTAATATATTTAATTATCAGTTATCAAATTCAGTTCCAATGTACTCAGTTACAGTACGCACAGTATGTTCAGTAGTTACAGATCCTCCATGTATGCTAATCCAGCTCTTGCATATCATTCATTTAGTTATTGTTCATACATATGAACCCATGCATTCAGGCTTACCTTATTTAGCATACCATTACATTCTCATGTATTGATCGCATACCCATTTATTGTGCTATGATATTTCATATCTTAGGTTCAGACGCTCAGGTTCCTGACCGTGCTTAGCTAGATTCAGCCAGCAGTAGCAGATTTAGCAGTGAGTACTAATCTATTGAGGATATACTTTTATTTCAGTACTTCAGCTTAGCAGTATTTTAGTAGTTGGAGTTAGTTGGGGAATTATCCCATCAACTCCACTTTCAGACAGATTCAGTTAGAGGCTTTCAGACTAGATTTTTAGACAGTATTTTAGATTTAGATGTTATTATTCATTATTAGTAATTTAGACATTTTGAACCTTATGGCATTTTAGCCTATTATTCTGTAATTATTTTAGTATTATTGTTTAGTGCTAACAGTAGATATCACTCATGGGTTAGCTTGTGGTCCTTTGGGGTCACAAGCATCGTGTGATGACTAGAGGGTAGTCTCAGGTTGTTATAGCTTATCCCAATATATTATTGACTCCAAATTTATAGAGGCTTGTAGATGATTATGGACTTAGGTAGATTAGATGTTGAATGTTGATATTAATAAATGGATAGACTCTATTAAGTTATGAATGTTAGTTTTCTTTCTGCTATCTTATTATGTGTTTGTAGTTTATCTGATAATTATGGATTGATGTGTTGATTAGGTGGAGTTAATAGGGCGATCTCTGGTCCTTTTAGGGCTTAATATGCCAATACGACAAGCCCCAGTTTTGGGTCATGTCAAGTTGATATCATATCCTAGGTTTATGTTCAGTTGGGTGTCCACAAAGTCATGTCGGGTAGAGTCTCTTTTATGGGTGTGTTATGTGCCACACTTATAAAAGAGGCTACAAGGCATTTAGAAATATTTTACTTTCTTGTTGTCTTATTTTGAGATATAAAGTTTAAGGTCTTGGATCCTTCTAATTTCTATTTTTTTATCTTTCAGATCATGCCTCCAAAGAGATCTGATACTCAGGCAAACCTTTCTTCCCGGGTTCCCTATGGACAGAGCTCATCCAACTTCTGGTCTCTAGACCTGGGCTAGTGTGGCAGTATCTGACTATACTCATGGGGTTCCACTGGTCCCCATTAACCTTGCTTATGAGAGTGACACTCCTACTCAATTACCTCAAGGAGATGCTACTAATCCTGAGTTTCGTCGCTCTATTAATCTCTTTTACTCAATTGGTAACTTCTTAATTGGGGTGTGGTGCTCTAACTACCGTGTATTCAAAGGCCACAATGGTTGGCCAATTTATGAGGTTTCACCCTTTTATATTTATGGGTGCGAAGGTGGAGGAAGATTCTAAAGTTTTATTAATAAAATAGAGAATATCTTTTAAATCATGCATACTTCAGAGGTTAAGGCTGTCAAATTTGCTTCCTACCAATTGAAAGATATAGCGTACCAATGGTATGAAGGGTGGGAACTATCAAGAGGTCTGGATGCTATTTTTGCTATTTGGGAGGATTTCTCTAAGGCCTTTTTGGACTGCTTCTTTTCTCAATAGTTTGGGGAAGCAAAAGCAGAAGAGTTTGTGAACTAGGAGCAAGGGAGGATGTATGTCAAGGATTATGTCTTGAAATTCCATTAGTTGTCTAGGTATGCTCCTGAAATGGTTTCTAGCATAAGGGCTAGAATGCATAAGTTTGCTTCGGGATTGTCCCGTGAGTTGGTGCTTGAGAGCAAGGCGACTTTGTTGATCAAAGGCATGGACATCTCTTGGTTGGTCGTGTATATGTAATAAGTGGAGGAAGAGAAAAAGAAACTGGATGAGTTCAGTGAAAGAAAAATGAAAAAATTTAGGCCTTCTGAGCAAAGTGGTAGAGATGGTGGCAAGTGGCCAAGGAAGAAGTGGGGGAGTTTGGGTTCTTTCTCCTTAAATAGTTCTCCTTACCTTAAGCCCATCGACTGATCATCGGTCTTAGTTTGATGGTGGGTTACAAGCACAGAGTGCCTAATTCAAGGCTAGTGGGGCTCAGTTGACTCTAACCCACCCTCTTTACAGGTTTTATGGTTAGCATCATCATGGTCAATACGAGAAGAGGTGGAACAGATGCTTTAGATGTGGTCAGATTAGGTACATGCAATGAAAGTGCCTCTTTATAGTGGCTTCTTGGGCCAACAGGTCCCCTATTGCAACTCTATCCGCTACTGCATCGAAGGGTGCTACCTTTGCTTCTGCTTCTGTTTTTGGTACCGACACTGGCCAAAATTATTTGTATGCACTTGCTACCTACTAGGATTTTAAAGTATCTCCAGACATTATTACAGGTATATTAAAACTTTTCTCATGTGACGTGAGTTGTTTGATTGATCCAGGGGCCACTCTTTCTTATGTGACCCCATTTGTGGTTATGCATTTTGGTTTGGTCCTGAGTGTTTGTTAGTTTCTTTTTTTATTTCTACCCCGGAGGGAGACTATGTTGTTATTGAAAGGGTTTATAGAGGGTGAGTGGTAGTTGTTGGTAGTAAAGAAACTCTGGTTGACTTGCTAGAGTCAGACATGGTCGATTTTGATGTTATTTTGGGGATGGATTAGTTGCATTCATGTTATGCTTCCTTAGATTTTCAGACCCGTAGGGTCATGTTTAAATTCCCTAATGAGCCTATCATTGAATAGGAAAGGGGTTCTTTAGTGCCTACGGGGAAGTTCTTATATCTTAGAGCTCAAAAGTTGATCTCTAATGGGCGTTTGTATCATTTGGTCCGAGTTAAAGATTATGACTCGAAATGTCCTTCTCTAGAATCTGTCCCATAGTTAATGAATTTCCCACAGTCTTTCCTGATGACTTTCCTGGTATTTCTCCCAATAGGGAGATTTATTTTGGGATTGATCTTATTTCAGACACTCGTCTAAATTCTATTCCTCCATATAGAATGGCTCCGGTGGAGTTAAAGGAACTTTAAGAGCAATTGAAGGATTTTTTAGTTAAAGATTTTATCCATCCTAGTGTGTTTTCTTGGGGTTCTCTCATGTTGTTTATGCATAAGAAGGACGGTTCCCTTTGTATGTGTATTGATTATTGTCAGTTGAACAAAGTGACCATAAAGAATAAGAATTCTCTTCCTAGGATCGACAATTTATTTGATCAGCTTCAAGGTGCAAGGTTTTTCTCCAAGATTGATCTTAGGTTGGGTTATCATCAGCTTAATATTAGGGAAGTAGATATCCCTAAGACAACCTTTAAAACCCGGTATGCTCATTATGATTTCCTAGTAATGTTTTTTGGGTTGACCAATGCCCCGACGGCATTCATTGATTTGATGAATAGGGTCTTCTGCCTGTTTTTGGATTTGTTTGTTATTTTCTTTATTGACGACATCTTGGTCTATTTTAAGAATGAGTCGGATCATGTCGATCACCTTCGTACTGTGTTGCAAACCTTAAAGGATCAACATTTGTATGCCAAGTTCTCTAAGTGTGAGTTTTGGTTGAAGGCCGTGACTTTCCTTGGTCATTTTTTCTCTAGTAAAGGAATAATTATGGGTCCATAAAAGATTGTGGTGGTTAAGAAGTGGCCTAGACGTGCTACTCCAATCGATATTCGGAGCTTCTTAGGTTTAGCCGGTTACTATAAGAGATTTATGAAGAGTTATTCGATGATAGCTGCCCTATTGACTAAGTTGACTCGAAAGAAGGTCAAGTTCTTATGGTCGGATACGTGTGAGGGTAGTTTTGAAAGGTTGAAGTATAAATTGACTTCGGATCTTGTTCTGACCTTGTCCGTGGATAATAATGGTTTTGTAGTGTATTATGATGCTTCTCGTATTGGGCTTGGTTGTGTGTTGATGCAACACGATAGGATGGTGGCCTATGCTTGTAAAAAATTAAAGGTTCATTAGATAAACTACCCTACTCATGACTTGGAATTGTTAGCGATGGTATTTGCATTAAAGATTTGGCATCACTACCTTTATGGGGTTCGTGTGGACATATTTTCTGATCATAACAACCTTCAGTATGTGTTTACTCAGAAGGAGTTGAATCTCCGATAAAAAGTTGGCTTGAGTTATTAAAAGACTACGACATGAGTCTCTATTACCATCTAGGTAAAGATAACGTTGTTGCTAATGCTCTTAGTAGGTTATCCATAGGGAGCTTGGCTTATGTTGATGAGGATAAGCGAGAATTGGTGAAGGATATTCATCGATAATCTAGTCTTAGATTTCATCTCTCAGACTCGGAGGACAGTGATGCATTCGTGCATCCTGTATCATAGTTGTCTCTTGTGGTTAAGATAAAGAAAAAGCAAATGTTGGATCCCGACTTGGTGAAGATTAAGAGTAATATGGGTCAACACAAGGTTATTGACTGTGATTGGTGGTGATGGTATCTTAAGGTGCTAAGGTAGGCTATGTGTTCCCGATATCGATAGATTGAGGGAAAGGATTATGGCCGAGGCTCATAGGTCTCGGTATGCTATTCATCCCGATTCGATGAAGATGTATCATGATCTTGGGGAGTTTTATTGGTGGAATAATATGAAGCAAGATATGGCTAGCCATGTGGCTAAGTGTATGGTGTGCCAACGAGTGAAAGTTGAGCACTTGAGGCCCAGTGGTTTGTATCAAGAGATAGAGTTGCCCTAATGGAGGTGGGAAGTGATTAATATGGATTTTGTCACCGCTCTTCCCCGATCTTGGAATCAATGCAATTCTATTTGGGTTATTGTGGATAGAATGACCAAATCCACTAATTTCTTACCGGTAAGGACTAGTTATTCGGCGGAGGATTATGCTAAATTGTATCTTGTTGAGATTGTGAAGTTGTATGGTGCTCCGATTTCTATCATCTCGGATCTTGGTACTCCATTTTTATATTTTTTTTGGAAGTCATTTCATGAAATGACCTGAGACTACCCCCTAGTCGCTACACGATACTTACGGTCTCGAGGGACCATAAGCTAACTCATGAGCTAGTACCTATTGTGAACACTGAAAAATGTAATCATGAATGTGGAAGAATAACTAAAATGCCATAAGGTTTTAATAATGACTTAAATACTGAATTATGAATCTGATAAAAATACTAAAATCTAAATAGTCTGAATAGCTAACTGTAGTGTCTGAAAAGCCTCTAAACTGAATATTGTGAGTTGATAGGACAGGCCCCCAACTAACTCTACTAATTACTGAGATAAAGACATGAAGTAATATAATCAATTCTCGGATGATGAGGACTCACCACTACTACTGTACTACTGATAATCTGAGAATATAGGTGCGATCCAAGAACTAAGCATCAACACCTATGATATGAGACATCATAGCACAAAAGAAAAGTATGCGATTAGTACTTTGAGTGTACTAGTATGCTAAATGAGGTAGTCTGACATGCAAGGTTTCATGAATAGGAGTAATAAACTATCTGAATATACACGTAAAGCATGGAGTACTGAGTATAGGACGTAAATATACTGTATATGCATTAGAGTCTGTAAATACTGAAAATACATGAAAACCTATAGGCACTAAGGATGCATGACTAAGCATATAACATGGACTGAGTAAGATCTGTAAACTGAAGTACTGAAATAACTGGTATCTGTATGCTTTGGTCAAACAACACTAAAACTGAATGACTGACTGGAGCTATAACTAAAACTGGATCTGAGACTGTGGGAGGTATCATCTAACCGACATGCCCCAATCTAAGATAATCAGGGTCCAACCTATAACCCCAGTTAGAAGGGTATTAATACCGTGCCACGGGTACTAACACTGGCTGTGTGGATCCACTAAAATGATATAATGTCCAAAGGACTAAGGGTATCAAGCCTGCACTAACGGGTGACTCCTGCGAGATAGTCAAGCCTAATCTGATGGGTGACTACTCATATCCTATGTTGGCTACATAATTCTGGAGTATAGGGACTGCTACTAATGACTCTTCCTAGGAAGCCACCATCCCTACACTCGTTCAGTGCTAAATCCTACTCTCAACTTAAAGACACTAAGATACTAGACTATTCTGAGTTTAATGACTGATATCTGATTATTCGATAATGCTTATAGTATAATCTGGGGACTATTCTGTAATGTACTGAGACTAGACCAAATAAACAACTATGGATTTTTGTGTATTCAATACCCCCAGGACTCAAAACAATAATACTGAAAAGATACTAAAGCTGAAGGGACAAAGCATAAAGGTTTTTATTAAATCAATTGTTCATTTTTATTTGCTTTGGTGATGGATATGTTGACGTGAAATATACAAGGCGAGGTGCCTTGGTGTATGCTTTTCACGGATGATATAGTTTTAATTGATGAGTCACGACAAGGGGTTAATGATAAGCTGGAGGTTTGGAGACAAACCCTAGAGTCTAAAGGCTTTAGGTTGAGTAGGACCAATACGGAGTACTTGGAGTGCAAGTTTAGTGACTCGAGGCAAGAGGAGGAGGTGGTAGTAAAGTTGGATTCTCAGGCAGTTTGCAAGAGGGATAGTTTTAAGTATCTTGGGTCTATGATTTAGGGAAATGGAGAAATAAATGAGGATTTCTCTCACCATATTAGGGAAGGTAGGATGAAATGGAGGATCTCTTCAGAAATTTTATACAATAGGAAGGTGCCCCCAAACTGAAAGGCAAATTCTATATAGTTGCAGTCCGGCCTGCTATGTTGTATGGATTGGAGTGTTGGCCAGTTAAGATTTCCCATTCAAAAGTTGAAGGTTGCGGAAATGAGGATGTTGCGTTGGATGTGTGGATTCAAAAGGGCTGACAGGGTTAGGAATGAAATTATTCGGGAGAAGATGGGAGTGGTGTCAGTGGAGGATAAAATGCAAGAAGTGAGGTTGAGATGGTTTGTTCATGTGATGAGGAGAGGCACAGATGCCCCAGTTCATATGTGTGAGAGGTTGGGCTTGGGAGGTTTCAAATGGGGTAGGGGGTAGGCCAAAGAAATACTGGAGAGAAGTGATTAAATGTGACATGGAGCAGTTACAACTAACTGAGGACATAATCCTGGATAGAAAGATATAGAGGAAAAGCATTAGGATAGAAGGATAAGGGTGTGGATGAGTCGTAGGCAGTATTAAGGTGGACTTTGGTATCCTTTGTTTGGAAATGTAAAAAATTTTTGTGGATGTCGTACCTATGTTATTTTATCGAGTTCTATGCTTTTGAGCTTTTGTATATTGCCTTTTATCTTGAGCCGGGGGTCTATCGGAAATAATCTTTCTACTTTTTTAGAGGTAGTGGTATGGATTGCATACACTCTACCCTCCTCAGACCCCACTATGTGGGAATATCTGGGTTTGTTGTTGTTGTTGTTGTACTCTTGTAGGCATTTTATCAAACATTTATAGTTCATGGTTCAAAGCAATCATAGGAATGTCCAAAAACATATAGAAATAGCATGAATTCGCCATAATAGAGCTAAATCATAGCTTTGTTCAATAAATAATAATATTAAAACATGGAGAATTGAATAATAACAATAATTTCATGGTAACATGGTATAGAATCACTAGTACATGGAGATTCATGGATGAAAATATACTTTAAAACCAAATAACTTGAAAAGATCATAATTTTATAGTTTAAAAAGGGTTGCTCGAACTTTATGGATGAAAGGACTCCATGGATGAACATCTAACATACCTAAGATGATGAATTTGGAAGGATTGATGAAGAGTTCTTGAGGTTTGACCTTGATTCTTGAAGGTTAGGGTTTTGTTACTTGAGAGAATGTTCTTGCTTTTGGGAAAAATTGATTAGAATAATTCCCAATTAGGTTATTAGGGACTTAATTACGTGTTTGGGGATGACTGGGACAAGGGAAAAGTTCTTAAAAGCCCTTGGAATTGAACAACTGACTGAAAATCTCAATTTTCTAGGCTAGCGCAACACTATCGCGCCGTGTCACTGGAATCAGACAACTGGGAAACTGGTCTGTGGCGCGACGCGGGGAAATCACGGTCCTTCACTGATTGGGACCTGGAAGTTCACTGTGACACGGTGGTATCTCGCTTTGACACTGACAAATGTCAAGTTGGCCTGTGGCGCGACGCGTCAGGATCATGGACCCTCACTAGAATTTTCCAAATGGGAGATTGGCCTGCTCCACGATACACTAAAGGTTAAAATGACGGTGTTTAACAATTGAAACTTAAAATCTCCATAACATCTTACCCGATTATCGAATTTGGGCAAATTTTATATTGTTGGAAAGCTAATTGAATTTCCTAAGTAATGGCAGGCTCTTAACTGAAAAATAATAAGCATTTCAAAAATTTCATATATGAATACTCATGTATTGGGACTTAAATTATGCTAGGGAAATACGGTTTGTTACATTTTAGAAAGGTTTGGGAACTAAGGTGTGCCTTAGTACCACTTTCCCCCCATAAACAGATGGACAAGCAAAGAGGACCAACCAAATATTAGAAGAAATGTTGCGTGCTTGTGTGATTAATTATGGTGGTAGTTGGTATGACCATTTTCCTTTGATTGAGTTTGCTTATAACAATAGTTACCACTCAAGCATTGGTATAGCTCCTTTTGAGGTGTTGCATGGTAGGAGATATCGATATCCTATAGGGTGGTATGAGGTTGGTGAGGGTAAGTTGTTTGGCCCAGATTTGATTCACCAAGCCTTGTTTCTTGAAGGTATTCTTGAAGGTATCTCCCATGAAAAGAGTAATGTATTTCGGTAAGAAGGGGAAGTTGAGTTCTTAATTTATTGGTCCCTATTTGATTTTGGAGAAGGTTGGTAATGTTGCCTATGAATTGGAGTTGCCCTCTAGTTTGAGCTCCATTCATCTGGTATTCCACATGTCCATGTTGTGGAAATATATAAGTGACCCTTCATTGGTTGTTCCCTTGGAGGATGTTGGTGTTTTGGACTCTTTGTCCTATGAGGAGGTCCCGGTGAGGATCTTGGATCAACAAATTCACCTATTGTGAACGAAATAGATGGCTTAGATAAAAGTTCTATGGAGGAATCAAAAGTCCAAGGAAGCTACATGGGAGGCGGAAAGGACATGAAGTCCAAGTATCCACATTTGTTTTCCATTTCGGAAACTCATGCTCGAGATATGTGTTAATCTTATTAACTTGATTTAGGTCATTGATAGACCATGGGTTCAATTCCCTAAATTATTAATTGAGCATGTTTTTTGATAGACAATGGGTTGGAGTCCCAAAGTCAATTGAATGAATGGACGATTGATAAATGATCGTGGCGTGTTTTTAATCCTTGTTGTGTTTCTTTATGTTCTAACTTGGTTAACAGATAGTTTCAAATCTTGAGTGGGAAGAATAGTGTGTTAAATGACAAGTATGTTCTAACTTGGTTAACAGATAGTTTCAAAGCTTGGTTAACAAGTATGTTTCAAAGCCTTGTGCTTTCCTTACACGTCATTCAACGACAAATGATCCAAGTGGGAAGAATTGAAATACCTAGGCTTTGGACCCTTAGTAAATTACCCCAAGATTTAAGGTTCTGGGTTGGGTACAGATTGAGCATCCCAATCATATGCTACGGTACTAGTAGTACCCTTCCTTCTCGTATAGAGACTAGTCTAGGTTGGTAGCACACTTTCCAAGATATGGTTTAGCCCCTCCCTAGTTGTATATTAGGGTATGGGTCGTATACTACCTAGTCGTATAAAGTGTTGGTCATGATCTAGTAGACACTAACTGAGGTACGGGTTGCTTGGTACCAATCGTACCCTTGGATACGAGTCATGCTTGGGTAGTCATACCTTGGATAGTTTAGGGGTCTATATTGAGGCCTAGGGTACAAGTGAGGGTACCACTCTTACCCTAGGGTACAATTTAGTCAAGTGAGTCGTACCCTCCTGGGAGCCACTTTTCAGCTTTTAATCCAAGGGCTTTATGGACATTTCCTACCCCAAAACCCTTAATCCCCCTCACTATATAATGTATTGTGGCCTCCTAAAACACTTATTCGGTGGATCAAACATTCCAAAACACTCTCTAAAACATCACTACCAAGATTGAAGCTAGGGTTACGAAGAATGATCATCTAGTAGCAAGAAGGGCTTAAGTTCTTTTGTGAATCGTCCTACATTAAGGCATGTTACCCTTTCCCTTATTTTCAATTCAAATATCATGTGTTTTAAACATGAATTATGACTTGTAAAGGATGTCTTTTAAATTAAAAGTTAAGGGTTTTGATGCCTAGTGTTAAGTAATGTTTGCTCTTGCTTAGACTTGTGTTTATACTTGATTTTGGTGATGATTTGCACATGTGGGTACTTGTTGTTTGTGGTTTAACAAGTGGGTCATAAGTACACCTAAGATTGATGATTACTACTTTGATTTTGGATTTGGTAAAGGCATGACCACAAGGTGTTTGTGAAAAATGTCTAAGGAAAACATCTAGTCACATGTTAATGATGTGTCGAACTAGGGAAATGGCCCAATAAGTATGAGTGGTCGGTAAATGGTATTGTAAATACCTTTTTAGCCATGTAATTATTTAATTTATGACATTGATGGTTTGATCGCCAAAAGAGTTAAAGTCCCAAAACATGAACTTGAATTGTGTTTGAACTAACAAGTGGTATAAGAATGCTAATGAAAAATAAATGGTTTGTAAGGGTCTTGATGACCACAATTTGACTTGAATGATGTTTGAAGCTAATGTATTGGCTTATTAATGTGATTGTTTGATATGAGATTCATGAAGATCTTATGGTCATGTATGATGTTGAATTGTGGCCTTGATGGATTAGAATGGTTAAATGGGTTAAAGTCCCCAAATGTGAATGGTGTGATGTGAATGCATGGACAAAGGGTTAGAGTCCCAATGTCGACTAGTAATGGGCGTGATGGCTTGTGGTTAAAGTCAACTTGTATGATGAATAGATTGTGGTTAGAGTACACATACGTAATGAAATGGTTTGTGGTTAAAGTCCACTTAACTAAGGAAAAGGCTTAAGGTTAGAGTCTACTTTCTTAATAAGATGGCTTGAGGTTAAAGTCCTCTTTCTCGATATAACCTAAGCTGTGGAAGTTTAGAGTCCTCCACTTTATGTTTCATGTTTGGATGCTTTGAAATGCATGCTAAGGCCTTGTTATCTTTTAACACTTGATGTATCCATATGCATTTACATATCTATGTGTATAAATGTGGTGGCTTATGATGGTTTGACTTGGTATTGAATAATAACACTATTTTATCCTTACACTTGAGTTACATGATAGTTCTCCAACTACTAACCATCTCCAGATGTTGTGTCCCCACGTAATACGAGGATCAAAGCATTTTTTTCTTTTCATGCGCAATGATCAGGTTTTCGGGCGATTCAAGTGTTGACATCAAAGTGGTGAGCTTCCATCTTTAGGAAAGCACACATTTCATGGTCGTCTTAGCTTATGTCATAGAATTATTTTGGGTTCAGTTTTGGCCATTTTTGGGGGCTTGTCCCGACATTTTATTGACTCCGTATTTATAAAGTCTTGGGGATAATTGTGGACTTGGGTAGATTTGATGTTGAATGTTGATATTAATAAATGGATAGACTTTCTTAAGTTATGAATTTTATTTTTGTTTCCTCTATCTTATTTTGTGTTCGGAGTTTATCTGACTCTTGTGGATTAATGTGTGTGTTAGGTGGAGTTAACGGGGCGATCTCTGGTCCTAGTTAGGGTTGAGATGCCCATATGACAAGGCTCGATTTTAGGTCATGTCAAGGGTTTACCACTTGACATATGACCGACCAGGATATTAAACATCCTAATGTTGCACAGGGGTACAAGCAAAGCCCTCAGAACCTATATCATGAAATAATATAGCGTCCGGGGATGGTTAGTACAACGAGTACTAGTATGCAACCTAATATAAGGGATAAAACATATATGCATTTACCCAAACCAGTTATAAACCACATGCATATCAAGTATATATATATGATAGGATATCAGGGTAAGGGTAAGGGACGAGTTATATGAGCATTTAAAATTTAAGCCTGAACTTTATAGCTTTCACCGTTATCGGCTAACCCATTGGTAATAAGAGTCATCTAGTTACCCATGAGCTATATGGGTTCCGTGCTCCCCAACCGACAAGGCCGTCTGTACAAATCGAGGTTAGTCTAGAGTCACAAGAAGACTAAAGCCACCATACGTATTATCCTTATGTTAAGGACACATTCTGATCGTCCAATTAAGGTACGACATCTCTATGCCGACAATAGGTTTTGAACGTTGTTACGAAGACTTATGCCTTCACAATGAGCTATATAATTTCCTTTAGAGTCTAATTAAAACAATTTGTACATAATATTCATCATGGAGTCGTTCGTTAGGTATATTCATGTTGATATCGTCATATCAAGACTTGCAAGCCGTTCATATCATGCCAAAAAATATTATCCTAAAGCATTACTGACTCCTTAACCCCATCATTCAAAATCACGCTCATCATTATCATTAAATTGCATAAAAATCTCAAGCAGTCATAAAGTTCAGTACTTTCAATATTGGCATAACATATAAATATGACCCTAAACTTGACACCAAATTATAACATTGACCTTAAACTTTGCTAGTGCACAAATAGGACCTTTAACTATTCAAAACCTGAACAAATATGACATCTGATTTTGCAACCTCCATGCATGTAACTCACTTGCGCCTACGTGGATATGTAATGCAATCATATGATGCCACGTCATTAAAAGGGCTAACATGGAGGGACTTTTGTCTTTCAATTAAAATGACGTCGTTTTGCTTCTATAAGTTAAAACGGCGTCGTTTTGCTTATTATTATTATTATTATTATTATTATGATTATTATTATTATTATTATTATTATTATTATTATTATTATTATTATTATTATTATTATTATTATACTTCTACATATTACGTACTACTATTGCTTCCATCAATATACAACTACTACGACTAATAATAATAATAATAATAATAATAATAATAATAATAACAACAACAACAACAACAACAACAATAATAATAATAACAACAACAACAACAACAACAACAACAACAACAACAACAATAATAATAATAACAACAATATTGTAATAAAATTTTCATCTTAATGACGTTTTATTAATAACATTAATTTAATAATATTTTAATAATGTTAATTTAATATACTATTACTACTGCCCTTAATAACGTTTTATTAATAACGTTTTAATAATGTTAATTTAATATACAACTACTACTGTCCTTAATAACATTTTATTAATAATTTTTTAATAACGTTAATTTAATAACTTTAATTTAATCACGCTATTTTAATAACGTTAATTTAATAACATTAGTTTAATAACATTAATTTAATAAAGTTAGTTTAATAACGTTAATTTAATAATATTAATTTAATAATATTTTATTAATAAAATTTTAATAACGTTAATTTAATAACATTTTATTAATACTATAATTTTTTTATCTATTATTAGTATAGTGTCATCTTTGAGTGTAAAATAATGAAAAAATAATAGTGAAAAGTCATTTAAATATATAAAAAGGAATCAATAAGGGCATAATAGTCATTTTACCCATTTTTTACTGTTGGGATGCTCAAATTTTTAGCCTGATGCACCCAGTTTTGCGTGTACAATACGCGTTTTGCCACATAGGATCAGAGGTCATATTTGTTCAGGTTTTGAATAGTTAAAGGCCCTATTTGTGCACTATTAAAGTTTAAGGTCAATGTTATAATTTGGTGTCAAGTTTAGGGTTATATTTATATATTATGTCTTCCATATTTCAAAAGAGATGGGGTATAATCTTTGTTCATCATCTTCATGCAAAGCCTATTCAAAGGACTTGAAAGCTATAATTTCTATTATTCATAGCATTCCATATTCCAAAAGATAAGTTAATTTATGAAGAATCCTTGTTTAGAAGAAATTAACAATGTGGGTTGAGGGTCATGTCGTTAACATCATATGAATTTCATAATCATTATGAAAAAATAATTTGTCAATTTCCCCATTACTATGAGACCCAATTTCAGTTCACAATCCATTATTTAAACCATGAATGAACCATTAATACAAGGAAAAAACAATTCAAGTGTTCAACAATCAAAAATTCTCAATCCTAGTTTGAATCAACATTCAAGAACACGTAAAAATTATGTAATTTGATGTAATAACATAATAATTAAAATAGAGAGTATACAACATGCCTGAAAATTGAAAGAATATGGAGAGAATATAGATTTTAGAGGCCCGAGTAGTGAATTCTTAAGATAACCTTGAATTTCTTGACTTAGGAAATTTGAGAGGGGAAGGGCAATGTTTAAAATATGATGACTAATGTTTATGGGGAATGAAAGGGTGCTTTATGTCGTTTAATGGGGCAAGGAACCAAAAAGTCCCTGCCTTCAATTGACAAAAATAAAACTAAACAAGTTTTGCCCAGCAGCGTGGCACCCCGTTATCGCGGAGCCTAGCCAGTGCGCCACGGCTCTATCGCAAAGGTTAGGCAGCTTGTCATGGCTTTATCGTGGAGGCTCATTGGTTTGGGGTCTTGAAATGACCCCAAATGCTTTTCAAAAATTTTAAAACTTATACAATACACTCCATTAACCTTCTTTATCATGAGTCAAGTCAAAAATTATCATAACATATGCAAAAGGGTCCAAAATAGATTGATCAAAGTTTTACGGGGTCTTACACTTTCAAACAGCAAGTCACGCCCTATGAGAAAGATTTGACACCACCATATCGTATTTTGATTTATAAGATACTTTATAACTCTTGCCTAAGAGGCAAGGCTTAGCCCACAAGTTACGCGTCATGGCAAAATTTAACACTACCATATTATATCTTGATTTATGAGATGTTCTATTAGTCTGCCTCTAAGAAAATCCCAAGAACCACCAAAAAAAAGTTACGCTCAATGGACAAGTGTTGATACCACCAGATTGTGTTTTGATTTATGAGATGTTCTATAACTCCTGCCGTAGAGACAAGACTTCACTCAAGGATTTTTCAAACAATAAGTTATGCCCCACGAGTAAGACTTGACACTATCACATTGTGTCTTGATTTATGAGGTGTTCTATAACTTTTGCTTTAGAGGCGAGACCTATCCCAAAGGACTTTCAAACAACAAGTCGCACCCTTAAATTTGTTTTGATGTCAACGAAAGAAGATCTCTTTGTCAATTATCCAACTTTTTATTTATCAGCAAAATAAAATAAAAGTTGAGAAAAAAAGAAAAAAAAAATAGAGAAATGAAAAAAAGATTGAGAAAAAAAAAGAGAAGAATAGAAAACAAAAGTGAAAAGAAAAAAAATAAAGATTGAGAAAAACAAAAATGAGAAGAAAAAAATAAAAATAAAATTTGAGCAAAGTAACAAAGAAAAAAAGAGAAATGATTAAAAAAAAGGTTGAGACAAATGAATTAAAAAAAATAGATCATGTTTGAGGAAAAAAAATTGAAACAAATAAATTAAAATAAGAAACAATTAAAATGATAGAGAAAGAAAAGCAAGCCTTCAAAAAAATTTCTTCTGCTGACAAAAATACAAATTCATCCACACTATGGCTCATTCCATGTAATTTCTGGATCATTTCCCAATGTAATGGTAGGAAACCCAAA
Organism: Capsicum annuum; assembly: GCF_002878395.1. Classification (NCBI taxonomy): domain Eukaryota; kingdom Viridiplantae; phylum Streptophyta; class Magnoliopsida; order Solanales; family Solanaceae; genus Capsicum; species Capsicum annuum. The sequence continues at coordinate 213,478,311 of NC_061122.1, read as the reverse complement.
ATTCAATCTGAAAAAACCAATTAATGTAACACCCCGCATTTTCGAGCTAGAAATCAAACCACCGTTCCTACATGTGTAAGCTCTAATTTCATGATTTATATTTAAATTCATGTGTCATGATCTTTCTCCTAGTGCAAGAAGTGATTATGAGGTGAAAAGTGTTCATAGAAATCACTTAGAGCAAAGTTGAGCTAAGAATCCTTCATTCATCCAAAGTTTAATATTTGATTCTACAAGGGTCTACTTTGAACTTGTATAACTTTTATATACGTAAAATTTTTCAGCTCAAGAATCGCCAAATTATAGATGATTGAATTATCTTTTCAGCGATACCAATTTCGCCTAAATCTGATAATCGAGCAAAAAGTTATCGCATTTTCCATGTGAGGCAGTAAGCCGATGTGAAAGCGACGCAACGTGTTGGCCAGCGCATTACGGAACTGTTTCACACGCAAAATCAGTTTCTAATGGATCTAGGGGCATTTTGGTCACTTCTTCTTACCCAAATTTCGTCCCTAAACATCCTTAAATGATATTATGTCCATTAATAGCATTTTAACTCTCAAATATCCCTAGTTCATCTCTCAAGAACACAACTGGAGAAAAACAACTAGGGTTTGAGCACTGAAGCTTAAAGGTCAAATCTTTTCGAAATTTCTTCATGATTCTTCGCAACTAAGGTAAGTAGGGTTGTCCTAATCTCATGGGCATGATTTTGATACGAATTTAAATAAGTTTTTAATACTTAAGTATGTATGTGATTATAAATGGGGTTTTGTTTTTAACAAAAAAAAAGTATGCATTGTGATATGATTTTGTAACGCCCCGAAAGTTCCAAGCTAAAATTTATCCCTAAATGTATTAAGCATGGGCTTATAGAGTGAATTATACTCAACTCCCTGTGTGATTCTTTAAATTTTAACTCTTCATTACGTAGGTGACTCAATAAGCTTTCTGTCGATATAAGATTCGTCCAAAATGGACACCCGGTGAGGGAGTTATGGCTATTTTATGTGCTAGTCGCAAAACATCATCGTTCAGGTGTTTAGCGTATCATGGAGAGGATTTAATTAGTAATTGTCAAATTTCAGTAGGATCTCGCGATAGTGGCGCATCGCGGAGGATCCCATTTCACATTTGTCAATTTTCAGTAAGACTCCGCAATTGTGGCGCATGAAGGAGTGAGAAATTTCCTAATTGTCAATTTCCAGTGAGCCCCGCGATTGTGGCACATCGCGGTGGCCCATAAAATCAGGCACCAGTTATATTTTTACTCCATCTCATTAAGGGTAAAATGATACTTTTCCAATGCCTTGTCATCTCTAACACGGGATTTAATCCCAAGAACACCAAAGTAAGATTATTTTCATAAAAATCTCTCAAGTAACTCCATTAGGGTTTCAAACTAAAAACCCTCATAGATCAAGATTTAACCGTGGATTTTCAAAAGCGATTGAAGATTTGGAATCCCCAATTCGTAAGATTCAAAAATTACCTATTATCTTCTGGAATTAAGGTACGCGAGGTTTTCCTAAAATCTCATGGGCCTAGAAATCATGATTTTAAGAAAGGGGTTTTCAGATTTATGAATACATTCATGTTTTAGAAATCTTGACGGTATTATTTTGGTCTTTTGACCTTCCCCACATTGATTTGAAATTGTATATATATATGTGTGTGTGTGTGTGTGCGTGTGATTTAAGTTAGTATTCGAATTGAGAGTATGACTCACATGAAATCCCTCTCTTGATGTGATTGTTCCCATGTTTCACATGATATGGATTGTTTTTTAAATGCATCTTGAAAAGCATGTTACGAAGTGTCTTGATTTTTGAATGATTTGGTTATGAATCTTGAATTCAAAAGAGAGGGTTGTTTGTATTGAAAAATGTTAAAAATACATATAATGAAAGAGTGCATCGATTTTTCCAAAAGCACATGACCACCTTATGTTTGAAGAGTTCTTACATAGTTTTGACTTATGCTTTCAGAACATGAAATCTCTTATATTATTTGCATGTTTGGGTGGTCTGAACTATGTTTTAATGAAAGAATTATGTATAATGCATTAAGGCTCAGAAATAGGACTTGCAAGTCTTAGCGTGACGACACTAATTTAGATTATGCCATGATAATTTAGAACAGAATAGAATGCATGTTCGAAATCATACTTTTCAGATGTTGAAAGTAGAAAAATGCATGATTCAGAACAGGATAAAAATGGTTCTCCGAAGAAGGCATGGGTTCAAATAATCCATTGCCCAAAACTGTGATTTGTCGATCCAGGTATATTATATTATGCTGTCCTAGTTTTGTGTGACGTATCAGAATTAGAAACTCCAACTCTTGTGGCACACTCGGGTTGGGGGCTTCCCCGCCGAGTCAATGGCGGATTCCATATCGCCCGTGAAATATCAGAATTGTAGGGGAGTGCCACCTAACTCAAGATTAATACGAAGATCAGAACTGTATTGCCCAAAATGATTTATGATTTTTCAAAAAATGTGCCCATGTGTTTTGGAACTATTTCATACATGATATTTTGACAAATTTCTCTCTCGATATTTTGTTTACATACCAGCTTTATTTTGGGTTGCTTTGTGTATCAGTACATTTGTATTGACCCCCTGTCCTCCCTCCAGATTCTAAGGCTCAGTCTAGGGGTCCAGAAAGGAAGTAGATTTATCAGACAGAGTTGCAGTATTCAGTTGGTGAGCCTTCTCTATTCCAGACGGCCCATCTTTTCAGATTGCATCACTTAGTATTGTTTTGGTCTACTGAGGGTCTTGTCCCAATTTCAGATAGTTATCAAATTTTCATGTAGTAGATATTTCTCAGACTGAGTCAGAAGATATTTAGATGTAATTGATTTACAGTTTCCATACTTATGTTGAATTCAGAATTAACTATGTTTCCGTGACAGGTATTGGGAAGAATATTGAAAGAACATGGGGTTGTTTCTTATAAATCCTGATTGTTGAATTTGTGGACATGTGATTTGAATTTTGAAAGGTGTTATGAACATGAGTTGTGAATCTTTTAATCCTTGTGATGATGTTTATGTACCCCATATGATACTACTGTTAAACTATTGAGAGCATGAGTTTTAAAAGCCCTTCTTATCATGAAAATTAGGTTTAGTTAATGTTGTGCTACTTTATAAATGGTGAAATTTCTTGACTATTTATGTGCTGGGAATCAATATGCACGTGTTGAATGAATTAAGTTCTTTGGTATCATATAAATAAATTGAATAAGAAGAGTTGTGGAATGATGTAACGTAAATGACTTGTAAATTGGGGTATGATGATACTCCTTTATGAATTTCCCTTAGGAGAACAAGAAAAGAACGTTACGAGTGAAATGCATGTTTTTCTATAATAGATTTTGAAACTGGTTTAATGCGAGTTATGTAGTTACCAGAAGAAAGCATGAGTCAAAAACTCTATTCTGGAAACCATGATTTGCCAACATGGGATATTGGTACCCTACTATGTGATTTTGTGTACCTAATGTTATGTCATCCCAATTCAGGACTATGGTTTGGAGCCCTGCTTTGTGATCTTACGCACAACCACGACATGTGTTATCCTAATTCGGGACTATGGTTTGGAGCCCAACTTTGTGATCTTGCAGCTAACCACGACATGTTATTTTGATTGGGGCTTTGGCACCCTGCTTTGTGATCTTGCGTGCCATCCTCTCACTAGTACTCTAATCTAAGTAGCAACCGAGATATGGTAGTTGGTGAAAACTGTAAAATTAAAGGGTGTACCACCTAGATCAACCGTGTTGAGGGAAATTGAACCAAATAGGGTGAAAATGTTGTTGAAACTCAAATACCTTGCCCATGTATTTTCGAATGACTTTTGCGATACTATGTTTTACAAAGGCTCTCATCTATGTTGTATAATAAAAATATACTTTTGTTTTTGGATTGCTCTGTGTACCAGTACATCTATATTGACCCCCTATATTTCAAGGCCTGAGGCTCAGTCCAAGGGGCCCGCTAAGCCATAGATTTTTCAGACAGAAGTGTATAGTTGGTGAGCCTCCCTTCCTTCAAAAGGCCATTCTTATAGCATTGTTACTTCATTGTAGTATAGTCCGACTAGGGCCCTTATCCCAGTTTTAAGTAAGATGTTGACTTTGATGTGTTAGAGGTTTCGCCAAATAATTGTAGATACTATTGGAGGTTTATGTAATTTTATTTTTGGATTATTTAGTTGAATTATAACATTAACCATGTGTCCGTATGTTAAAAATTTTGCATCTTTTTACACTGTTTGAATGATGTGCAGATTGCCAGAAAGAAAAAGGGGCTCGAACCATTATGGTTTGGGATGTTCATCATTGCCAGGGCCTGGTTTGGGTCGTGAGAAACTTGGTATCAGAGCACGGTTCATGGTCCTAGGGTGTCTGCGAAATCGTGTCTAGTAGAGTCTTTCTTATGTGTGTGTTGTGCACCCCACTTATAATCAGGAGGCTACCGGACATTTAGGAGTAGTTTCTTGTTCTTTCATACTTTAGTTCGTGCTATAGAGTCATCCATAAGAAAGTTATTTAAAAGGCGACTCAAGTCTATGAGTTTAGCTTCCCCCAACTATGTGGTTCTATTTGATTGAGTTATCTATAAAGTTATGGGATAGTACAAGGACTTGAGAGGAGTCCATTAGTGCTTCAAGGTGTATTGATTTGAGTGCATGCCTTTATTCTTATAAAATCATGCTTTTCAGCTTGAGGTACAAAGTTTATTCAGCCCCCTTTTGTAATTCTTATTGCAGATATCTTGCATAAAGGTAATGATGTATAGCAGAGTGTTGGAACTATATTTCCACCCGGGTACAAGTATATGTCAAAGTGTCATGACCTATTGGTAGTGAAATGGTCCAGAAGTTGGTGACATAAAGTCATAAGTTTAGCACTCAGAGTGAGGGTGATATTTGCATAAATAAATAGTTTTAGTTGTATAATCATGGATTGAGGAGTGGGTTACCATTGTATAGTGATATACTAATGTTTTATTAATATTTGTAGATTGTATGGTAGTCTGTGAAGGACGTGATTAGACATGATTTTTATTTATTTGAATTAGGGAAGGATCTCAGAATAGATAGTTATAGTGGTAGTATAAATCATTTATAGGTTTGAATGGAGAAGGGTAGATTAGTCAACAAGTTGTGGGTAGAGACTCATTGATGTTTATGGGATTTGGTGATAGTGACAATGTATGCATGGGTAAGTAGACTTAATGTGAGAAGGTATGTAATGGATTCTGAGTTGTAATAGTGAGGTTATGGAAAGGATGTGATTGTAGGTAGTAGTTAAGTGAAATTTCCCCCAACTTGATAAACCAGTAAAGTATGTGGCATGCTTTATTGGTGGTACATGATTGATTTAGACTATAGGCTTGAACTTGAAATGTGGGTAGTGGTGGATAGTAGCTTAAAATTAGTGATGTATGTTTTGTGGGAATGAATCAGTAGGCTTGATGTGAGGTGTGAAATAGCTTAGGTTCGAAACTTGTGAAAAAAATGGATAATTGTGATATTTATGTACATAAGCACTATTGTTAAAATGATGAATTTTGGGTAAGTCATTAAGTGTATAATAGCATGAGTATATAAGAATAAGTTGAACCCCAGATAGCATGTTGTTAGATAAGGTTGTATGGTATAAGTGGAATGTGTACCCAGCTTGTGTTTTTGAATTTTGTAGTACGGAGAAGTCTAGTGAGTTATTGTATAGTTTTCATTAAAGTTAGACTTAAGGAAATATAGGTAGGCAATATGTGCCTTTGGTATAGTTGTGCAAATTTCGTTAAGTTATAAGTTTTGCGAATAGAGGTTTAATGTGAGTATCTTAAGTGGTAGAGAACAAGTGGTTATGTGATAAGGAGTGTGGATATGCATACCCAAGTGAGTGTGAGTTGTGGGATGATGGCTATAGAGGCTAGCGAAATGTAAAAGTAGCATTTACAGAAAATCAAGGCCTTCAAAGTATAGTTCTTCAGGGAGAGTTTAGAGTTAAGTATGTGGTGATGTCTCTTTTATGTTGAGAGTTGTGGCTATAGATTTTGATATGGGGTTGTGTCCCCAGGTCTAAGAGGGTGACTTTGCTCTAAAGGGGAGATGATACATTAAAGTAGTTTTCGAATTTTCTTGTGGTGTCAAGTTTCAAGCAAGAATCATGATCAATCAATTCCTGTTCAAGCAAGGTCCTCCTACTTCGGTTTGAATAGACATCTACCAATGTCTTGTGTATTCAAGTCTTGCCGATGTATAAGGTTTGAGTTCTCTATGTAAGTTATGTCATGATCTGACCTTCAAACTAGAAGCAATTATGTCTCTCAGTAATCCAGTCTTTCATGTATTCAAGCCATATGTTATGTTGTTCATGATCTATCAAAATCTATGTCTCTCAGCATGCTTGGTCCTAAGAAAATATGTTTCTATATGTCACCGATTCATCCTATGTCGGGTTTAGCCAAAGTGATAAAGTTTATGCAAACTCATGGAAAATCTCAGTTCCTTAAATAAAGAGAAACCACTTCAAGCGGCAATCTTTGTCTTAGTTGTAATGTAACACCCCATACCATTCTCGACTCAATACCACTCTTAGTTGCATGTATGGAGAGCTTACAACCTGAAAATTTTTATAATTTTTACAAGACTTAGTCATATTTATGATCTCTTAACTTCCATAATTTTCAAATTGATCTTCCCGACCCCAAAACGTAGATTTTGGAGTTGATTCATGATCAGAGGTGTAAAGGGGGTGTCCCAGAAAAGTTTTAGATTTTTCAGATGATGTTTGAGGCATGTTTTGATTATCAAAATAGTGGGCCAACACGATGTCGATGCGTGCACCAGGAATTGCGTTGGTAGGGACCGATACGGCACATCGTTTAATGCGTCTGGTTCCCAGTTCGGCTTACTAATTTTTGGGTCCAGGAGGGTAATTTAGTCTCTTTCCCTTGTTTTATTTTGATATGTGCACCAATATTTTCTCACTATGCTCTATCCTAGGAATTCATGTTGTATTGTGTCTCTTTCGAACGACTCTCTACTTATGATCCAGGCACTTGACATATAGAGCACTTTGTGTCTATTTTATTGTATCTTTATTTCATGTCCCTCCTTGAGTAGTAAAGTAAGTATAAATTATGGTCTAATAGTGCTATTTTCCATTCATGACATTTATGCTCAGGTCCCTTAATGACTCTCTGTATAACAGTATGATGGTGGTTGTGGAAGAGAGGTGATGTGTTAGGTAGGGGAGTAGATGTTCTTGAAGGCAAAAAATTTGGTGTGAATTCTCGAGCTAAGGTTATAGGTGAAAGGGGAAATAAGGAGAGAAACTTTTGTTGTGTGAAATAGTTAGGAATGAGATATATGGCGAAAATCTTAGGAATGTGATTGAATTTGCTGGTCTTAGTAGAGGAAGTCCATGAAGTGGGTTTAGTAATGATAGGCTTGAATGTTGTGATTGATGGAAACACAACCCATGTACTATGTGGTTAGTATTCCTTAAATTAAAACCCGAGGGTGTTTAACGATAATGATAAGGTGAGGTAATATTCTTAATGGGATATAAAGTACAAGGTCCTATAGCTTAAGTTATCATCTTGTTACTCCTAGTTAGGATTCAATATAAAAGCACATTGCAGTAAAACTCAAATTCTTATGGTTAGATATGTGATGGGAGAATATTAAGATGGAAAGGACGAAGTACATTATTTAATTTTAGGGCATAGATGAGTAGTGCCTTTAAGTTAAGTCTATTCGTTGTATCATGAGAGGTGGAGAATGCTTCAATCTATATCTTCCGCGAAATCTTATTTCATGACTAGTACCAATATAAATCAGGCTTGTGATCATCAAATAAATCCATGCCTTATGTTGTGATGATAATGGTGCATAGAACTCATGTGCAAGATCATTCCTATGTAAAGTCTCATTATCCCATGTTTCGTGCTTTCACATTTCACTAGGGGTTATCATGAAGCTCGTTTGATGCCTTTACATATTTTGTTAGGAAAAAATGTTCAATGCGAGGTTTCATTCTTTATTCTACACTTTATTAACTTTAACAAGTCCCTACCCATCATTTGGGGATGAATGATCCCAAGGGGAAGATAATGTAACACCCTGCATTTTTGAGCTAGAAATCAAACAGTCGTTCCTATATGTGTAAGCTCTAATTCCATGATTTATATTTAAATTCATGTGTCATGATCTTTCTCCTAGTGTATGAAGTGATTATGAGGTGAAAAGTGTTTATAGAAATCACTTAGAGCAAAGTTGAGCTAAGAATCTTTCATTTATCCAAAGTTTGATATTCGATTCTACAAGGGTCTACTTTGAACGTGTATAACTTTTTATATATGTAGAACTTTTTAGTTCAAGATCCACCAAATTGTAGATAATTGAATTAGCTTTACAACAATACCAATTTCGCCTAAATAAGATAACCGAGCAAAAAGTTATGGTATTTTTCGTGTGAGGCAGTAAGTCGATGCAATAGCGTGCGATGTGTCGGCCAGCGTGTTATGGAAATGTTTCACACGTTAAATCAGTTTCTAATGGGTCTAGGGGCATTTTGGTCACTTTCCCTCACCTAAATTCCATCCCTAAACATTCTTAAACGATGTTATGTCCATTAATAGCGTCTTAACTCTCAAAAATCCCTAGTTCATATCTCAAGAACACTATAGGAGAAAAACAACTAGGGTTGAGCACTCAAGTTTAAAGGTCAAATCTTTTCAAAATTTCTTCGTGATTCTTCGCAATTAAGGTATGTAGGGTTGTCCTAATCTCATGGGCATGATTTTGATATGAATTTAAAAATGTTTTTAATAATTACTTAAGTATGTATGTGGTTATAAATGGGGTTTCATTTTTAACACAAAAAGCATGCATTGTGATATAGTTTGGACAAGAATATTGAAAGAACATGGGGTTGTTTCTTATAAATCTTGATTGTTGAATTTGTGGACATGTATTTGAATTTTGAAAGGTGTTATGAACATGTATTGTGAATCTTTTAATCCCCGTGATGATGTTTATATACCTCGTATGATACTAATGTTAAACTATTGAGAGCATGAGTTTTAAAAGCCTTCTTATCATGAAAATTGTGTTTAGTTAATGTTGTGCTACTTTATAAATGGTGAAATTTCTTGACAATTTACGTATTGGGAATCAACATGCATTTGTTGAACGAATTGAGTTCTTTGGTATCATATAAATAAATTGAATGAGAAGGGTTGTGGAATGATGTGACGTAAACGACTTGCAAGTAGGGGTATGACGATACTCCTTTGTGAATTACCATTAAGAGAACAAGAAAAGAATGTTATGAGTGAGATGTATGTTTTTCTATAATAGATTTTGAAACTGGGTTAATGCGAGTTAGGTGGTTATCCGAAAAAAGCACGAGTCAGAAGACTCTATGTTGAAAACCGTGATTTTCCGACACGGGACATTGGTACCATGCTATGTGATTTTGTGTGCCTAATATTATGTCATCCCAATTCGGGACTATGGTTTGGAACCCTACTTTATGATCTTGCGCCCAACCATGACATGTGTTATCCCAATTCGGGACTATGGTTTGGAGCCCTGCTCTGTGATCTTGCACCCAACCACGACATGTTAGTTTGATTGGGGCTTCGGTACCCTGCTTTGTGATCTTGCGTGCCCTCCCCTCACTACTACTCCAATCTTGGCGGCAACCGAGATATGGTAGTCGGTGAAAACTGTGAAATTGTAGGGTGTACCACCTAGCTCAACCGTGTTGAGGGAAATTAAACCACATAGGATAAAAATGTTATTGAAACTCAAATACCTTTCCCATGTATTTTCGAATGACTTTTGCGATACTATGTTTTACAAAGGCTCTTATCTATGTTGTATAATAAAAATGTACTTTTGTTTTTGGATTTCTCTGCGCACCAGTACATCTGGATTGACCCCCTATATTTCAAGGTCTGAGGCTCAGTCCAGGAGCCCTGCTAAGCTGTAGATTTGTCGGACAGAAGTGTGTAGTTGGTGAGCCTCCCTTACTTCGGAAGGCCATACTTATAGCATTGTTACTTCACTGTAGTATAGGTGTGACTGGGGGCTTGTTTTAAGTAAGATGTTGACTTTGATGTATTAGAGATTTCGCAGATTGATGGTAGATACTGTTGGAGGTTTATGTAATTTTATTTTTGGATTATTCAGTTCAATTATAACATTGACCATGTGTCCATATGTTGAAACTTACGCATCTCTTTACATTGTTTGAATGATGTGCATTATTGCCAGAAAGAAAAAGGGGCTCGGACCATTATTGTTAGGAATGTCCGTTACGGCCAGGTCCTGGTTCGGGTCGTGACAATTAACCAAAAGAGTTACCAACCCATCCTCATTAACAACAAATTTCCAAATCTTAAAAATCTCAAAAACCATATCGCCACCCTATAGAGGTGCCCAAACTCAAATTTTCCTCAAAAATACTCTTCTGAAAATGGCGCCATATATATACATTCATACATACACCCTTCTCTCCGTCCCTTCCTCAACTCACTCCCCACTCTTCCCCCCCCCCCCCCCCCCCCCCCCCCCCCCCAAGAGAGTAAGAAGCAATGGCAAATCAAGAAAATCGTGCAAGAGTAACAAGATTGGCCAAGAAAAGAGCAGCAGAAACAATGGTACAACACTTACAACAACCCAACAAGAAGAGAGTTGTATTGGCTGAAATTCAAGATTTATCCAATGTGGATGTCAATCAAATGAATCCCAAATATAAACAGATTACTCCTAAGAGGAAAGTGTAAAGATATAAATTGGATGATGATGACCCACAGATGTGTAGTGCTTATGCTTCTGAAATTTATGATTATCTAAGTCAAATGGAGGTTTGTCCTTTTACTCTTTTCGGTGTATTTTGTGTGTTACCTTAGGCCTTGTTTGATTGCACTAGATGAAATCTTAATCATAATTTTAAATTCAGTGATTAAGCGCATTTGTTTTTTTTAGTGTTACAACTATTACATAAGTCTGAATAGTTATGAATGATTAAAACCTATAGCAAAGTCGTCTATGTATAAAAAATTAAGAAATGTATAAAAATTGGTATAGCATTATAAAAAGCATCTGAAAAATTAAGAAGTTAGTTGGGTGCTTTGGTTTCCAGATAGAATCTTAAAGCTTTGTTTCTGTTTGTGTGAAGTATTTTAACAAGTTATAATAGACTCTTGTGGTTTGACCCTTTCGGGAACCTGTGAATAATGGTAGTTTTAGTGCACTAGGCCGCCCTTTACTGATATCTGGGCATTCAAGGTTTTGATTAACTCTGGTTTCTCTGAATCAGATAGAGAAAAAGAGGAGACCATAGCCTGATTACCTTGAGAAAGTTCAGAAGGATGTGAATGCAAATATGAGAGGGATTTTGGTAGACTGGCTGGTGGAAGTTACAGAGGAATACAAGCTCCTTTCGGAAACATTGTACCTTGCCATTTCCTACATTGACAGATTCTTATCAGTGAATGTATTCCTAGGCAAAAACTACAGCTTTTGGGTGTTTCGTCAATGTTCATTGCTGCGTAAGTATCGAAGCCTAGAACTGGTTTTAGTCCTCCTGGTAATGTGCTTTTTGTTTAATTTTGCTTGTGAATCTAATATAATCTGTTGATCATGATTTGGAAGTATGAGGAAATTAACCCTGCGCATTTCGATGACTTTTGTGACATTACGGATAATACATATACAACAAAAGAAGTGATCAAAATGGAGGCTGATGTGCTAAAATGCCTCCAATTTGAAATGGGAAATCCCACCACCAAAACATTTCTTATGTATGTAACTGTTTCACTAATTACTAGTCGTGCACTTGTTAAAGAACGGTTAAGGTTCCTCGACTGATACCACCGTTCTTTTTTCTTTGGTTTGCAGACGGTTTACCAAAATTGCTCAAGAAGATTGCAAAGTAAGTTCACACAAATATAACATGAACATTATGATTTTCAATTCAAATATGTTTCTGTTAAGTGGTTGCTTTGCAGTTAGAGTTTCTGGGCTACTACCTAGCGGAGTTAAGTTTATTGGATTACAATTGTGTTAAATTCTTGCCTTCTTTGGTAGCTGCTGCTGTGATATTCTTGTCAAGGTTCACATTACAGCCAAAGTCACATCCTTGGGTGCGGATCTTACTTTGATTCGAAGTTCACTTATGTTTAGTTCCTTGATATGTTGGAGCACTGACTTAACTCTGTTACAGGGTCTGGCTCTTCAACGTTGTTCAGGATATAAAGCAGCAGATTTAAAGGAATGTGTTCTTGTCATACATGACTTGCAATTAAGTAGAAGAGGAAACTATTTGGGAGCTGTGAGGGACAAATACGAGCAGTGTAAGGTATCAATCCGTGTTTGATCATTGGTGATTTTGTTGTAAACACTTTCATAGTTCAGTAGTCTGACGTGAACGTTATGATTTTCGTGTAACAGTTCGTATGTGTTTCAACATTGTCGTCTCCTTTGAAAAAACCTGATTCATTCTTCAAAGATACAAGACAATGACTACTTGGGCATATGCTTGGGATTTGGAATAGGACTACAATCTTAGCTTTTTGGTTAACAGTATATTAGCTTTTTGGTTAACAGTATATTCTATCAATGACCAAAATATGTACATTTACAAGCATTAAAGCAGTAGTGGACTAACTGCATTCTTGGCTTCTTCAAATTGGAAAATTTGCTCAATGAACTGAAAATCTACTGAAATCCTGCAATCTTTCTTGATATGTTCTTAATGTTAACCAAGATTATAGATTTTAATGTTTTGGAAAACAAAATCAACTGACGCAGTGATAACAAATTGTTCAAAGTTATATTCAAAGCAAACAAATTCTCCCCCATCTCAATTTATGTGGCACCATTTGATTGGAATTTAGTTTAAGAAATAATGGAAAATTTTGTCTTGTTTACCAAATTGCCCTTGTTAAAGTTTTGGTGTTTATATTTAGTTGGCTGTTTTTCATAATAAAGTGTAAAGTGGGACTCAATGATAAAATGGATATGGTGCTATTAAATAGTTATCAAATAAGGAAATACAATATTCTTATTGAGACATTAAAATGAAAAGATGTCACGTAAATGAGACAAACTGAGAAATATTATGTGTTAGCCCCAGTGGTGGATCCAGGAATTTTCTTAGGAGATTTGAAAAATGAAAATATAAATGTGTGAATAGCCAACAAAATACAATTTCAAGGGATGTAATAGTATATAGTCTATAGATATAAAATACTTAAACTTAAATAGAAGTAACTAATAAGTAAAGCAAAAAAGTGTTAACCCTTTACAATGTGTCAACCAGAACTAGGGTGCTACGTAAATAAAAAATATCCTATAAAATGTATCAACTAGAACGAGAGTGCAAAGTTAAAACACCAAAAAGAAATCACTGTCAATACTTCTCAAGCACATTCACAATACCACTCGACGAGGTTTCATTTCTTGAAAAGACAAAATAATATCATCAGCTGAAATGTTATTAAACACATCTTTTTTCATAAAAGGAACCATGCAACCGCTCAAAAAGTCATCGTTCATTCTACTCTGCAACTTATTCTTAATAAATTTCATTGTTGAAAAGGCTCTTTCAACAGATGCAGTGGCAACTGGCAGAAGCAAAGCAAATTTCACCAAACGAAATATAAGAGGATAATAGGAAGGTTTTTTTGTCCGAACCAATCTTTTTGAAAGATCATAAAGCCCATTTAAATTGGAGAACCTATTATCGATGTCATGAACATCAATAATGTAATTTGCAAGTTGATTCTTAAGTGCACACATATTAAATTCATCAAAATCATCAGAATATAATTCAGTCATTCTTATTTTCTTCTAGATGTCAAAATTTGAAAATGAGTCTACCGGATTCAAACAAGCAACTCAGTTGTCACCTCATCAAAACGATCATCAAGTTCTTGCAATTGACAATCAATTTATTTGCAAAAGACTTTAACATGATAATGATGAAAGATAGTATAGTCAGCAGGTTTATGTCGTGATCTTCCAGAGTTAACATACAACTCATCAAAAGCAGGTATCACTGTAGACACCTAATTTTGTCCCTCCCCGATATCGTTTTTATCCATTTTTACTTTATCTTACCGTGTACCCTCATCTATTTAATTATTCCCTACAAAAATACAAAAATAACAAACTTCTAATAACTTTTGACATATCACCACCCCACCTCATACCCTACCTACCCTACCTCACTACCTTACCCCACATCACCTTTTATTTTATTTTTTTAACCAACTCACAAAACAACAAAAATATAAAAGGGGCCCACCACTAAGAGAAAGGGGAGATTTCTTTTTGGCTATTTATATACATACACAGAACACGAGAAGGGAGGGAGATACTGATAATACCATGGTTCTTCATTCTTCTCCAAGAAGAGAATTTGCACCCAAATAGGCACACAGACTCTCACCATCATCGCTATTTTTTTATCCTTTTAAAGCTCCCAACAGACCTCACAATTCAACAATAACAACACCCCATTCCCTCACAATTCACGAAAATCCTCTACACACACATAAACCTCACTGAAATAAAGGAACATAGCCACTCTATTTTTCTTTTCTGGATAACGCGGGTCACATATAACAAAAAGAAAGGGAGAATGACAGAGAGATAGCGATCGAGAGATAGAGAACCGGAGAGAGGAAAGAAACAAACAGCCCTGTCATGCTACTATTCCGATAACTTTCTTTGTTGCTAAAAAATGGCTCAAGTCCGCCGAAAAGGTGCCAATAGCTCAGAATCCACCGTGGAACTAGAAAACTCAACCAAAATTCAAATAGTCGTAACCCTCAGTTGAATTTTTCTGGCAAAACCCACCGAAAAATAGTCAAGGCCGACCCAAAGAACTCCGTTCCGATGATATCCATCAAAAAATAAGAGAAGCGAGGACATTAAACACTGAATCTGATTTGTCGGGTTCGAGTTCAATCCGAATTCGTTCTGAGATTAGTGGTTGTTTTTTTTTGGGTTTCCTATATCGAGTTGGTATTGTTGGCTGCTAAGGTTCATTCAAGACTCTAGTTACGATTTTAGTCGGAAGAAGCAATTTTAATCAAAATCGATATTAAGGTCCATTTCTTATCTTATTATCAATTAATTTTAAGTTTTGAATACTTTGTTTCGCAAATTGATAATGTGTGGAACTTGCTTTGTTTGATTTGGTGTTGTTCGGGTCATGGATGTCGATTAATCGGTCATTTGAATAGGCTAATTGATTGATAATGACTTGAATTTATTTGTGGTAAATGAAATTGGGGCGAAGATTAAAAATTAAAAAGGTGAATGTTGGATCATGTCGATTCAATGTTGATTGTTTAAATCGAACTGAACGTCAATTATGTTGCCCTCGATAATATCATATTTTAGGCCTAGGATTGGTAGGCAAATCATGGGTTTCGGGTAGGCAAAGTAGACTCATTGTTTTGTTGAATGTTTGAAATTTTGTTAATGGTTTGATTTTCTCGCATTGAAAAGATGTATTCATTTAGCCGGGGAATACCCCAAAGCATTTGTATTATTTTTATTCGGGGAATGCCCCGATAAAATTGTACTCGAAGATGGTGCATAGTCAAGGTCCGAGGCACCGGGTGGAGCTTAGTATAGGACTAGTTTAGAATAGGATTTATACTTTGTATTTATTTTATTTTAGTTTGGACTGTATAATCCGAATTGGACATTGTTTTGGTTTTGAATTTTGTTTTGATTTGTTTGTTTGTTTTATGTGCTTTTGTGTGGTTTGTACATTTGTAGTGTTAAGTTAACCGATATACTCCACCAAGAGACGTGGTCAAACTACGGGATCGAGGGGTGCCTAACACCTTTCCCTCGGTCAACAGAATTCCTTAGTCGAAATCTCTGTTTGCGGATCAGTTATAGAGTCAAAACCGTTTTGAAAAGGATTTCCACAGGTGACTTGGCGCACTGGACTATGCCAAGTGGCGACTCTGAGTTTTGAATATAAAAAGTCCTTTTCGAAACAAATTTTCATCTTTTGTCACTTTAATAATAAAAAACCTTTCAAAACCTTAAAATTAATCTTTTTTTTTTGGTGTAAAAAGGGGGTGTGACAGCTCTGACTACTCTGCTGGGGAATTTTCAGAATTCGAGCTCATTTTTTGAGTTGTATCGATTTAGTTTGGCACTATAGGTGTATAGACATTTTGTTTGTGTTGTTTTGTGTTATTGTATTATCACTGTTGAGTGTCTACATGCTCTTTGTTTACAGTTTTTATCTTATGTATTACCGCTTTATATCTGACATTATGTGCATAACCCGAGTTATTTTTTCTGCAACAAGTCCTTAGTACACGTGTTGTACACGACCTTTAGTTGAGTCACCCTTATTTTAGGGGAGAGACATTGTTGTTATGGAGTAGGTGGAAAGAAAAACAGCTACTATCGACCATACATTCCCCCAAACAGCCTTGTTAGTGAACCCCAACGTAGGTCAGCCTTTAGGTCATGCTTATGTGCATCATATTGAAGACCTAGCGAGACCCACTTGGTCCTTTGTAGGAAACTCACCTCTAAATCATCCCTATGTTCTAAATGTTGCATATTTAAGGGTAACGAGGTCATTTGACAGACTGATTTGGGCAAAAGCATGAGTTAGAAGCAAAGTGTGTAGGCAAGAAATTGTTGAAAAAAATAAAAAAGAGAAAAAAAAAAAGATTTGATAGTTTTTAGGGCTCTTTATGGCGTTTGCTTTCCACAATTCAAAAATTCAAAATAAAAATATTTTTTTTTTACTTTCTGCACTCATTTCCCAAAAAATCAAAAACATTAAAAAAAAATTTCCTTTTATTTATTAAGTATTCACAATTTGAAAACTCCAAAAATATTTTTTCCTTTCAATAGGAGCTTTGTACATTTTTATATAACGAAAATATTAAAAATGTGTTTTCTTTCATAGTTGTTGGTGTTAGTTTCTAATTAAAACCCCCCAAAAAAATTTATTTTCATCGTCTGTCTACAGTCGTGTCTCTCAATTCAGGGTTTAGTTTGTCATTTAATCCTTAATTGTTCAATCTGGACGAACTACTCATCCCTAATTCTCCTCTCTCGGAAGTGAGATACGTCGACAACCTATTGTTAGTTCGAGGATCTTATTTGAAAAATTCCCAAAAAGAAGAGATTTTCTTCACTCTTTATTAGAGTAGGTGTTTCATATACATCTTTAAAAGAAAACTACGAAAAAGATTTTTCCTTTAATAGGTTCAAGTTTCATTTTTCATATGAAATTCAAAATCGAAAACCCAAAAAGATTTTTCTTTGGTAATCATAGGTTTCATTTTGTATAGGGAGTTTAAACTTGAAAAATAAAAATAAAAAATTCATCAATTCTTTTGACAATTTGTTATTTCCTTTTCTTTTTAAAGTTTCAAGAAAAAGAAAAAACAAAGAAAAAAAATTAATTGACCATTTTGGCAAGACTTCACGAACTACGCACACCTGATTCTCCTCTCTCAGGAGTGAGATACGTAGGCGCCCCTCTTGGGTTCGGTGACCTTTTTAAAAAGAAAAAAAAGGTTTTGAAAAAAAGTGTTGAATTCTAACGCATTTACTATCTCTTGTTCAGTTAGTTTAAGGTGGTTGGTTTGTGGCATTTTGGCTGGTCCTCCATATTGCACCAAGTTATGGCCAACAAGGATATCGAGTTTGTGGTCACTAATCAGATAGGGAGTTCAGAAAATGAGAATTTAGGAGATAATGAAGAGATTCCGAAATTAAGGTAGCAAATGATATAAATGCATCGAGCTTGGGCTAATGGGTTGCCGCCTCCTCCAGTTTCTACTGATAATCTGGAATATCTTTCTATCTTGCCTCTTGTGTCACATGCACAATTTTCCACTTTTGTTGATATGCCACAACATGCATCAGGATCGACTCCGGGGCAACATACCCAACCACTTCCAATGTTCATTTTCTCACTCCCCAATCCAAGACTACCACATACTCGGCTCCACCTGTTGTTCATGCTTTTGCGGCACCATTCCCACCTGAAGCTCCTACTTTTGATGTTCATCCACAAGTTGTGCCTCCCTACTCTACAAGAGAGCCTGTATTGAATATTACTGGTGATCAGCGTTACACTTTCGAGCCTACATTTAAGTTGACTGGTCTTTATGGTGACACTCACCCGCCTGAATTTCCTCCTAATACTGAGAAACCTGTTATGACATAAGAACAAGAGGGAAATGACCAGAAAATTGAGAAGTTTGGAACTGGATATGAAGAACTTATAAGGACTTGGGGGTTACAAAAGTGTCTCATATAAGGACTTATGCATGTTTCAAGGTGTCAACCTTCCTCCCGGCTTTAAAATGCCAAAGTTTGAGAAATATGACGGACATGGGGACCTAGTGGCATATTTGAGATGATATTGTAACCAATTAAGAGGCGCTGGAGGGAAGAAAGAAATACTCATGGCTTATTTCGGGGAGAGTCTTTCAGACCTAGCTTCAAAATGGTTTGTTGACCAAGACATTGATAAGTAGATTAGTTGGGATGACCTAGCTAATGAATTTGTGCAACAATTTCAGTACAATGTGGAGTTGATCCCTGATGAAAAATCCCTAACTAGTATAAAAAAGAAGAATATTGAGAGTTTCATAGAGTATGAGATCAGATGGCATAAACAAGCTGCTAGGGTAAAACCACCAATGAAAGAAAGTAAGATAGTGGAGGTATTTATTTAAGTGTAGGACGAAATATATTATCAACACTTGTTACCTGCATTAGGCAAGCCATTCATTGAGGTCCTTAAAATGGGGGATATGATAGAAGAGGGAATTAAGACTGGTCGCATTGTGACTTTTGCAACATTAAAAGCGACTACTCAAGCAATTCAAAAGGGTTCGGGAAGTTTTGGGGAGAAAAAGAATGAGGAAGATGCATCTGCTATTATAGTTGGACAACGGGAACAGTCAAGAAGACCCCGTCGTCGTCACTCTCAGGTACAAACCCAAGTTCATACCCAAACTCCCCATAATCACTTCCAAAATCCATTATACTCTGCTCTTCCACCTCCATATCCAGTATATAACACACAGCTATATGTTCAACCCTCATATTACCCACAGTGGAACACACCAACTCCTCAGAGCCATCCTCTAACTCGACAAACATACCAAAACCCTTCTAATCCTGATTTTCGATCCAATCTAAATGATGAAATGAGGCAGAAGTCGAGAGATAGCTTCACACCAATTGGAGAGTCATATGCCAGTTTATTTCAGAGATTGGTACAATGGGGCATGATCACTCCTCTCCTTAGGTGCACTCTTAATCGGCGTTCAAGAAACTTTGATCCTAATATATGATGTGCGTATCATTCTAATGCTCAGGGTCATAGTATTGAAGATTGTTGAGATTTGAAAAGAGAAATTGAAAAGATGATTCAAGATGGATCAATTATGGTGTAGAACATTGACAGTGAGGGAAGTTCTAGTCATGCTGATATGCAAACAAATGGCTAAGTCTTTAGGCTGAGCAATTGAGAAGTCACCCCTCTCCATATTAGGAAGAGGTCTGGTAGTTTGTTTTATCTTCTTTTCTGTTTTCTGAACTATTTCAGGAATGTAGTTCGGGATCTATTTTCTTTTGTCCCTTTGTCGTTTATGTTCAAACCCTTCTATCTTTTATTTCAACCAAATGAATTGTCTCTTTCCATTTGTGTTTAAATATGTGTCTTTTTTTTATTTTCTTTATACAGTGCATTTTATGTTGATTCTAGTGATATGACATGCTAGCAGAATTTTCAGCCAGATCTTAAAATCCAACTTAACCATGAAACATTGAATCAGAGGGCTAAAGTTAGGAAAAACATCTGAGAATAGGTGGAGTGCTGAGACATTTGGTGACAAGTTGAAGCCTTCTTCAAAAATTAAGGTAATTACTTTGAGAATCACAAGAATAACTTGGTCATCAAATGAAAGACATGTCTCAATTAGGTCAATAGTGACTGCATGAACAAAAAGAAAATCAACTACACGAAAGCATGAGTCATTAAATGGGAAGGATGTACAACAAATATAGAGTTGTATGTTTGATAAGTATAGAAAAGAGGTGACACACATGCTCGGGGCAAGTTAGTGTTGCAAAATATGTCATAAGTGATGTTGATTGTGCACTTTCACATTACATGCTAGGTACTAGTATTTTCAAGGATTGATATGACGAAGGTATTTTATTCTGCTATCCAAACATTGTGTCATTCTTCCTTGACCCCATTTGAGCCTTAGTGTTATTTTCTTTCATACCCCTCTTTTGGAATCAAGATAAAGCCAACAAAGCTCAAAAGAAAAGTATCGAGCAAGAGAATAGAGTCAGAAAGCTTCAAAAAAAAGTGTCCAAGAAGGAAGAAAAGAGTGTCAAGGAAATTACAGTCAGAAAAATTACAAAGAAAAAAAAGTCAAAAGATAAAAAGAACAAGTCAGAATCAAGCAAAAAAGGAACAAGTGGCCAGAACTACACGTGACTTGATTATCCTCTTTTGCGGGTGAGATACGTAGGCTGCCTTAATCAGGGCTTTGTCTAACCAAATAAAATTTAGTATTGCCCAGTCAAAAGAAACTGGGGCATGAGTTGATCCTCATTGTTTTATTTGATTCCAAAAGTTGTAAATCCCACCCCACTTCAAGTATCGTTTGGGCCTCATGTCGACCTTTCTTTCTAATCCTTTCCAAAGGCCAAGTTACAATCAAAGAAAGACCTTCAGATCAATATTTGAGGATGTTAAGGCTAACCATGCAAGGGATATAATGATGCATTTGGGAACTACTTATCCTCCTCAGCATAAGGAATCAAGAGAGAAATAAAAATGAGAGTCTTATTAGTGAAAACCCTCACGGGTACCATAAGATGATGGTAAGTTGAGAGAGATAAGAATGAGAAAGTCTTATCAGTAAAAACCCTCACAAGCACTGTAAGACGACTGCGAGTTGAGAGAAATGAAAATAAGAGAGTTTCATTAGTCAAAAACCCTCACGAACACCGTAAGACAATGGTGAGCTGAAAAAAATGAGAGAGGCTTGTTGGCAAAAACCCTTCAAGGTGTCACTAGCCGAATGAGGTCTTAAAGGCAATTGACCTAAGGAAACAACTCAGTTTCAAGCCCAGTTAACTCAAGAACAATTGGTAGAAAGTTTGGATGAAAAGATCAGGCAACTTAATCCAAAATGTATGGCGTAATCATTAGAGTTGACTGTCATTTTTAGATAAATTTTTACTTCTTTGTTTCAAATGGGGACATTCATTGTCTTTTATTTCTTTTTATTTTTATTTTATTGAGTCAGTTATCCAAATAAAAATCATTGTGATTATTTTTCTCTTGTCTTTGAGTTTAGTCCATGTCAAAAAAGGTGAGATAAGATTTCAAAACTGGCTACCAGCTTATTTAATTGTACAAAGCAAGACAAATGGCCAACACATGAAAGAAACAAGATTGTAAGTTAGAACAAGGGGTACAGAAGGTTGTTGTCAACAGAAAATTTAGGGAAATTTGGGGAAATACCAAGGTTTAAAGGGATTGTCTGAGAAACATAGCAAAACAGAGATATTGTGTTTGTTTCAGAGTCACTCTTAATCATCTGAGTTTGAGTCAATAAAGCAACAAGTCAATGGCATATGCTAAGGGTTGGAATCAAGATCAAATGTGACCAGCGCAAGCGAGATCATCGCAAAAGCTAAAGCCGCAAACCATCCATCGCGTTTTATACTCACAAGTTTTCTTTGATGAAACAGGAAACATATTACCTTCAAAGCAGGGACTTCAGAGCATAAATATCAAGGGCTGCAATGCCTCTCTTTTACAAATACAGGAAGCAATGTTGTTGTATAGGTTTGATAATCAAATCATGGTAAAAAATCATCATCTTATATCCCTCGGAGACACACTTTCTTGTCCAGGGATTCCAGTTTTCATTTGCTAGGCGTTACACTTCTTAAATTAAACCTTCACTTGTAGGAGACGTACCTTCTAGTTGAGTCATTCCCTTGGATTCCTATAAGACGTACCTTTTAGTCGAGTCATTCCCCTTGACCCTTAGAAGACGTACCTTTTAGTCAAGTTATTCCCTGTGATTCCTAGAATACGCACCTTTTAGTTGAGTCATTCCCTGTAATTCCTAGAAGACATACCTTTTAGTCGAGTCATTCCCTTTGATTCCTATAAGACGTACCTTTTAGTCGAGTCATATCCCTTGATTCCTAGTAAGACGTACCTTTTAGTCGAGTCATTCCCTTGATTCCTATAAGACATACCTTTTAGTCGAGTCATTCCACTTGACCCCTTGAAGACGTACCTTTTAGTCGTCATTCCCCTTGACCCCTAGAAGACGTACCTTTTAGTCAAGTCATTCCTTGTGATTCCTATAAGACGTACCTTTTAGTAGATTCATTCCTTTTGATTCCTATAAGACGTACCTTTTAGTCGAGTCATTCCCTTTGATTCCTATAATGATGTGACTTTCACAAAAGTCCTTTAATGATAAACTGGGAAAAAATTAATTCTTGTGTTTGGAACTTCACTTTTCTGGTAAATGAAACCTCTTTATAATAATCTTTGTTTGGGATAATTTTCTTTTTAGTTTTGATGTGATTTTAGGAGCCCTCCTGGAGAACAGGGTGAATAAATGAAAAGTCAAGCAACAAGGTGAAGCAATTGAAAACTAGGTAACAAGTGATGAAATTGCAAGTCAGGAGCCTGCCAGAAGAATAGGGTGATGAAACTTAAGTCAGGAGTCTAACAGAAGCTGTATAGGAATCCTCTACACATGCATAAACCTCACTGAAATAAAGGAACATAGCCACTCCACTTTTCTTTTCTGGATAACGCGCGTCACATATAACAAACAGAAAGGGAGAATGACAGAGAGTAGCAATTGAGAGATAAAGAATCAGATAGAGAGAGGAAATGTCACGCCCCAAAATCCCATAGGGCCGAATTGGCACCCGAAGCCGAGAAGGCCCGGGAGAACCCGTTCAAATACCTGTACTTTCACTTACATGTCACCAAAAATTTGGACAGCACTTCGTTGCATATAGAAGGGTCTAATTACCTGTATCAGCACAACACGCACAAATATAAATATATATAATACTTGGCCGTCGGGGCCACCACATATACAAATATAACATCACCATATAAACTTCCATGACTTTACCCTTCCTTATGTCTACAAAGCCTCTAGGATATACATGACATAACTAGGGTCGGGACAAACTCCCGCCCACACATGACTCCTGTACAATAACAAAACATAAGGGACCGACTCGGAAAGCTCCGAAGCAAACTGGGGCTCACCAACAATAGCTGTATGACATGGCTCCTATTTATGCTGTGAATGAGCTGAAGCACCTGCGCCTGCAGCATGAAATGCAGGTCCCCCGTGAGGGACGTCAGTACGAAATATGTACTGAGTATGTAAAGCTGTAAATAATCATATGTGGTATGGGGGATCAAGAAAATCAGACACAAGTGAATAAATCATAATAGAAGTGAACCACACTTCATAAACACTTTTAGGATTATGTACATTATCTTATCATTAATCTGAATTGGGTTCTTGAATTCAAACACATTTGTGGAACGATATACATTCGTTCATTTCATTCTTTATAATTATCATTCGCCATTACCTCCTCCTCCCGAACCTCCAACCACCTAACAATAATCAATACTGTACCGTACTGTGACCATTAGGCTGCCCCCAGTACATATCAACTGTAATCATATCAAATATCGGGATCGACCCATGCTAGGCTTAAGCCCCTGAGCTACCACCCACATGTATATCAAGTAACACACATAAGAGATCTTTCCAATAACTTAGTTCAAAAGCTTTTGAGATTATTACATTATTGTTCATGCCAATATAGTACCTTTGGAATAATGATACATCAATAGGAACCAAGTAATAGACTTTCTATACAATAACGATGTAATAAAGACTCATTGGTACATCAACAATGTGTTTCAGAATCATCAATATCACAACAATGAAATAGGAGCCTTTCGGTATATCAATGAAACATTTTGATACTTTATAGAATGGAAACAACTTCGTTGGTAATGTAGAACAATACATGTTTTTGGACAACCTCGGAATCTTACTTGATGGAACATTGGTGTTTTCATGCCAAAGAACATCGTTAGAGTATGCTTTACATACCTCGTTGTAGATTCGGATACCAATTCAACACAACTTCCCGCCTTTACAAATCACTTATCTACAATGAAATGTTTGGCATCTAGTATTAGCAACCCAACACCACAATTCTCTTCCATAATTCCATACAACCAATATTTGCAAAGCATTCCAAAAACCAACTTGAACAATCGGTTTATGTGTGTATATATATATATACCAATCATTTCAATACCACATCATCACACCAAATCCCTTCACAATTCAACATAATCCAACTATACACAAGAATAATCCAACATCATTTCCAATCATCTTTCAACAATAATCAAATAGCATACTTCTTATGCTCACATGCATATATATATACATATCCATATAAATAACACCAACATAATTTACATCCTTACCATAAAATGGCCCTTTTGATTTCGAAGTCCTGTTGGCACAAATAAGGGGTGCTTCTCGAAGCCCTCGAGACGGTGAACTTAACTACGGAATCAATTTGGATTTTCTACGGTTGAATCACAAGATAATTGGAGTTGAACTTAGGCTAGGGTTTCTTATTCTTCAATAATTTGGATGATAAATGATGGATATGAGGCTAAGTATATGTATATAATGACCAATTTTCGTCCATGAGGTGATGGAAAATGACCATATTGCCCTTAAAATTTAAGTAAATCCGAATCTGTCCATGGTGGACTATTTTGATAGGCTAAAGTAAATCGATCATAACTCTTTGCTACAATATCGGATTTGGGTGAAATTGGTATAGTTGGAAATATAATTCAAAGCACTTTCATTTAATATAAAGTAGGCCACCCAGTTCGTCCTGTACAAGTAGTTATGATCGTTTAAAGTTGACCCTAAAAAATGGCTGGCCTCAGTAGTTTGTGTGCAGGAAATTTTCCTGCACATTTACTATTCCCACTATCCCGGCCACCGTTTTATAGTTTCGAACGTGCTCGATTATATCTGAAACTTATCCATTTTTGGAAATCTTTATATCGTTGGAAATCTTATTCAATAACCTTCGTATGGAACCATCGACGGGCAAATTCCGGTATAAATAAAATAAAATAAAAT
This sequence comes from Capsicum annuum, assembly GCF_002878395.1. Classification (NCBI taxonomy): domain Eukaryota; kingdom Viridiplantae; phylum Streptophyta; class Magnoliopsida; order Solanales; family Solanaceae; genus Capsicum; species Capsicum annuum. The sequence goes on along the minus strand of NC_061122.1, from coordinate 213,452,987 downwards.
TAATTCCATATAAATAAGACCAATACACGTACTTGAATACGCCAATATATGTACTTGAATACGGGGTGTTACATCCTTCCCCCCTTTAGGATATTCGTCCTCGAATATTAGCGTAGTTATTCAACCGAAACAAGTTCAAGTCCATCATTAACATTCACATCATCACATAAATACTATGCATATATAAAATAACTTACTTGTTAATGTTCTAACTCCGTTTCTTGAACTTCCTCTTCATCTTTGAACAAATGAGGGTACTTAGATTTCATTGCTTCCTCAGCTTCCCATGTAATCTCTTCCCTTTGATGATTTCTCCAACGTACTTTCACCAATGCTATCTCTTTATTTCTCATCTTCTTAACTTGGCGATCTAGAATAGCAATAGGCACTTCCTCATAGGTAAGATCTTCCGTAATTTGCACATCCTCAGTAGAAGTGATATGTGATGGATCTCCGATGCACTTTCGAAGCATTGACACATGAAATACCAGATGTACTAATGAGAGCTCTTGGGGTAGCTCTAATTCATATGCAACTTGTCCAAACCTTCGAGTGATCTTATATGGGCCTATATAACGTGGACTCAACTTCCCTTTCTTGCCAAATCTCATTACCCCATTTATTGGTGATACCTTTAAAAATACCCAATCACCTATAGAAAACTCTAGCCCTCTCCTTCTACTATCCACATATGACTTGTGTCGACTTTGGGCTGTTTTCAGTCGTTGCTGAATTACTTTAACCTTCTCTATGGTTTGATAAACAAGATCCGGTCCGAACAAAAGAGTTTTACCCACTTCGAACCATCCTATTGGTGATCTGTACTTCCTTCCATATAAAGCTTCATATGGTGCCATTTTGATACTTGAATGATAGCTATTATTGTAGGCAAACTCAATAAGAGGTAAATGATCATCCCAGTTGCCCTTAAAATCTATTACATAAGCTCGTAGCATATCTTCAAATATTTGGATGGTACGTTCTGCTTGTCCATCTGTTTGAGGATGAAAAGCTGTACTCAACTTTATTTGTGTTCCCAAACACCTCTAAAAAGACTTCCAAAAGTTTGCGGTACATTGGGTTCCCCGATCTGATATAATAGAGATTGGCACTCCATGTAATCGGACTATCTCTTTAATGTACAGCTTCGCATACTCTTCAACTGTGTAAGTGGTCCTAACTGGTAGGAAATGTGCGGATTTGGTAAGCCTATCAACAATCACCCATATAGAATCAAACTTCCGGGATGTACGAGGTAAACCAATAACGAAATCCATGTTGATCATGTCCCACTTCCAGCTTGGAAGATCAATGCATTGCATATAACATCCGAGTTTTTGGTGCTCAACTTTAACTCTTTGACAATTTGGACATTCAGCTACAAATTCTGCAATGCTCTTTTTTATGTCATTCCACCAATACACATCTTTCAAATCTTGATACATTTTGGTTGATCCTGGATGAATGGAATACCTTGAAAAATGTGCCTCTATCATAATCTTCTTTCTTAGCCCGTCTACATCCGACACACACAATCGGTTTTGGAACTGAAGTACTCCTTCTCGCGTAAGCTCAAATGCCTTGGTCGCACCACTCTGAACATTCTCCTTAAGCTGTAATAAAATAGGATCTGCATATTGCTTCTTTTTCACTTTAGCTACTAATGAAGATTCCGCAGCATTATGTACGATAAGCTCTTTATTCAGAGTTTCAAGAAGGCGAACTCCCAAACTAGCTAACTGGTGAAGATCTTTAACCATCCCTTGCCTTTCTATAGACGCCATCATAGCCTTACGACTTAACGCATCAGCTACTACATTTGCTTTTTCTGGATGGTATAAGATATCAACATCGTAGTCCTTTAATAGTTCAAGCCATCTCCGCTGCCTTAAATTTAGATCCTTCTGATTAAAAATATATTGCAAGCTCTTATGGTCAGTATATATATCAGCATGAACCCCATATAAGTAGCGGCACCATATATTTAAAGCAAAAATAATTGCTGCTAGCTCAAGATCGTGTGTAGGATAATTTTTCTCATGTGGCCGCAATTGTCTAGAGGCATATGCTATTACCTTACCATGCTGCATCAATACACATCCTAAACCAATTCTAGAAGCATCACAATACACTGTATACCCTTCGGTGCCTTCTGGAAGTACCAACACGGGTGTAGAAATCAACTTGTTCTTTAAATCTTGAAAACTCTTCTCACAGGCATCATTCTATTGGAATTTGGATGCTTTATGGGTTAGCTTGGTTAAGGGTACTGAAATGGAAGAAAAGTCTTTAACAAACCTTCTATAATAACCGGCCAACCCGAGAAAACTACGAATCTCTGTAGGCGTTGTGGGCCTTGGCCAGTTCTTCATAGCTTCTATCTTTTGAGCATCAACCTTTATCCCTTCACTAGATACAATATAACCCAAAAATGCCACCGACTTTAACCAAAACTCACATTTAGAGAACTTTGCATAAATCTTACAATCACAAAGAGTCTGCAATGTCTGTCGTAAGTGATTGGCATGGTCCTCTTCTGATCTAGAATAAACAAGTATATCATCTATAAAAACGATCACAAATACATCCAGGAATGGCTTAAACACCCTATTCATCAAATCCATAAAAGTTGCGGGTGCATTTGTTAGCCCAAATGACATAACTAGAAACTCATAATGACCATACCGTGTTCGGAAAGCTGTCTTGGTTATATCCTTCTCTTTGACCCTCACTTGGTGGTAACCTGACCTCAAATCAATCTTAGAAAAGCACTTGGCGCCCTGTAACTGATCAAATAAATCATCAATTCTTGGGAGAGAATATTTATTCTTAATAGTCACCTTATTCAATTGTCTATAATCAATACACATCCTCAGCGAGCCATCCTTTTTGTGCACAAATAACACTGGTGCTCCCCAAGGGGACATACTAGGCCTTATGAATCCCTTCTCTAGCAAATCTTTCAATTGGTCTTTCAATTCTCGTAATTCTGCTGGGGCCATTTTATACGGAGGAATGTAGATTGGTTGGGTGCTAGGTATTACATCAATACCAAACTCTACTTTTCGTTCAGGAGGCAAACCTGGAAGATCTTCAGGAAATACATCAGAAAATTCATTTACCACCAGAACAGCGTGAAGAGTTGGTGGCTTCGCTTCTGTATCCCTTACTCTAACTAAATGATATATGTATCCCTTGGAAATCATTCTTCTCGCCTTAAAATAAGAAATAAATCTACCTCTTGGCGCGTTAATTTCACCTTTCCATTCAAGGACTGATTCATTTGGAAAATAGAAATATACCTTTTTCGTGCAGCAATCAATTATGGCATAACAAGACACCAACCAGTCCATACCCATTATAACATCAAAATCTACCATTTCTAACTCCACAAGATCAGCCATCGTATCACGACCACAAACAGTTACTATGCAATTTTGATAAACCCTTCTAGCTATAATAGATTCCCCAACTGGAGTGGACACTTCAAATGGCTTAACTAACAGTTCAGGTGTTCTTTTGAACTTTCCAGCAACCAATGGAGTAACATAAGATAATGTAGAACCGGGATCAATTAAGGCATATAATTTGAATGAAAAGATAGACAACGTACCCGTAACCACATTTGGGGAAGCCTCTAAATTCTGTCGATCCGCTAGAGCATACGTACGATTTTGAGCCCCGCTAGAACTCGTGGCTCCTCTATCACCTCTAACACGACCCATTGGTTGTGCACCCCTTCCTGATAAGGCATTGATGATGATGATTCAACAAATGACCCCGTAGGTCTTGCCATACCCCCTATGCCCCTTTGTAGGTATTCTCTCATCATATGCCCCGACATACCGCACCAAAAGCAAACATTGGTCTCCAGCCGACATGCGCCCAAATGATACCTTCCACATTTATTGCATGGCTCTCGAGGAGGTCTTAATTGGCTCATATTCCCTTGCCCTTGAACTCTGACTCTCACTTCTGTGCCCAAATTGATTTCCTCTGAACCCTTAGAACTGTGGTGGGGCACTAGCTGCAGAATAAGAGGATAATGGCCTAGGTGGTCTAGCATAAAACTGTGGTCTGAACCCTCCTTCGGATTCCATGAATTGCCCTGTAGATTTGGCCCTCTTGGAATATCCTCTTTCTGATTCCTGTGTTCTTCTCCTGTGCCTCTGATCTTCCATTTTCTGTGCAAAAGCTTGGATTCTCGCTATGTCCATATCTTTGTTCAAAGCAGCAATAGTACAATCTCTAACCAGATATGGATCTAGCCTATCCACATATTAATGAACTCTATCATCCATAGTAGCTACAACATTAGGAGCATATCTCAACAAGGAATTAAATCGGAGACTGTACTTCCTCACGCTCATATTCCCCTGATGAAGATTTAAAAACTGATCTGTACGGGCTTGACGAATCTCGAATGGAAGATAATGATCAAAAAATGCCTCTTTGAACTCTTTCCAAGTAGCTGGGGGTGCATCAATACCCCTAGATCATTTCCAGTCCTCATACCAATATATAGCCTCCCCTTTAAATCTATACGCCGCTAACTCCACTGTCTCTCTACCCGTTACATGCATAACATCCAAGGCCCTTTGAATTTGATCAATAAAGTCCTGTGGGTCCTCATTAAGATCTGATCCAGTAAAAGTGGGAGGATCCATCTTAAGAAAATCCTGTGTTCGAAGGCTAGCCGCCTTATCTGTACCACTAGAACCCGTAGTAGGAATGGCTTGCCCTTGAGCTTGCCCAGCAACTATACGAGTCAAAAGTTGCACTGCATTTCTAAGATCTTGATCAACAACATTAATAGGTGGCTCTGCGGATATAGTTCTCCTCCCTCTTATTTCTTCCGGACTGGAGGAAGTTTCTGATGCATGCTCAGCTGGAGCCTCACTTTGATTAGCTGGTATAGTGGGTGACTTACTAGTCCCCTCTCCGGCAGCCACATCTACTTTCTTACCGGTATTCTTGCTTCGGGTAACCGGCATCATTACTATAATAAGAGAAACAAATGGATTCAGTGGTCAACTATGACTTCATATACAATATAGGCTCTATCGCACGATCTAAGACATAAAGAAAAGAAACAATTTCCTAAATGTCCATAGCCTCCTGTTTATAGATGTGGTGCACAACACACTGATAAACAAGACTCTACGTAGACACGGATTTGTAGACTCACTAGGACGAACCTCTCTGATACTACTTTTGTCATGCCCCAAAATCCCATCGGGCCGGACTGGCACCCGAAGCCGAGAAGGCCCGGGAGAACCCGTTCAAATACCTGTACTTTTACTTACATGTCACCAAAAATTTGGACAGCACTTCATTGCATATAGAAGGGTCTAATTACCTGTATCAGCACAACACACACAAATATAAATATATATAATACTTGGCCGTCGGGGCCACCACATATACAAATATAACATCACTATATAAACTTCCATGACTTTACCCTTCCTTATGCCTACAAACCCTCTAGGATATACATGACATAACTAGAGTCGGGACAAACCCCCGCCCACACATGACTCCTGTACAATAACAAAACATAAGGGACCGACTCGGAAAGCTCCGAAGCAAACTAGAGCTCACCAACAATAGCTGTATGACCTGGCTCCTATTTATGCTGTGAATGAGCTGAAGCACCTGTGCCTGCAGCATGAATTGCAGGTCCCCCGTGAGGGACGTCAGTACGAAATATGTACTGAGTATGTAAAGCTGTAAATAATCATATGTGGTATGGGGGATCAAGAAAACCAGACACAAGTGAATAAATCATAATAGAAGTGAACCACACTTCATAAACACTTTTAGGATCATGTACATTATCTTATCATTAATCTGAATTGGGTTCTTGAATTCAAACACATTTGTGGAACGGTATACATTCGTTCATTTCATTCTTTACAATTATCATTCGCCATTACTTCCTCCTCCCGAACCTCCAACCACCTAATAATAATCAATACTATACCGTACTATGGCCATTAGGCTGCCCCCAGTACATATCAACTGTAATCATATCAAATATCGGGATCGGCCCATGCTAGGCTTAAGCCCCTGAGCTACCACCCACACGTATATCAAGTAACACACATAAGAGATCTTTCCAATAACTTAGTTCAAAAGCTTTTGAGATTATTACATTATTGTTCATGCCAATATAGTACCTTTGGAATAATGATACATCAGTAGGAACCAAGTAATAGACTTTTTATACAATAACGATGTAATAAAGACTCATTGGTACATCAACAATGTGTTTCGGAATCATCAATATCACAACAATGAAATAGGAGCCTTTCGGTATATCAATGAAACATTTTGACACTTTATAGAATGGAAACAACTTCGTTGGTAATGTAGAACAATACATGTTTTTGGATAACCTCGGAATCTTACTTGATGGAACATTGGTGTTTTCATGCCAAAGAACATCGTTAGAGTATGCTTTACATACCTCATTGTAGATTCGGCTACCAATTCAACACAACTTCCCGCCTTTACAAATCACTTATCTACAATGAAATGTTTGGCATCTAGTATTAGCAACCCAACACCACAATTCTCTTCCATAATTCCATACAACCAATATTTGCAAAGCATTCCGAAAAACCAACTTGAACAATCGGTTTATGTGTATATATATATATATATAATCATCATTTCAATACCACATCATCATACCAAATCCCTTCACAATTCAACATAATCCAACTATGGACAAGAATAATCCAACATCATTTCCAATCATCTTTCAACAACAATCAAATAACATACTTCTTATGCTCACATGCATATATATATACATATCCATATAAATAACACCAACATAATTTACATCCTTACCATAAAGTGGCCCTTTTGATTTTGAAGTCCTATTGGCACAAATAAGGGGTGCTTCTCGAAGCCCTCGAGACGGTGAACACAACTACGGAATCAATTTGAATTTTCTACGGTTGAATCACAAGATAATTGGAGTTGAACTTAGGCTAGGGTTTCTTATTCTTCAATAATTTGGATGATAAATGATGGATATGAGGCTAAGTATATGTATATAATGACCAATTTTCGTCCATGAGGTGATGGAAAATGACCATATTGCCCTTAAAATTTAAGTAAATCCGAATCTATCCATGGTGGACTGTTTTGATAGGCTAAAGTAAATCGACCATAACTCTTTGCTCCGATATCAGATTTGGGTGAAATTGGTATAGTTGGAAATATAATTCAAAGGGCTTTCATTTAATATAAAGTAGGCCACCCAGTTCGTCCTGTACAAGTAGTTATGATCGTTTGAAGTTGACCCTAAAAAATGGCTGGCCTCAGTAGTTTGTGTGTAGGAAATTTTCCTGCACATTTACTATTCCCACTATCCCGGCCACCGTTTTATAGTTTCGAACGTGCTCGATTATATCCAAAACCTATTTGTTTTTGGAAATTTTTATATCGTTGGAAAGCTTATTCAATAACCTTCGTATGGAACCATCGACGGGCAAATTCCGGTATAAATAAAATAAAATAAAATAAATTCCATATAAATAAGACCAATACACGTACTTGAATACGCCAATATATGTACTTGAATACGGGGTGTTACAGGAAAGAAACAAATAGCCCTGTCACCCTACTATTCCGGCAACTTTCTTTGTTGTCAAAAAATGGCTCAAGTCTGCCAGAAAGGTGCCAATAGCTCGGAATCCACTGTGGAACTGGAAAACTAGACCAAGACTCAAATAGTCGTAACCCTCAGTTGAGTTTTTCTGGCAAAACCCACCGAAAATAGTCAAAGCCAACCCAAAGTACTCCGTTTCGATGATATACATCGAAAAAAGAGTGAAGCAAGGACGTTAAACACTAAATCTGATTTGTCAGGTTCGAGTTGAATCCGAATTCGTTCTGAGATTAGTAGTTGATTTATTTTGGGTTTCCTATATCGAGTTGGCATTGTTGGTTGCTGAGGTTCATTCGAGACTCTGGTTGCAGTTTTAGTCAGAAGAAGCAATTTTAATTGAAATCGATATTAAGGTCCATTTCTTATCTTATTTTCAATTAATTTTAAGTTTTGAATACTTTGTTTCGTGAATTGATAATGTGTGGAACTTGCTTTGTTTGATTTGGTGTTGTTCGGGTCATGGATGTCGATTAATCGGTCATTTGAATTGGATAATTGATTGATAATGACTTGAATTTGTTTGTGGTAAATGAAATTGGGGCGAAGATTAAAAATTGAAAAGGTGAATGTTGGATCATGTCGATTCAATGTTGATTGTTTAAATCTAAATGAATGTCAATTATGTCGCCCTCGATAATATCATGTTTTAGGCCTAGGATTGGTAGGTAAACCATAGGTTTTGGGCAGGCAAAGTTTAAGACTTGTTGTTTTGTTGAATGTTTGAAATTTTTTTAATGATTTGATTTTCTCGCATTGAAAAGATGTATTCATTTAGCCGGGGAATACCCCGAAGCATTTGTATTATTTTTATTCAAGGAATGCCCCAAGAAAGTTATACTCGAAGATGGCGCATGGTCAAGGCCCGAGGCACTAGGTGGAGCTTAGTCCAGGACTAGTTTAAAATAAGATTTATATTTTGTATTTTTTATTTTATTTTGGACTGTATAATCTGGACATTGTTTTGATTTTGAATTTTGTTTTGATTTATTTGTTTGTTTGTTTTACGTGCTTTTGTGTTGTTTGTACATTCGTAGTGTTAAGTTAACCTATATACTCCACCAAGAGACTGTGCTCAAACCACGAGATCGAGGGGTGCCTAACACCTTACCCTCGGTCAACAGAATTCCTTAGTCGGAATCTCTATTCGCGGATAAGTTATAGAGTCAAAACCGTTTTGAAAAAGATTTCCAAAGGTGACTTGGCACAATGGATTATACCAAGTGGTGACTCTGAGTTTTAAATATAAAAAGTTCTTCGAACTAAATTTTCATCTTTGGTCACTTTAATAATAAAAACCCTTTCGAAACCTTAAAATCTATCTTTTTTTGGTGTAAAAAAGGGGTGTGACAATCACAATATTATGCTTGATACAAAATGTAAACACCTTAGAAACAAACAAATCCCATTTATTATCTTTCCTCAACTCTTGCAACCTTCTCTTGGCTACATCAACAAGTAGCATGACATGTAATATCTTGCCCTTTTTTTTACAAACATGTACTAAGATCGTTTGTAATTCCTAAAATTTCTTTCATAAAATGCAATATGAATGCAACCTCATACTTTTGAGCAGTTCTAATATATGTTGTAGCTCTAGATCTTTCATCCAAAGAAGGTATAATTTCAACAATATTATCAAGTATATCCGTAATTGTATCAAACTTAAGAATAAAACAATTAAGAGACTTGTAGTGAGATCCTCAACGAGTATCACAAACCCTAGAAATACCAAGTTCTTGATGCAAGTCCTTACCTGTTTTAAGCTTACCCCATATCAAAAGCCTCTTGAATTTTTTATTTTTGAGACTCTCGATATTCATCCATATGGTTATAAGAAGCTCCCAACGCGTTAAAAATATCTTAAACCAAGTGCACAAGTTCTCCTACTTGATGACATCTTTTAAAAACACCAACAAGAGTCAACTGAAGTTAATGACCAAGACAATGAATGGAATAAGCTGATTTATTTTCTTTCTTAATCATCATCTTAAGATCATTAATATCACTTTGCATATTTCTTCCTCTATCATAGCATTTTCCAGGCACATAAGATAAACTCAAGGAATTTTGAGAAAGTAAATTGACAATTGCATCTATAAAACACTAGTATTTTTTACATGAAAATATCAAGAAGTCTCTCCATCACGAATCCTCTATCATCAACATATCGTAAAACAACTGTTATTTGCTCCTTGTGTGAGATATCAAAAGATTCATCAACCAATAAATAAAACTAGTCACCATTTAGTTCCTTTATAATACCCTTAATTGTTTCAATCTTGCAAGCAATCACAATTTCTTTTTGATTTCTTAGAAAAGTCATTTGATCATTTTGAGGAGCCTTTTTCAACACAAATTTATGAATTTCATCACACTTTTGAGCATAAAATAAAAGAATTTCAAGAAAATTACCTCTGTTAAGTGATGACTTAGATTCGTCATGATCCCGAAATGTCAATTCTTGTCTCACGAGAAGCCTTGCTACATCAATCGAAGCTGTCAATCGAATGTCAAATCCATGCTTATCTTTATTAGATTGTTTCTCAACTGAAGCATGAATAGATTGTTCTTGCTACATTAGATCCCCACATTTTCTTTTTGCCTGATTATGGATGCTATTAATCCCTCCAACATGTGTTTTCAAACTAGCTATTTTGTTTTAACTCCTAAAACCTGTACTCGAAAATACTTCATCTCCGCCTTGACGATTGTTATTTCCCTTGAATAAATAACAATACAAACAGTAAGCTGCATCTTTACTTACACTGTACTCCAACTAGCTAGAAAATTTGTTAGGGTTTTTGCCTTGATTTTCTTACCAAATTTAAGTTTTATTTTTCTTAGAAGAAAAATAAAAATAATACTATAATTATTTTTACTTTTCCTGAAGGAAAAAGATAAAACTTTTCCATATTTGGCTAACCTCTTTCTTGGAGGAAAGGTTTTAGGACTTTATAAGTAGACGACCTCTCTTCTCATACCATAACATAATAACATCCACAATGTAGTCTTTTAAGAGTTTTGTTTAGGGGGAGATTTTTTCTCTTATTAGTTTCTATGTTTTTTAATATTAGATTTTATATATAGGCCAATTGGCCAAATAATATAATAATATTAAGTTTTTTAGTATTGTTTTATGTGTTTTCTGAATTGTCACCACAGTAGTTTGCAACTAATAGCTTCCACATGACGCCCTCTCGATTTCGAACCCATCAAAATTCGTCATATCATTTACAATTAAAACAATGTATAGCTCCACAAATCTCCGTTTGAGGAAACTCTTGTAGTTGAGGTTGACAAGGTTTTTCAGAAGATATGCTCTTCTAATCGCATCACGATCATTTGGACGAAATTCTAAAATTGGAGTTCTTTCACCCGGATCATCCTTTAAAGAGTTTAAGTCAAATTCTTGAGAAGAATGAGAAGATACTCCTTGCTTATTCTTATTTTCTTCCCCATTAGGTTGACTATGTGCGATAGAACTTGAATTTGAGATTTCAGAAAAATATCTTTCACTCTTGAATGGAAAGCAACAATGAAAAAAAAAAAAGGATTTTAACTGTGGGTATAGAACAACAAAGTGATTTTGGATTTGACTTTGAGAATTCTCAAATTCTTATTTCAATTGAGGTTTTGAGTTTTTAAATTTTGGAAAAAGAAAAAGAAACAAGGGTTTAAATTTTTTGTTGACTTTATGTTTTAACTTATTTTTAAAAAAATAAAATTATATAGCAGCAGCAAGCCAGTTAGCGTCTTTTTTATTTAATAAGTAGTTGTACATGACTTTTAATATTAAAACTCAACAGTTGTACAGGACAAAAATTTTTTACAAAAAAGACAGCCTGCACATCGTAGCAGGGATCGATCCCGCGAAGTGGGCTAAAGTAAACAACCCAAGAAGTGGAGATAATACCACTAAGCTATCCAACAACTTATTTTCAGATGGTTCAAAATTAATATATGTATATAAATATGAATTTTCTACCTTATATATACAACGTAATTTTTTATCGAGAGAGTTCGGGTGAACCCCCTGGCAACCACGTAGGTCCGCCTCCTATAATCACTTAATGTTTTAACAATGACAAATTAACGAAATAAATGCGCAGGTCCAAATCTGGAAGATCCCAAGATCAAGGAAATTCGTGGAGATCATATGTACAAATGGAAGGAATCAAATCAAGTATGGAAAAGATCCCGACATATGGAACCAGAAGATGCATATAGAAGGAGTAGATTTTTAGAGAATGATCAAAGGAGAAATCAACATCACGGCGAGACAAGATGTTAGGACATTTAAATAAGAATAAAGATCGTATCAATTACATGAACATATCTAATATGGACATGTATGAATATGATTTCTCGCTGCACCGAAGATAAATACATGTCTTAATACACAGATATATTTGATATGGACTTGCTAATGATATTAGCCCTCAATCAAGAAATCCAATGAAATCTTTGATTGAGAAGAAATTCCTTGAGTTGTTCTTTTAGAGCAAAGAAGCTGTAGAAGATGAAGACTATATAAAGGCGATTGAAAACGGAAGATAACTTACACAAGTTCACATGAAACTATCCATCTATCTCATTTTTAGTCTTCACAAAGCTTTGTAATTCTCAATTTACAAAAGTTACAAAAAGAAAGAAAAAGATAGAGTTAGTTTAGTCATACCAATCGAGGCGGTGTCACGAGATCTGAATGATAGAATAAGATTCGAAACTTGTTCGAGCTACTGTAACTCTTTTTCCAACGTTGAAGCTCTAAAGAAAACCCTTGAAACCCAATGGAATTGGAGTAGGCACCACATTAGTGATCCAAACCAGTATAAATTTTTGCGTTCGTTCTTACTTTTTTATCTATGCTTTTGTTTTATTTTGCTTTATTGAGTTTAGTAACCTGCAGGTGAGTTGATTGATCAGTCAACTCGAAAAAACATTTAATCCCCCCTCCCTGTTGAATTTCATACGTACAGCACTTATTATTCACTTGAGTGTTTGTTTTGATAGATGTTGTACAGTTCTGGTATATGAAAGTCACTAACAGGTAGCTTAGTAATATTCTTGACGAATTTGTAGGTTGATTTTAAAATCGTTGAATATTTAGCTTAGTAACATTCTTATACCCACTTGGCATAATATGTTACTTATGTATGTGATATGATTTTATTGGCTTTTTAATTGACTTATTGATACGTGGCGCAGACCTTGGGCTAATGGAGTGGATTGTGAAGTCCAACAAGATAGACTAGTCTAACTGATTTGGTCTTTCAATTAACACCATACGTGTTGGACTTGAGCAATATTTCTGATTATATTAATCCATATATGTTTGGACCAATACATCTCAAATGATCCAAATTAATTTGTGGATTGAAGTTTGATTAAATTTAGTGTCTTCAATGAAAAACATTTTTGCCAAATTGAAACCTGAAAACACAAATAATCTAGAAGAATGTAAATAAACTAACCTAATAATCCAGTAGCTAGCAACAAAGTAACAATTGGGGAAAATGGGGATGGAATTATTTTGAATTTGAGAGAAGGAGGAAATCAATTTTGGATGGAGAATTCATGTAGAGAAAAACTTTTGAAATCGGAAAGGGAATTGGAAGAGATGGTAATACATGGAGAGAACTTTTTACACCCTAAATCTGACGTGAAAAAAATATAATTATTTAAATAAAAAATAATCCGTCAAAGTTAAAAAATAACAAAAATAAAATAAAATATTCCTACTCAGCCCCAGCATCCGTCATCTTCTTCTTCTCCAAATTAAAAAATTCCTAAATTGAAAATTTCAATTCAATTCCAAGTTGCTAATGGATTTCGAACGATTAACAATGGCTAAAATTTCTTCTCCTTCTTCTTCCCCAATTCAATTCAATCATTGAATCTAATTATCGACCTCAAATCTAAGTGTCTGATCACTCAAACACTTACCCTCAAATAAAATTCAACTGAACAATACTCACATTGTCCATCACCATCACAAGCATCACAATCACGCGAAAACCTCATACTCATAGCACGTTCACTCGTTAATAGTATTAAACCTAAATAATGTGAAATAAACTTGTCATTTAAGACAGAAGAATTCACTTCGATTTCTACGAGGTCGATTGCGATGGTTGGGACTTCGGCTATCATTATACGATGAAGTGTGTTAGCTATGCTGGAATCTGTGTATCGGAGCTCGAATTTCATGAAGTCGGGTTTGACTTTGTGGATTTTGATACGGGGGAAACGTTGGTAAGAGACACTGTCCATTCTTGTTGTTGTTTGAGGATTGAGATTGTTGTTGGTGTTTTGAGGGTTTTAGTTTTGGGGAGAAATTATAGTACTACTGAGGTAGTGAGGTTTTGTATTGTGTGGGTAGTGTGTAGAGTTTAGGTGTGTGTGGTGGTGTATCAAGCAATCGCCGCCGGAGCTGCATCGCCGACGATGAAATTGACGCAATTTCAGTGTCCCTTATTTGCTAAACAAGGTAAATATCAAGTTAAAAAAAAAAAAAAAAAAGATAAAACTTTTATGCACATATAATTGGATTTTACTATGCAGAAAAGTGTATCTATAATTGGACATTGAAGAAAAAAAAAATTAAGCGTATAACAATGGAAGTTGTGGATATTGAAGAAAAGGAAAAAAAATTGAACTCATAAAATGGAGGGTTTGGACAACAATAGAGGTTTTGGCTATTGAAGAAGAAAGAAAAAGAATTTAAATTAAAAAGAAAAAAGAAAAATTTATGAAAATAATAAATTTATTATTTTTTTCGTATCATGCTGACATGGCGCTGACGTGGCAGGCGCGTGTGCAACACCACACCACATGCAAGTAGTATAATGCTTCACAGGGTGTAAAAAATTTTATTTTTTTATAGTTTAGGTGTGTAATAGGTCATTTATATAGTTTAGGTATGGATTCAACTTTTTTTTGTATAGTTTGGAATGAAAACTATGTCTTTTCCCTAAATTAAGCCCCAAAATTGAAGAACGGTAAAGTTCCTAAAATTAAGCCCCAGAATGTGGGGATAGAAAAAGCCCAAATCTACTAAATTTGTAAATCGTAAGTAGTACATTATGTATAGTAAAAAGAAAAGATACCCCTAAATTTGTATTAACTTAATTTCAATTGGTTTGTCTGATTTTGTAAATAACCCAATTATTATTTTTTAATGAGGGGTAAATTGATAATTTAATCAATAATATTTATATTAATATTAAAGGGTAAAAAATCAAAACATATTCACGTAAGAGGAGTAAAATATTAGGACAATTGATCCCCAAAAAAAAGACGAATTTATTGCATTATTTTTGTGAAGTTCAAGGGTCGCTTTTAGAATTCTTTTGCTACTGTTTCGGTGATAAGAAGCGGCAGTAATCGCCTCCTCACACTGGCGTATTCTTTTGTTGATTTGTTAGAAATGGTCTTTTGTAGTTCTAGCCTTATTCTATTTGGAACAGTAATCATAACAATTCTTATTACTATTATTATGACCTGGAAACAACAATGGTTTGGTGAATTAGTGGAATTAGATAGAAATTTTTGAAAGATAGTATGAAGCCCATTTATTTATTAGCAACTTTGCTTTCTACAATGTTGATGAAAAAGGGTCACAATTTTAGCTAATGATCGATTGGTTAATAATAAGAGTGCTTATGATTACTCTAGTGATGACAGATCTAGAATTTATTTTAATGCTAGTAGTGGTACTATTAGTATGAAATTCAGCATCCAGTATGGATCATGTCTGGACAGTGGTAGCTAAATTTGAAAGTTTGAAATATTAAGACTTGACCTCGATTAGCATAATTTATACCGTTATTTAACATTGTTGATAGATTGAAGCCATTGAAAGTTGTTTGGTTGTGGATGCATTGCAAGGTTGTGGAACTTGCTGTTAGCGAGGTAAGTGAGACTTTAAGTTTTGGTGCTTGCTTTTCAAATCAGTTTTATAAAATTATACGTTCTTCTCCCTAGTCTATGTGTTGGGACAAGCGTGTGCTTAATAGAATCAGTGGTCTTTTATTAGCCGCAAATATATATTTTGTGAAGTATACCGATAATTATTTAATGATAATATGTGAAGTGACGTTTGGGCGTTGAATATCTTTTCTTTGCCACCGTGATATGGTTACTAGGAGCATAAGTAGCTATAGTAATATGTTAGGAGCATTATGTATGTTGTCGTAGTATACTTTGGAGGCATTATGTATGCTGTTGTGGACTTATTGGACATTGTCACGATCCAAATTGGGGCCTGGTCCTGACGGGCATCTCAAACCAACCAAGGTCTGAGATGGCCCCCTTAGTCTAACCTCAAGAGCACAATAATAAATATAAACAGCGGAAGCTAACCTGAAGAATAAGAGAAACAAAACATTCAAAGAGAAAGTTTGTGAGTCAAAATCAAAACCACAAAGAAATACCCCAATATTGTCCACAAGGCCTCTCAACAAAGAATACCAACCAAGCCGGGACATGATGTAATAACTCAGACTTTTAATTAAGGGATAAATGAGTAGTTTAACCTATATTATTAATATTAATTAAAAAGAATTAAAGTGAGCAAGCCAAAAGCCAAATCCTTCTCCCCTGTTCAGTTTCTTTTTCACGTTTCAGTTCAAAGGAGCAGAATATTAGGGCTTCTTTTTTTATTTCTGGTTTTATTATTCTAGAATAGAGAAACAAGTGAATTGACAGATATTTGGCTTGTTCGTAGGGCGACATATTGATTTTCGGTGACCAATTTCCAGGTAATTAGCATGAAAGTTTGTTTAAAGTGGTATACATGGTAGTTCATGGAATTTGCTGAATATATTAATAAATATCTTTCTCTCTACCTTATACCTTAGTGGATGATGGTATTGTACGTAAATCAAAGTGGATTTGAGATATGCTATTGTCACGACCCAAACTAAGGCCTGGACATGACGGACATCCCAAACCATGAGGGCCCGAAACGTTCCCCTCTATCTGGTAAGCATGCACACATTCATATAAATAAAGAAAATGCAGAAACATAATCTGCTACGAAAACATGGTCAATTCTGAATTCAGCATAAGCATGAAAATTGAAAATCAACTACATCTAATAACATCTGACTCAGTCTGCGAAATCTCTACTACAAGAAAATCTAACAACTGTCTGAAATTGGGACAAGGCCCCCAGTAGACCAAAACAGAAATAAATGACATAATCTGAAAAGACAGGCCTTCCGAAATAAAGAAAGCTCACCAACTGGACATTGCAACTCTGTCTGATAAATACTATTGCTTCTCTGGACCCCTAGACTGAGTCTCAGAACCTGAAAGGGGAGGGGGGTTAATACAGATGTACTGGTATGCAAAGTAATCCAAAATAAAATTTGTATATATATATAAAATTGTTGGAGAGCAATTTGTCAAAATGTCATACATGAAATAGTTCTAAAATGCATGGGCACCTTTATGAAAAGTCATAAATCATTCTTGACAAGGCAGTTTCTAATCTTCATATTAATTCTGAGTTAGGTGGCACTCCCCTACAATTCTGATATTCCACGGGCAGTATGGAATCCGCCATTGACTCGGCGGGGAAGCTCCTAACCTGAGTGTGCCGCAAAGGTTGGAGTTTCTAATTCTGAAACGCCATACGGCACTAGGACAGCGTAATATAATATACCCGAATCGACAAATCACGATTTTGGGATGCGGGTTGTCTAAACCCATGCCTTCTTCGGGGAACCACCTAAGCTTTCTTTGTGTCCATTTTTTCCTGTTCTGAATCATGCATTTTTCTAGTTTCAACATCTGAAAAGTTTGATTTCAAATATGCTTTCTATTCTGTTCTGAATAATCGTGGCATAATCTAAATTAGTGTCGTCACACCAAGACTTGCAAGTCCTATTTCTGGGCCATAATGCATCATGCATAATTCTTTCATTAAAACATAGTTTAGACCACCCAAACATGCAAATAGTATAAGAGATTTCATGTTCCGAAAGCATAAGTCAAAACTATGCAAGAACTCTTCAAACATAAGATGGTCATGTGCTTTTGGCAAAATCCATACACTCTTTTATTATATGTATTTTCAACATTTGTCAATACAAACAAATCTCTCTTTTGAATTCAAGATTCATAACCAAACCATTCATAAATCAAGAAACTTCGTAACATGCTTTTCAAGATGCATTTAAAAAACAATCCATATAATGTGAAACATGGGAACAATCACATCAAGAGAGGGATTTCATGTGAGTCATGCTCTCAATTCGAATATTAACTTAAATCACACACACACATATATAATTTCAAATCAACGTAGGGAAGGTCAAAAGATCAAAACAATACCGTCAAGATTTCTAAAACATGAATGTATTCATAAATCTGAAAACCCCTTTCTTAAAATCATGATTTCTATGCCCATAAAATTTTAGGAAAATCCCGCGTACCTTAACACGGGGCGTTACAAATATCTTCCTCTTGGGATCATTCGTCCCCGAATGATGGGTAGTAACATTGAAGCTTAAAGGTATGGAATAACGTGGACCAGATGTGCTTCTAAGAAAGGATATAACTGATCTGAAATATTTAAACTTCTATCATGAAACTGAATTCTGAGATGACTTGACTTCACTTACTTCAATTGGCTGATTCATGCTGAGAGTTTAAGATTCCCTTGAAGTGTTCATGATCAAATCATACATATTGAATTGAGAATTGATAAATTATGCAAGTACAAATCATGAGGCAACATGTCTAAGATCGCACTAGGTTACTGAACTGCCTGAGCTAAAATACTTGGAAATATTTGAAATAATGCTCTGCATTCTTATGAGCCGAGTCATGACTAAGTAGCTGAATCTGAAACATTATGCTTTGGCTGAACTGAATTTGCAACTTACATGGATAAAATAGATTATCTCTTGGGATGGTCATATGCTTGAGACTTTGGATAGTAGGACTGGGTGAAAACGTGGAAAACCACAGTAACTTGTCTATCTGACTATTAAAATGAATTACTGGCTATACAGACTGAATTATGCTGAACCCTCATACTTAATTGGAGTATCTCATTCAACACTCTTTCTAAAGAATTAATAGTAGCGTTAGGGAGCAAAGAATCTTGGGCACTAATTACACAAGACATCCAACTAAGTAATCACAACAATGACACTACCCTATAGCATGGAATATAGATATATAACTTATAAACTAGGATAAAACTACCGGGCCTTAGGCAATGCAACTTCTTACTTTCAAGCTGAGCGCACTTCTCGATACTCCCTTAACTATATTATTCCCTTTAAATACCATACTCGTTGATTTAAATTGTAATCCTCATATGGGCATTGATAAATCTTTCTACTAATGCCTAAAGTAACATAAGTCTTCTCACCATGATCAAGCCTAACTTTAAATCACAAAATACAATATGCCACACCACGATAATAGTCTAAACCATATGATTCAATCTTTTATATCCTCTTTAGAGATCACATCCTAAGCATAACATGCCTTATCACTTCAATGACCAACTCTAAACTCTTACTATGGATTACTAGCGCATATTGCGTTTCTCCACTTAAATCCCAACATGTCATTCAATCCTATCTCTATAACCACATATGAACTTCAAGGCAAACACCCATAAGGACATACTTCACATATTCTCTAATCTACTATCAATATAACTCCCACGCGCTACCCCAAGAACATACACATATAAATTTCCACTAACCATCACATATATCAAAGACTTAGACCCCAGATCTTACATCACACTTATGGCGTTATCTAAAACAAGCATACTATGATCTTCCATTAACAAGAAACATTTACTCATCACCACTATCATCACCTAAGGAGGAGTCACTAAAAGGTTAGAACATAAGGCCTTGAAGAATGGGAGGATATTATACAAGACTTGACACTTAACTGAGGCCAAGGGATTAGCAAATCAACACCAGGGATTCATCAAAATGATCTGAATTGGGGCATACATAACTATAAGCTGAATCTCATCAATCATAAAGAGTATAGAATGAATTATGGGAACTGAGCATACTATAAAGAGTGAGTACATGAGTCATGAGCTATATGACCTAAATTTGAAGTTCATAATATATGGAATGTGATTCCGACTACTGAATGAACTGAAACTCCTCATTTTAGAACTAAAGAGCATGCAATTCTCTCTCATATACATGAACATGAACTATGATCGTGGAACTGAAATGTAAGGCATGAGTCGGTATTGGAATAACTGAAAAAAATACTGAGATAAGAATGGGTTGAGCCCACTCTCACTTCCTGATATTCTATATCATACTGATATCACTACTAGAATCTAAGAGCCTGTCTTGGTCACTTGTTCTATCATCTCCCCCTTAGCTTTAAGCCATCATCTTAAGTTCGAGAGACCTCTTACTAGACTCTAAACTGAACTACACTCACAACACTCTGGGGTCTAGAATACAACGATACACGTAATTAATAGAACTTAACCCGAATCTACACCTAGAAGTGGAAAACCCACTGCTAATACCACCTTCTGAGACACACTCTATCATTCTATAGACCCAATAGTCATCATATAATACTTGAACACTTACTAACTTCGAATCTTCATGAGTATTCCCATAGTTAGAGTGCACACCCTATAGCGCTTCAACTCTTATTTCTTTTAGTTCAACCTTCAAAAATTCAAACTTAGATTATAACACTTAACATGGATATCACCAAGCCTTTGATGAACCATATTGCTTCTGTCATAGTATATCAATATCGTGACCCTAACTTATATCTTTCTACCATGAAAATTCAAGATCGTATCAAAAGGCTCAACACTATCAATCAGAACTCCTTAACTTGGCTATTTGGAACACCAAATACCATCTAACAACTCAACGGTACTACTAGCCACACACAACATGTAATAGCTATAGAAAAATTACCGCAACCTCATATCACCTGGGGCATACTTCTACATCATACATATAATATCATACTTCATTATGAATTAAATAAACTTAGGCTCTAGCATACACTGTTCAAGCCTATTAGATCACTTCCATAAAATTAGTATCATTAACCAAGAAATCATCACATCCGCCTTCATGGCCATCAACTATTCAAATATAATGTCTAGTGCTAAATATGATTTACAACCCAACCTTACACACAATTCTCAGAAAACATTCATCCTTAATCTTAAGCCACTATTCTCACATCCACATCCTACATTAAATTCAAGCCAATAGTCTAGCATCAATCATCTACCATCAATGAAGAAGGCAACATAATATACTAGTCCGTCAAATTGGGACATTTTATCCAAATACCTCAAAAATCTACTACATACCTTCTCACAAGTAGTATTAGTTTACAACTACCAACAAAAAGAAGGTCGGGGGGGGGGGGGGGGGGGGGTAAAGTCACATAATAGACATGGTCAACCTTAATCTTATATGATAACCCCATACAATCTTATTTACTTATACGGTTTTCTCACATCACACCTACTTACCCAAGCGTGCATTTAGACTACTTTCAAATTCCACAAACAACCATGATTCTATAATCCTAACTTACTTGCTAATCTAGCCATTTTCATACTTCAAGCAAAAAATAATCCACCTTGACTAATAACTCCTTCTTTACCTTCTACTAAACTAACACGCAAGAACTTATCACTTCATTACCAACTCAATCTCATGGAAAAAGATTCATCTATACATATATTCAATAAACTGCCCTTACCATCTTCCTTGCCATTTCGCCCCTAAACCCCTAGTTCCAACCAACACAAGAACAACAAGATGAATAAAAAGTTGCTAGTAAATCAAAATAGGCCTCCCACAGCTTTACTAGACTTTGATTTTTGTGTTTTGAACAAGAAAATGAAATGAATAACAAAGCAACTATGCTAATGAATCGAAAGAGATAGAAAATTGACACACAATATTCAATGATCTAAGAATACACATCTTACTCTGTATGAATAAAAAAAATCTGAGTCAAACACTCCCCCCACAGACTACCATACAATCCACACATGCTACTAGCTACCACATTAGTCTATCACTATAAAGGGGTAGATCATCCTCAAACATTAGTTATTCAACTAACATACTTATTTACACAAAAGTCACCCTCACTCTAACTTTAAAATTTATGACTTCACATCACCAACTTCTTGATCCAACATCACTACCAATAGGTCATGACACCGAAACTTAATTTATACTACTACTCGGGTAGAAATATAGTTCCAATATTCTGCTACACATCATCCCCCTGAAGCATGACATCTGCAACATAAATTCTGAAAAGGACTGAATACATGTAATACTGCAGGCTGAAAAGCACGATCTCATCAGAATCAAAGTTCACACTAGAATCAATACACTCTAAAGCACTAACGGACTCTTCTCAAGCCCTTGCACAATTTTAAAATCTTATATGGCTTAATCAGAAAGGAACAAACCATTTAGACTCTAAACTTCTAAACTTGAATCGCCCCAATAATGAGGCATATTTGAGCACATTAAAGTAAGGAAAGAATTGGGATAACTTTACTTTCGTATGGGCAACACCATAGCACGAATTAGAGTATGAAAGAGGAATATTCTAACTCCATAGCATGAACTAGAACATGAAGACATACTACACACCCATAAATAAGACTCTACCTGACGCGATTTTGCAGACACCCTAGGACCATGAATCGTGCTTTGATACAAGTTTGTTACGACCCGAACTGGGGCCTGGTCGTGATGGACATCCCAAACCATGAAGGCCCAGAATGCCCTTCTCTATTTGGTAATCATGAACAACATTCATATAATAAAATAAAATGTGGAAATATAATCGAATACGAAAACATGGTCACACTCTGAATTTAATTTAACAATGAAGGATAAAACCCCAATATCAACAAAACAACATCTGAACCAGTCTGTGAAATCTTTACTACATCTGAAAATAACAACTATCTAAAAACTGGGACAAGGCCCCAGTAGACCAAAACTGTAATAGATAATATAATCTAAAAGGACAAGCCTTCTAGAATAAAGAAGGCTCACCACTGCACAATCAGATCTGTTATCTGAATTATCTACTACTTATCTGGACCCCTAAACTGAGCCTTAAAACCTGAGAGGTAGGAGAGGGGGGTCAATACAGATGTACTGGTACGCAGAGCAAATCCAAAATAATCATTTATATTCAACATATATAAGAGCAATTTAAAGCAGTTCATAACATATCATATAGTAGGAAATCACATGGGTATTTTAAAAGACTTTATGAAAACATCTGAAATCTATGACACTCTTTGTCTTACTTCTGTGCTAGGTGGTATACCCTACAATTCTGTAATTCCATGAGCTATATGGAATATTCCATTAACTCGGCAGCCAAGCCCTTAACCCAAGTATGCCGCAAGGGTTGGAGTCTCTGAATCTACTACGACACACGGCCGTTGCCAGTGTACAAGAATAATCTGCCCGTATCGACAAATACGATTTTAGGCTAAGAGTTGAACTCAAGCCTTCTTCGGGTAACCACCTAACCCTCTTTATGCCTATTTTTAACTCTTTAAAACATGCATTCTCTGAAAACATATTCTGAAAATATTCTCTGAAGACATACTCTAAATAAATACTTTGATATGGCATACATACTTATGGTATCGGCATACCATTGACTTGCAAGTCACATCTCTGAGCCATTATTAGCATATTAGAATCTCTGTTTTCATAACATAAATTTGGGACCACCATATCAATAAATCAGTTCGAAGCACCCTTTCCTTAAATACTCATGTAAACACATGTATGCAACTCACTTTGACAAGATTTCAAAAGCAAAACCCCTATGCAGTCTCCTTAAGTACGCACCATTTTTCACTTAGGCACCTCAAGTGGATATTGTTTCATTTTGGCACCTCAAGTAGGTATAAAGTGTGCCACTTTGGCACCTTTTGCTGAATCAGCAAATTTATATTGTGTGCGTGTATTACACATGCCTGATGATGTGGAAAGTGATAAATAATATGCCGACACGTGTCATTTTTCTAAAAAATAATTTTTAAATCATTAATTAATTTATTTTTTTTAAAATCAATAATCACCCCTTTTCCCAATAATTAATTTTAAATAAAAAATACTCAAATAATTTATAAATAATTAATTTAAATAAAAAGTATCCCCCTCCCCCTAACCTACCCACCCTACCAACCTTCTTCTTCAAACATCCCACCCACCCCACCCACCCATCCACCACTCCCACCCCTACCTCACTACCCCATCAATCCACCCACCTACCTCACCAGTCAATTTTTAATTTTTTTAATTTATTTTATTTGATTTTAATTTTTCTTCACGGATTTAGCTTTATTTTTTAATTTCGTTCATCAATTTTGCTTTGATTTTCAATTTTCCTTCACTGATTTTTCTTGGTTTTTATGCTTCGATTTTAGTTTTTTTTTATTGATTTTGTTTGAATTCAATTTTTCTTCACTGATTTAGCTTTATTTCTTAAGCATTCTTATTTCTTATAATTAAGCATTCTTATTTCTTGATTTAATCATTCTTGTTTTTTGATTTCTTCTTTCATAAAAGAAGTAAGATTCTTGATTTGACCATTTTAGCATAAGGATGTGTTAAGGAAAAAATGGTGGTAATTTAATGGATTGAAAAAAGAAGAAGAAGAAGAAGAAGAAGAAGAAGAAGAAGAAGAAAAGAGAAAAAAAATAAAAATCAAGAAAATGCCACTGAAAAATTATGAAAATACCACTGAAAATTATGAAAATGCCACCCAAACATGCCTTCAATGCGTTTGTCACACGCACCTTGCCAACTCAGCAAAAAGTGCCAAAGTGGCACACTTGAAGGCCACTTGAGCTGCCAAAATGGAACAATATCCACTTGAGACGGCTAAGTGAAAGATAGCGCGTACTTGAGGGACCTGCATATGTATTCTGCCAGATTTCAAATGATACAAGGTGGTCATGTCAAAATTCTTAATCTTATACAGATCTTTCTCTCTTTGACAAAACACATTTATATCAAGAAACTCCCTCTCAAAATCTCTAAATCATGCTCAAAATACAATGGCATTTGAGTAAACTATTTTCAATCCATAAATCATGCATATCAAATCATTCACAATAAGATCACAAATTTAAAGTCATCACAAGAGAGGGATTTTATAATTTATGCTCTCAAACAATCTTCAAATCTGAATTTTTCATACATATACATATACATGTAAATCAATTTAAGGAAAAAGGCCTAAGGGCCAAATCAACAATGCATTTGAACATTTATATTGCATTATAAAATTATGTATTTCAAAACCCCTTTCTAAAATCATGCTTGAAAATCTTTAAATCATGTTCTAGTGTTTCCAAGCCCATGTAGTTTTTAGGATAAACCCCACGTACCTTAAATTATAAGATCTCAAAGATGGAACCTAGATCTTGATAGATGAAATTTGGATCTCAATTTTTTTCTTGGAGATCTTGAACTTAAGGGTTGATTTTTTTTGAATTTCTTGTTCTTGGAGAAAACCCTAATTTGATCTTATTTTGAGAGTGAAGAGGAATTTTTTGATCTTGTAAAACTGATAATGATTGATTAATAACACTTAGGGGTGATTTAATTCGTGTGAAAGGATTTTGGAGTGAGGGAAAGACCAAAATATCCCTACGAAATCACTTCTCAGTTGCTGAAATTCTCAGCTGACGACTGAAGCTGATAAGCCGTCAAATCTGTGATAGCCTGTCAGCTCAGGTCGTCACTTAGGACCTAAAATTGATGGGTTTCTACCTAAGGCTGACGACATATTCTGACAAGTCGTCAGATTTGTGACAAGCCATCAGAATTGTCGTCACTCAGTTGTCAGTCTAATATGCTAGAGTAAAATAGGCATAAATTTTTTCTCCAATATCAGATTTTGGCAAAATTGGTGGAGTTGTAAAGAGGACTCAAAGAACTTTAATTTTATATATAGTAGGCCCCCCATTTCATCATATACAAGAATTTATGGTCGATTGAAGTTGGTCCAAGTTTTGACGCTCACTAAAACTTAAACGATAGGAAAGCTTTCAACTAGGCCTTGAGTTAAGGGACCTCTATGATCTCGACTCATGCCCAAGTAGATTCATACACTACATAAATAATTAACACACTATATTTGCATTGGATTTATGTCTTTTGAAATATCTACGCATAGAAATAATGGTTTTCATTCTAGCCCAAAATGCAGGGTATTATACAATGGTTGAATGATGATGCTTGGGATTAGTTGATTCTCATAGGTTTTTAAAGTTGTAAAAGTATGATTTTTGAACTTTAGCTTAGAACCTTGGATAGTTCTACGTATATTCTCATAAATAGTATGAGAACAGTTTAGTTGCTCTACTAGATGAGAATGGTGTTGTTTAATGACCTCAAAAGTATGTTGACCTAGTCTTTTTATTAATTATAAATTGGTCTTGGTGTTGGGTCAACTTAGGAAGAATACTTGAAGAAAATTTCCCCTATAGGCTTAGTAAGGATTGATAAGGCCTTATGGTGTGACCTAGATAACCTAGCCTAAATTTGGGTAGAAGTTAGTCTTGTTGAAGTGACTTTAGTATTATTGGGAGTTAGAAGTGGAACTTAACCCACCTTAAGCTTGAACTATGTAACTCCTTGGTAACCTAGATACTTGATGAGCATCTAAATTACGTTATTGAGATTATAAGGGTTAAACCTGGTTGTCGGCTTCTGAATGAGGTCGATGGTTGGAAAATGTGTATGCTTGAATGTTGTCTTATTACCGTGTTATGGATAGCCATGGAAAAATGGTAATTGTGTATGTTATCTATATACTCATGCCTATGCTCCTACACATATATCATGATGATGACTAGTGTTGACACTCGATTTTGGCTCTCCTTTTTTATTAAATTAATTTTTCGATGCTTAGAATTCTTGAATATTTTACAAATATATTTTTTTTCATTAATAGTTTGAAAATAATATTTTCCTTATTTTTTCTATTAAAAATACTAATAACACATCTTATAAATTTTTTTGAGAAAAAATAAAGTAATAATGATATATTTTTCGTTCAAAAAAAATTATCAGTTCACTACCTTTTTGAATAAATAAATACATATTAACGTATTAACATTATATTTTTGCAAATTTATTTTATTTTATTTTACTTTATTTTTGAATTATAGCTAAACATATGAACAATCACACACGTGTGTATATGTACGCCTTTGAAAAAAAATTAATAATAATAAAATAAGCATTGTTGAATTAGTTAAGTGAAATAAATTTTGGAGAATTAGATTAATTCACTTATCCATTTGGGTCGATTCCTTCAATTTTTAGTCCTTAAAGCATAATAAAAACCAACCCTGTCCACCCCAACACCCAAAACCACTCTGGCCCAATTCCAACTATTTGAGCTAGCCCAAATTATAATCTTCCCTTTTTACCCATACAATACAACAACATCAACAATATAATCAACAACAACCCAGTTTCTATCGAACAACATAAACCAACAACACCAAACCACCCTCAGACCCCCGAACAATGAGGAACATCAGTGAGTTTCTCTCGTTCACTACAAACCTCTAAAAAGGGGGTAGCTATAGGTTCAATGGTCTTTGGTCCATTCTTGACAGACAAAGAGCTTGCCTTTCTTGAAAAACTCAAGCCTACTATATCAAAATTTCAATCAAAGTCTCAATCTTTCAAATCTCTTCTGAAAAGGTGATTTTTCTTCACTAAAGTAACACCTTTTCATTTTCAAATTTCAAATCCTCAAGACTTCTCCAAGGAGCCGTTCCATTTTTTGCCTATAAAAGGGGACTCTTTTTCACCTTGAGGAGGGTTCAAGTGGTATAAAACTGGGGAATTGTTTAGCCTACCATACTCGTTCATTCATTAAGCTTTCTCTATTTTATAGTTTCTGATTACCATTTCTTTACTCTCATTGATTTTCATCATTCGCATTCGAGTTCGTGTTCGAATCTTCGACGAGAAAGCCTTAGTTTGCTGCCCCACACAGGGTAAATTCTATCTCGTCTCAACTGTTCATGCTTAGTTTTTCCGCAAATGCTTAATTGTACGACTAATTAGGATGTTTATTTTATCTGACTGATTATGGGCATGAAAAATGCAAAACCAAATTAGTTTGGTTTTTAATTTACATTAAGCTATGTGTTACATGTTTATAAAAGTGCTCGCGACTTGAGATTTAGTCTGAGTGAATTCTACAAAGTTTCATAGTTGTTTTAGTTAGGCTGCCCATTACGGGATAACTGTTATATCATTATGGATGTATTTTGATGTCGCACTGGCTGTTTAGCTTGTTGCGTGCATAATTGCATGTTTATAAGATGTTTGCAACCTTTGGTTTATCATGGAAAAGGATCTAAAAGAATTCTGAATTTGGTTTTGTATATTTGAATACTGTGGAAGGTATTTGGTTAAGTCTTTAATCAATTGTGCACCCGTAAAGTTATTTTAGCTTTCCAAATTAGAATGAAAAGACTCATTTTTTACATCTCTGAAATTGTACTAGCCGCTCTTCTTGTGGTTCACTATTTTTCTTATTTATACAACATTAATTTAGAAATAATAATTTGAGTCTAGAAGTGTTGAATTAAGCTCGGAGTTTCATTCCGAGCTTAAACTTGATTTAAAGGCTAAATGATCGTCGTCTCTGTTCCTATTCTGAATCTTGTGTATGTGGGTGCTTAAATATTTGTTAAAAGTTCTATTTTAGCTTAACTTTATTGGGCTGCAACTTAGCTAATGAACTAGTCCCATATTAAATCGAGTATAAAAAAGAATATGTAAAAGTGTGACTTTGACGTAGTAAGCATGAAGGAAGATATGTTATCTTAAGAATATCAAAATATTATGATTACTTCTCTATTAAGAGCCCTTATGGTGCTATATAACGATTACTTCTCTGTTAAGAACCCTTATGGTCTTATTTGCCGATGTTGTTACTCTTATAACCAACTGAATCAAAGTTTCTGTGACTGAAATTTACAGTTTAAATTTTGGTTTCCTTAGAATTTAGATGGAGTTCACTATATGATTAACCATTTAGACCATTTTACTCTAAATTATGGGAACAATCGATTTTTGTTGATGTGAAAAATAAAATATGTGCTATTTTGAAGTCGTCCTACTAGGTGTTGCCGTTTGGGGCTGGTTACATTCAGTTCTTGTTTGTAAATTAATTATATGGCCTTTGGACAACTCTTCGGTTACTCTTCTGTAGCTCGGGGAAAGTAGTTCATCATGGCTAGCTTACTTTGAGCATACAACAAACTTTTATCGTTGTCACTTCTCTATTCCAGCTTACATCGAGCATATTTTTCTGGATATCTAATCACTTTCTCAAGAAAACATTTTTTAGCATTCTTTCTCAACTATGACACAGGTCTTATGCTAGTTTGTTTGGTGTCATTTGAAAATATAAATAATAGTTAAATTTGGACATCCCAATAATTAAACGATGTGCACTTGTGACTGTGGTATGACTCTTGTCCTTTTTTGTCTAAGTTCCAGGTTAATGAATTCGTACTAACATAGTTTTTGAGTACATACTTTACTAATCTGATTGCAGTTTACAATTATTTGATTAATTCTATAATTTGTCCCTCCTTCATTTGATCTAATTAACTGATTGTGGTATACAAATGTGTGTTTAAGTGATAACTTGGAAAATGATACAAGTAAAATGGCCACCTTAATTTTTGAAGACATGACTGGAGGTCTTCATTTTAAGGCTTAAGACTTGGTCACCCCGAGGGCACAAGAATATGCAAGGAAGACCCGTTT
Source organism: Capsicum annuum (assembly GCF_002878395.1). Taxonomy (NCBI): domain Eukaryota; kingdom Viridiplantae; phylum Streptophyta; class Magnoliopsida; order Solanales; family Solanaceae; genus Capsicum; species Capsicum annuum. Next base: position 213,423,440 of record NC_061122.1, on the reverse strand, counting down.
TGAGCACAAGCAAGGCCGTGTGTAGAAGATTTCTTGGAGCAACGAAGACTTGAGGACTCACGGTTTTGGACAACACTTAATGGGTCATGATTTGGTCATCTTCATTAAGGGTATTTTGGTCACTTCATTGGGTCCAAATGCACTCCATGGCCACTCCACCCTTTAAGTGCATTGTTGTCATTTTTCCTTGCCTTGTAATAGAGTATAAATAGAACATTTTAGGTATTTTTCTCATTAGTTGTTCATTAATGTAATACTTGAAACATGAAACACCTTTAGTTGTAGGGCTTGGAATAGCCACCACACCAGAATGAGGGCAACAAGTATGGATATCACTTGCGTTGCAATGTTGGCTTGAGACGTTGGTGTTTAGAGAAGGTAAAGTTCCTCTTGTGTCAACGTAGGAGTTCGGTTAACCGTTGTGTATAGTGTTAAGGGTCCAAGATTACCATATTCTTGGATTCTTAAGATTATACCAACTAAAGTCTAACTATCTATCCATTTTGTTTATGTTGTAATCGTTTATTTGTGTTCTTGTAATTCAAATCGTTGACTTGTTGTTCTTGTTCCATTGTTGTTGTTCTTCATCTTGTTGTTGTTAACATAGTTTGTTGTTATCTGTTTTTAGGTCATACATATCTAAGAATCCACATATGCTACTAGCTACCACATTAGTCTATCACTATAAAGTGGTAAATCATCCTCAAACATCGGTTATTCAACTAAAATATTTATTTACGCACAAGTTACCCTCACTCTAACTTCTAACTTTGTGACTTCACATCATTAGCTTCTTGGTCCAACATCACTACCAATAGGTCATGACACCGACACTTAACTTATACTACTACTCAGGTGAAAATACAGTTCCAACATTCTGCTAAACATTGTTCCCTCTTAAGCATGACATTTGCAATATAAATTTTGAAAAAAAATGGAATACTCTTAATACCGTAGGACGAAAAACATGATTTCATCGGAATCAAATTTCACACTAAAATCAATACACTCTGAGGCAATAACGGACTCCTTGCACAAAATTTAAACTCTTATGTGGCTCAACCAGAAAGGACCATGCCATTTAGACTGTAAACTTCTGCACTTGAATCACCCCAATAATGAGACATATTTGGGCACATCAAAGTAAGGAAAGAATTGGGATAGCTTTACTTTCATATGGGCAACACCATAGCATAAATTAAAGTATGAAAGAGGAACATTCTGGCTCAATAGAACGAACTAAAACATGAAGAAAAGGAAACATTCCTAAATGCCTAGTAGTCTTCTGCTTATAAGTGTGGTGCGCTTCACATCCATAAACAAGACTCTACCCGATGCGATTTCGTAGACACCCTGGGACCATGAACTATTTTTAGGAGATAAACACATCAATACATTGTGTTCTTATTGATGTTTGTTGAATCCGAGTGTGTTCTTCAAAAGGTTCCTCCGATCTTTGATCTTGTGGACTGATTTTGAAGTGTGTTTCGTGTTGTCCTTGTAATTCTTGTATCTAAAAATGTGCTAGTAGTAATATTATTAAATTTACACTAGTAGTAATATTCCTTAACTTTGTTTCTTTGGATCATCATAGACCAATTCCGTCATACAAGAATCATCATTCGTAAGCAAAGTTTGGCCAGATATGGCCTTGTACGATTAAGCATTAAAATTATGTTCTTTTATTAATTTGCTCCCTCATGTTTCACTATTATCATGAATAGGCGCTACTACTTATTTCTTTGCTTCACATGTACACTTGGGAGCGTGTTTGGAGTCTCATGGCTTGACTCCATCTCTGTCCAAATCAGAGAAGCGAACAATATAACATTACATATGCATTCCCGTCTAACAGTCTAGTGCCTCTTTTCCTTTCTAAACTTTTATTTTCCTTTGAATTATTGAACATGTTGTCCTCTCTTTACTAAAATATTGCACAATTTAATTTGAAATTTATATTTATTTATTTGAAATTGTTTACTTCCTTTGAATAGATAGCAAATCTATTTGTTTCTTTTTTTCCTTCTTAGATATTAAATTTGGCATTATTGCTGGCTTTAGATGTTAAATGACCGAAATTTGATAGGTAAGCGCATCTCTTATATTTTCATGTCCATTAATGCTTCTTTAATACGAAATAGTAGCCTATCCTTAGAATCAAGTTAGTTTTCACTAATTAATTGTATCAAAATAGTTAAAAGATATAAATTTTGCAGTAGACAGGCTTATTACTGTTGAACTCGAAAATCGACTTTAATAATTTTAGATATGGTAAATCAACGTGTTTTTTCATTAATTTCAAACAAAAAATGGCAAATTTTCCAAACAAACTTCGCAAGGTATCTTTAGGATTTCAAATGACAAAAAATATTTTATTTATTTATTAACAACTATATTTTATCTATCTTCGGTAATTTTTGAAAAGTAGATTTTATTATGAGGTTTTTCTAATATTTTCTTATAAATAATTAGCATGTTTTACTTTAATAAGATATATTTTAATGTCTTATTTATATCTTTCTCAACATAGCTTTTGATTTCCTTATATAACCTAAGTTTTACTGGTTAACCGTAGTTAGCGAATCCTTTAGGGTGCCTAATCCCTTCCCTTTAGGATAATTAGAATCCTTACCTAGTATCCTAGGATAAGTAGAACTTAAAATGAAGTCTTTAATTTCTCTTAATCACATGGTTTATAATAGGTGTGCTAATTCACCGTAGAACCAATTAGGTGGCGACTTCCTGATTTTAATTAGAAGTTTTCCAATATATTTTGACCTCAGTTAAAATGGGGTATGATAGCTTGGTGACTTCACTGGGGATTATAAAGGTTCTTAACCATAACAAACTTTGGTTGATATTTAAGTTTTTACATATTGTTATTTGTTTTAACCTATTTGTGTTGATTTATCATGTTTGTGTGATATAAATTGTTTATTTGCTATAAATTACTTATTTGTTTATCACTTTATATAAATTGACATTCCGTTCGTATTTCCTCCACTTTGAAAAACCGACACTCACACACATTGTACACGCTGATTGTACATTGTACTTTCTCAAAATTCTTTCAAATCACCTTACTTTAGAGAGTCGGCACATACGTGGGGTGAGCTGGAGTTTTACTGTCGTGGGATCACGTGCCTTCTCATATAGGAAATCCAAGTGTGCATTTATCCAAATCTTAGAAAACTTAAGATGGTGTGTTACCGCCCTTTGATTTAGGCCATGCATGCATAAACCTTAGATCGCTTGACCCATGGTGTCATTCCACAAATCAGAGAACCCCTTTTATGTCAAATGGGTTTTACAACCCAATGACAACCGTCATATTATGTGCAGAGATTATGATAAATTTATCCAAGTCAAAATCTGACCAAAATTGAGTTTGAAAAATTCTAAATCCAAACTTGAGTAATGTCATAATTAAAGCTTGGATGAATTTATTAAAATCTCGATTAATATTTGACGTTTAGATCTACCTCCGGCATAAAGGAGTCACCCACATGTTAGGAAAACATCATTGTTGCTTGATGTATTTGTCTACATGTTATCTTATAATTTGTTTGACTTACTTGAAAACTCTACATAATCTATTAGATTTACTTGAACATACTTTACTTAATCCCCTCATTAAAACTAACATCATTTTTATTTTATTTTTCTCCCCTTTTTATTTTATCCCCAAAGATAGTTGATTCGTGTTAACATCAAACTGGCCGACCATCCTTACTTCACAAGGTCCAAGGCTTCAACATTACCACGACGTAGTTGGGCTATTCAAGGAAGAAGAATCACTATGTCTGATCCAACCATATCTAATCCAATTAGTACTGGTAACACTGCGATTCCTAGCGACCCTCTTGAGACTCCCAAAAATGACACTATTGCCCGCTTGACTCAAGAGATTGAGGATTTACATGGAGGGCTGAATCGGGTTAAGAACTTGACTAATTTGTCCATTACACTCCAAAGTCCACCTCCTGAACCCAGAAATGTCGCACCAAATCCACCACGCTTTCCATTACTTGATTCACTAGTCCCAGAATACTTTTCTCCTCAACATCCTCCACCTGTCAATAACAATCTGCCTCCAATCACTCCCACCAATCTACCAAATTAGCTTCCCATCTATACACCTCCACAAAGTCAACCACAAGTCTATACTACCTATGTTACTCCTCTTAATCCATCACTCGTTAATCCACTAAACCAATCTCCAGTTCACATCCCTCACGTATCACTACCTTTTAATACCTATGCACTACCTAAAGCTACTCTTACAAATCAACCACCCATTAATACCTCTTATAATCCTTCACAAGCATCCAATCCAAAATACTCCAATCGTACAAAATTACCCATCCCAACATATACAAGGGGCACATATTATCACTTCTTATGCCCAATATGTTCTTCCTGTATATACAGTAGAAGATCAAACCTTTACCAACCCAATCATGGTCAGGTTCCAACCTGAGGTAGACCAATATGAGGAAATGGAGAACGATGCCAAACCAAAGGTCGATCATGTATTAGTAAAGGAGATTCGCGATCTTAAGGAAGCAATGAGAAACCTTCAAATTACTAAGGAAAGCAAAAGCCTAGAATATGAGGATTTGTGTGTGCAACATAACATTGACTTGCCTGTAGGATATAAGCCTCCAAAGTTTGATTTATTCAATAGATTCAGTGATTTACATGCACATTTAAGAGACTACTATGACAAGTTGGTAGGAGTAGGGAGAAACAAAATGATTAGAATGAAATTATTCATAAGAAGTTTGTCTGGTGAAGCTCTTGCTTGGTACACACAACGGGATCTTCATAAATAGCATGGGTGGAATAATATGGCATAAGACTTTATAGATAGGTTCAGGTTCAACACAGAAATCACACCAGTTAGGTTCTACTTGGCTAAGTTAAAGAAGAAGTCAACTGAGACTTTTAGTCAGTATGCTCTGCATTGGAGGGTGGAAGCAGCTAGAGTCCAACCACCAATGAGTGAAAGTGAAATGATCTCTACCTTCATTGAATGCCAAGATAACAGCCTCTACTATGACAAAATGATAACTATGATGGGACAAAAGCTCATGAAAGTCGTCGGAATAAGGGAAATCTTGGAAGATGGGATAAAATCAGGAAGAATCCAAGACTATACATCTTTACAAGCTGCAAGCAAAGCAATTCAATATGGTTTCATTAATGAGAACAAAAAGAAGAAAGAAGATGTATCTTCCCCATGATTTACCAAGGATACAAGACAAATCAAGTTCCTCTATACCTAAATCAACCACATCAGTCTATTTATCCTTACCAATATACTGGAACTTCCAAGACACTCTATCAACTTCCACCAACTCCTTATCCTGTCTACAATACCCAAGAAAATTCCTATCAACCTCCAGCTCCTGCTTACCAAGCTCCACATCCATACCAACCCATCCCAGCTCCAACCAACCAAAATCGCCCACATGCTGCACCTAAAGCCCATCCAAATCCTAAAGTCAAAAACACTCGCAACTACACCAAAATTGTTGAATTATATGCTCAATTATTAGAAAGATTAAAAAAATCAGGTGTGGTACAACCAATTGAAGGAAAATTCCAAATCCTGTTCCAAAATGGTTTGACAGTTCCAAGTGTTATGTGTATCATTCTAGAGTTGTTAGACATGATACTGAGAATTTTTATAGCCTTAGAAACAAGATTGAAGCCATAATTAAGGAAAGAGTGATCCAACTTACTGGGCCTCAACCCAATGTGAAAAATAACCCTTTGCCTAACCATGGGAATGCTAATGTGAACATAAAAACTATTGAGAAAGATTTTGATTTAAAAGAAAGCAATGTACCAATTAGAAAGGTGGGAAAGGACACATCATTGATCTTTGACGCTCCTATGATAATAGTCCAAGAGCCAACGTCAATGGAGGTTACTACTACTAGCATCAAGACACCGACCATTTGGGGTACCGAACTAGAGGAAACATTGAAGAATTGGACTTGTACTCTGTACCTGATTTGCCGGGGGTCTTGGTAGAATGAACAAGTTGTAACACTTTTGAAAGGTACGATTGTAAAAATTGAGGGTTGATTATGCCTAAAACTATATGTATTTTTGCCTCATCTTTTGGAAGCTTAATTACAAAATCTATGAATGTGTTTTCTATTTTTCATTAACTTTCTATCATTTAATTTCTCTCTTTCTATATAAATTATTAAAAATCGTTAATTTATGACTATGACATAATGAAACAAATGAACAAAGCTTTGAAGTTGACTAAGAGTTCGATCGACCAACCAAGGAACATGACGAACATGGAACAATTTGAGCACGACGAATATCCATTCATGATAAGTCAAGACACTGCATCATAGGAAGACTTTAGATAGGATTCATTTGGATGTAACCCCTTTTCGTACGTAATTTACGAACTATGTTTTGACTTGATTTCCTTGGTGGGATACATAGGTAGCCCATAATGGGTCTGGTTCTACTATAGCAAAAAATTATTTTTTTATTGTAATACGAACTAATTTCTAACCTAATTCCCTCGTTGGGATACATGGGCCACCCACATACGGTTCTGTCACATTAGGATAGAAACTAGAAAGCCTTATTTGTGTAATTTTAAACTACACACAGCCTGATTCCCTTGGTGGGATATGTAGGAAACACATATCGGGTTCGGTCCCTTTATTAGAAAAATTTGATAATCATTTGATGTACCTTGAACTACTTTCTGACCTGATTCTCTTTGCGAGATAGGTTGGCAACCTATATAAGGTTCGGTCTCACCACAACATAAATTTAGTATACATTTTTAAAGCCAAAACTTGGACAAATTTTGAGTAGACATGAACGAGAATAATGGGACATAGTCAATGTATATTTGACTTGGGTTACCAGACAAAGAGTAAAAAGATAAAACATGTTCATTTGTTTCAAAAGGGTCACAGTCAAAAATTGGCAGAGGTTTAAAAAACTATACATATCTTTACATATCCTTTAAATATTTTTCTTAAAAAAGCTTTCACTACTTGTTCATTTACCAAGTCTCGATGAATATTACAATGTCTGAATGAAGAAGATGAACTGAGGATCAATAAGGTCAAGCTTCGAGTTAACACGAATCATCACCCCCCTTCCCAACTAAAATTTTTTTTTTGAGTGCAGGGACAACAAAGATACAGAATCAGGAATTTCTAATCCATGATAAATGTCGAAATTAGAAGACGACATTCAAGCAATCACAATCACCATCTACAACTGAGCATCTCCACTTGTTTTTATTCTTTACTCTATTAACTTTCTTATAATTCACTTTATTCACCTAAAACTTCACCTCGAATTTTACAGGAACCAACATCAAGTCTTTAGAGATAAATGGAGTCATCACTTGACCATACCACTCCATCATAAGCCAATCGACTTTATTTCTTATTCATCACTTACTCCATCTTTTACTTTATGACTCTATTCAACAATTTTACTCTAAAGCAAATCTAGGATTTACATCATCAACATTAGTCTCCGTAGACAATCGGAGTCTATCATCATGTCCCGTAGACAATCGAAGACTTCACTTATTATTAAATCTCCATAGACAATTGGAGTTCATCATCATATCCCGTAGTCAATCGGAGACGACATTCATTATCAGGTCTTCATAGACAATCGGAGACATCATTCATCAAGTTCCCATAAACAATCGGGACATCATTCATCATCAAGTTTCCCTATATAATCGGAGACATTATTCATTATCAATTCTCCATAGACAATTGGAGTACATTATCAAGTCCCCGTAAACAATCAAAGGCATCATTCATCATCAAGTCTCTGTAAAAAAAAAAAAAGAGACGTCACTCATCAAATCCCCATATACAATCAGAGACATCATTCATTATCAGTTCTCCATAGACAATTGGAGTATATCATCAAGTCCCCATAAATAAATTGAAAGCGTCATTCATCATCATATCCCATAGACAATCGGAGACAACATTCATTATTGGGTCTTTATAAACAATCAGAGTCCATCGTTAAGTCTCCGTAGACAATTGGAGACATCATTCATTATTAGCTCTCCGTAGACAATCGGAGTTTATGAACATTGGTCTCCGTAGATAATCAGAGACCTCATTTATTATCAACTCTCCATAGACAATAGGAGACAACATACATTATCAGGTCTTCGAGGATAATTAAAGATAGCATTCATGATCAAATCTCTATAGACAATCGGAGATGTCATACATGATCAAGTCCCGGTAGACAACCAGAGACGTCATACATCATCAACCCTCTGAAGACAACCAGAGATATCATTGAATCTCTAAAGACAACTGGAGACTTCATCATATCATCAACATAAGCCGAGAAGCTATATTCTAACTTTACCCTTTACTTTACCAATTACTTTAAATCATACTACCTACTTTAATAACTTTACCTTAAATCTTACAGATATCATTAGTCATCAAGTCTACAAAAACAACCAAAGACGTCATGTATCATCAAGTCTCCAAAAATAACTGGTGGCATTACTTAACATGAAGTCCCCGAAGACAATCAGACACAATATTCGGCTATACAACCGCTTCATCTTATGAGCCACGCAACTTTATTCTTTTTTTTAATCCTTATATATTTTTTTTATATTTCTTTAATTTATAACTTTATCTTTGATTCAACTGCTAATTTTATAGTGAGTCTTATTTCTTATAGGAAAAATAATTTGCGACAACAAAACATACATCACAACGAGGAACTATTTCTTAGCAGCGAACTAGGGCAAGCTAGCAAAATGTCAAGCATCCTTAGTAGCATCGACGATTCAGAATTCAACTCGACTTACTTTTCACAAGTTCTAACGTAACTCTAAATCTATTACCAAATATATCTTTATATATCAGTATCATCATAATTTGAAACTAAGCGGTTTGATTCTAGACACGATCTTACCCACTCCACTCACGCTAAATCATTCTTCTTCTTATCACCAGTAAGACTAGTGCAATCATAACTCCGATACAGGGATAAAATTTTGAGAGAATCTCAAAAAATTTATCATAACATGTTTTTGAACTACATCAATTTGATTTTCGTGAAACCCAAGATATGTAGGCGACTCCGTAGCCAGGGTTTGGACAAATTCATAATCACAATCATGTTACCTTTAGCTTCACCATTCCACCCTTTTGGGTGTAACATTTTCCAAATCAGTCTAATTTACCAGTCGAGAAAAAATTGGTTTAAGTCAACGTCTTCGCCCAAAGACTCTTTCATTATCTTTGATCTAAGAGGGACAAGCTGTTGACACTCAATTTTGGCTTTCCTTTTTCATTAAATTAATTTCTCGATGCTTAGGATTCTTGAATATTTTTCAAATATATATTATATATATATATATATATATATTTTCATTAATAATTTGAAAATAATATTTTCCTTATCTTTTCTATTAAAAATACTAATAACACATCTTATAAATTTTCTCGAGAAAAAATAAAGTAATAATGATATATTTTTTGTTAAAAAAAATTATCAGTTCACTACCTTTTTGAATAAATAAATACATATTAACATATTAACATTATATCTTTGCAAATTTATTTTATTTATTTTACTTTATTTCCGAATTATAGCTAAACATATGTACAATCACGCACGTGTGTGTAAGTACGCCTTTGAAAAAAATTAATTTAGAATAAAATAAGCATCGTTGAATTAGTTAAGTGAAATAAATTTGGGAGAATTAGATTAATTCACTTATCCATTTGGGTCGATTCCTTCAATTTTCAGTCCTTAAAACATAATTAAAACTAACCCTGTCCAGCCCAACAACCGAAACCACCCTGGCCCAATTACAACTATCTGACCCGGCCCACATTATAATCTTCCCTTTTTACCCGTACAATACAGCAACATCAGCAATACAAGTAACAACAACCCAGTTTCTATTCAACAATATCAACCAACAACACCGAGCCACCCTCAGACCACCGAACAATGGCGAACATCAGTGAGTTTCTCTCCTCCTCCACTGCAAACCTCTGAAAAGGGGGTAGTTGTAGGTTCAATGGTCTTTGGTCCATTCTTGACAGACAAAGAGCTTGCCTTTCTTGAAAAACTCAAGCCTACTATATCAAAATTTCAATCAAAGTCTCAATCTTTCTAAAAATATGATTTTCCTTCACCAAACTATCACCATTTCAAATTCTCAAGGATCTTCCAAGGAGCCGTTCCATTTTTTGCCTATAAAAGGGGGCTCTTTTTCACCTTGAGGAGGGTTCAAGTGGTAGAAAATTGGGGAATTTTTGAGCCTACCATACTCTTTCACTCATTAAGCTTTCTTTATTTTATAGTTTCCGATTATCCTTTCTATACTCTCATTGATTTTCATCATTCGTATTCGACTTCGTGTTCGAATCTTCGACGGGAAAGCCTTAGTTTGCTGCCCCACACAAGGTAAATTCTATCTCGTCTCAACTGTTCATGCTTAGTTTTTCCGCAAATACTTAATTATGGGACGAGTCGGGATGTTGTTTATTTTAGCCGACTGATTTTGGGCATGAAAAATGCAAAACCAAATTAGTTTGGTTTTTAATTTACATTAAGCTATGTGTTATGTGTTTATAAAAGTGCTCGCGACTTGCGATTTAGTCAGAGTAAATTCTACAAAGTTTAATAGTTGTTTTAGTTTGGCTGCCCATTACGGGATAACTGTTATATCATTATGGATGTCTTTTGATGTCGCACTGGCTGTCTAGCTTGTTGCATGCATAATCGCGTGTTTATAAGATGTTCGCAACCTTCGGTTTATCATGGAAAAGGATCAAAAAGCATTCTGAATTTGGTTTTGTATATTTGAATACCGTGGCAGGTATGTGGTTAAGTCTTTAATCAATTGTGCACCTGCGAAGTTTTTTTAGCTTTCCAAATTAGAATGAAAAGATTCATTTTTTACATCTCTGAAACTGTACTAGCCGCTCTTCTTGTGGGTCACTGTTTTGCTTATTTATACAACATTGAATTTAGAAATAGTAGTTTGAGTCTAGAAGTGTTGAATTAAGCACGGAGTTTCATTCTGAGCCTAAACTTGATTTAAAGGCTAAATGATCGTTTTCTCTGTTCCTATTCAGAATCTTGTGTATGTAGGTGCTTAAAGATTTGCTAAAAGTTCTGTTTTAGCTTAACTTTATTGGGCTGCAACTTAGCTAATGAATTAGTCCTATATGAAATCGAGTCTAAAAAAGAATATGTAAAAGTGTGACTTTGACGTAGTGAGCATGAAGGAAGATATGTTATCCTGACAATATCAAAATATTATGATTACTTCTCTTTTAAGAACCCTTATGGTGCTATATAACGATTACTTCTCTGTTAAGAACACTTATGGTCTTATTTTGCCAATGTTGTTACTCTTATAACCAACTGAATTGAAGTTTCTGCAACTGAAATTTGCTGTTTAAATTTTCGTTTCCTTAGCATTTAGATGGAGTTCACTATATGATGAACCATTTAGACCATTTTACTCTAAAGTATGGGAACAATCGATTTTTCTAAATAAAATATGTGCTATTTTGAAGTCGTCCTACTAGGTGTTTCCGTATGGGGCTGGTTATATTTAGTTTTGATTGCAGATTAATTATATGGCGTTTGAACAACTCTTCGGTTACTCGATCTGTAACTCGGGGCAAGTGGTTCATCATGGCTAGCTTACTTTGAGCATACAACAAACTTTTTTTTGTCATGTTACTTCTCTGTTCCAGCTTACATCGAGCATATTTTTCTGGATATCTAATCACTTTTGCAAGAAAACATTTTTTACCATTCACTCTCTACTATGACACAGGTCTTATGGTAGTTTGTTTGGTATCATTTGAAAACATAAATAATAGTTAAATTTGGACACCCCTATAATTAGATGACGTGCACTTGTGACTGTGGTACGACTCTTGTCCTTTGTTGTCTAAGTTCCATGTTAACGAATTCATACTAACACAGTTTTTGAGTACGTACTTTACTAATCTGATTGCACTTTACAATTATTTGATTAATTCTCTAATTTGTCCCTCCCTTGTTTGATCTAATTAACTGATTGTGGTGTACAAATGTGTGTTTAAGTGATAACTTGGAAAATGTGCTAGTAGTAATATTATTAAATTTACACTAGTAGTAATATTCCTTAATTTTGTTTCTATGGATCATCATAGACCAATTCCGTCGTACAAGAATCATCCTTCGCAAGCAAAGTTTGGCTAGATATGGCCTTGTACGATTAAGCATTAAAATTATGTTCTTATATTAATTTGCTCCCTCATGTTTCATTGTTATCATGAATAGGCGCTAATCCTTATTTCTTTGCTTCACATGTATACTTGGGAGCGTGTTTGGAGTCTCATGGCTTGACTCCATCTCTGTCCAAATCAGAGAAACAAACAAATATAGCATTACACATGCATTCCCGTCTAACAGTCTAGTGCCTCTTTCCCTTTCTAAACTTTTATTTCCCTTTGTATTATTGCACATGTTGTCATCTCTTTACTAAAATATTGCACAATTTCATTGGGAATTTATATTTTTTTATTTGAAATTTTTTAGTTCCTTTGAATAGATAGCAAATCTATTTGTTTCTTTTTTTTACTTCTTAGATATTAAATTTGGCATTATTTCTGGCTTTATATGTTAAATGGCTGAAATTTAATAGGTAAGCGCATCTCTTAGATTTTCATGGCCATTAACGCTTCTTTAATATGAAATAGTAGCCTATCCTTAGAATCAAGTTAGTTTTCACTAATTAATAGTATCAAAATAGTTAAAATATGTAAATTTTGTGGTAGACGGGCTTATTACTGTTGAACTCGGAAATCGGCTTTAATAATTTTAGATATGGTAAATCAACGTCTTTTTTCATTAATTTCAAATAAAAAATGGCGGCTTTGCCAAACCGATTTTGCAAGGTCTTTTTAGGATTTCAAATGACAAAAAATATTTTATTTATTTATTTATTTATTAACGACTATATTTTATCTATCTTCGGTAAATTTTGAAAAGTAGATTTTATTATGAGGTTTTTCTAATCTTTCCTTATAAATAATTAGCATGTTTTACTTTAATAAGATATATTTTTATATCTTAGTTATATCTTTCTTAACATAGCTTTTGATTTTCTTATATAACCTAAGTTTGACCGGTTAATCATAGTTAGAGTGCCTAATCTCTTTCCTTTAGGATAATTAGAATTCTTATGTAGTATCCTAGGATAAGTAGACCTTAAAATGATGTCTTTAATTTCTCTTAATCACATGGTTTATAATAGGTGTCCTAATTCACCGTAGAACCAATTAGGTGGCGACTTCCTGATTTTAATTAGAAGTTTTCCAATATGTTGTACACTATTTTGACCTCGGTTAAAATGGGGTATGACAACTAGTAATAAAGTGTGATGGTTTATGTATCTTACATCTCTATTACTCAATTATTGTGAACTTGTGTATGTTTATTGATTTGGGCCATATATGTGTGTATGTTGTTGTCATGGAAAATATTGACACTATGATGATGCCCGATGAATTTGGAGGAAATATTGATACTATGATGATGCCCGGTTAATCCGGAGGAAATATTCATACTATGATGATGCCCGATAAATTCGGAGGAAATATTGATGCTATGATGATGCCCGGTGAATCCGGAGGAAATATTAATACTATGATGATGCCCGGTGAACCCGGAGGAAATGTTGATGTTATGATGAGGCCCGGTGAATCCGGAAGAGGTAATGATGTTATGATGATACCCGGTAAATCCGAAAGAGGTAATGATGTTATGATGCCGTGTGGGGCAACTTTATATAAGTGCATGTGTATATATGTGAGGTTATGCCGGGTGTGGCTATCCATTGATGTACTCGAGACATGATGTCTTTCGCGGTAATTGATACTCATTTTTTGTCACTAATCACTAAATAAGGGGTGTGACCGTTGTTGACTCTAATTAGTAACAAGTGGTAAGTTAGGCTTAAGATTGGGTTAATTCCACTTGATAGGATAATCACGTGGAAAATTAAGGGCTCACTTAGTCATCTTCTTGATTTGAATAAATGGTTATGTTATGGAATTTCGCCTAGTAAAGTGACTTATGTGACAACTAGTTGTTTCTAATAAATGGCTTTGACTCGTGGGCTTAGAAACCTAGTAAACTATTTGGAGGACCTTACTTGGTTAAAATATGGAAACTAGTCCTTAAGTTTGTAACATGCCTAATGATATTGGTCTTAGTATTGTATGATGAATAATTAAGTTGACATCTAGCATGTGATGTCGTGGTGGCTTAATTGACGACTTATATACTGTGGATGCTAACTAGAAAATGGCTTTGAGATAGATGAATAAATAATAGTGTTGGTAACTTGTAGCTTTTCCTTATTTGATGACTAGTAAACTATAAGACTTGTAAACTAGTGTTTCATGGATATGGAGCTTAGCTAATATAGACTAGACTTGGATTTCATCAATGAAATGGAGAATAAGTAACTATATAACTATGCTATGGTGATTGTCCTTGTTGGCCAGTAGAATGTTTATATTTACCTGGATTATGTGGTTGTAAGCTGCATTTTAGTTGCTTATAATGATCAACGGTTTGGTTGTTTACTCGCTGCTAGTTTAAAAAAGCTTGAGATATGTCACTGAATTTGTCGTATGTAACTGAGTTGTAAACCCAATTAAAAATTTCATGTCTTAGAGAGCTGGCAGTTGGAGTGATTTGAGCATTAGAACATGTCTGGTCACTGAATATTGTTTACCATTTTCTCAGATTTGTGTTCGACATATCCTATGTAATGATTCGGCCAATACTTTTGTTATCTGAAGGATGTGCACTAGCTCTTGCTATTTGAATTAATTATAAATGACAACTGTAGACTTGACACATTTTTTCATCAGAGATTTTCTCTGTTAATTTGCATGGTCTCCTTGGTAGAATGCTGTCTTTACTTTTGCGTGCATATATTACACGAGGACTATGATTACTGGAATTAAGCTTACTCTCCGGCGGTGTGGGACTCCGTGATGAGTTCTTGTATTGCATTCTTTTGGTGTACTCCCCGGTGGTATGGGATGCTATGATGAATTCTTTGTTGTGTTCTTTTGCGTGTACTTTCCGGCGGTATGGGACGTCATAGTAAGTTCTTGTGCTTTATATTCTAATGATGGTTGGTGTTGATTATGATAAATACATGGTTGTTATTGTATATACGTGGCCTTACGCTTCCGAAATGATTACGCATTTGTATGACGATTATGGTATACGGTGATATGATACGTTATGCTATTGCTCGAGTAGATTAGCTATTTTATATAGTGATATCGAAGAGGATTCAGGTTCGATCCTATACCTTGACTATCCTATACCTTGACTTTAAGTTATTGTCTTACTTTATATCGTCCTTATATTATAATTTAGCTCAATCGGCCGATGATGCCTACTGAATACCCTTGTTTTGGTACTCATACTACACTTTTGTACCTTTTTGGTGCAGACCCGAATTCTAGTTGCTGTTGTTGAGTCGAGATCGTGTCGTGTTGATCATCCGGAGATAGGGTGAGCTCTTGGAGTTCGACTTGCCCTCTTTTCCTTCCATCTTTACTTATCTTTTGTATTCGAGAGAATTGTATAAGACTAATTAAGTTGTGAGACTTCGAATTGTAATTTCTGTTGTCAGATTTAGAGTTGCTCTTGTACTTATACTATCAAGTCATCGGATTGGTATTCGAATGTTAGTTATTTCGTTTTTGGAATGTTGTTGTTATATTGTATTGCTGCATAAGGTCCATGTTGGACGTTTCTACCAAGGTAACTTATTTCATTAGCTCCGGATTACGGTGTTGGCTTACCTACCGGTGGGTTGTGGTAGGTGCCATCATGACTCGAAAATCGGGTCATGACACTACAAAATTTAGTGATACTTCTCAACTATGCTTTCTACTATGAATACCACACTTCGTTATTGCCAACCTACAATCTCCCCTCCTCCCCCCATCCTCGAAAACACATAACTACAAGAATTGAGTCTAACTGCATAGTGCTTCCATGTTAAACCCTAACCCAGAGTTAAAAAGTGTTAGCCTAAGCTACAAGGCTCAATACTTTACATACAAACAAGAATACTACTCTATCTTATCATTATAATCTATTAGTTTAAAACCATTAAAGAAAAATAACAGGAATTCAATTCAAAAGCTAGCAGCTAAAACAGAGATGGAGTTTGAAGAAGAGAATATGCAGAGGTTGATTATTCTTGTAAAAGCCATCTATATTGATAATTAAATTAGCAACTTAAGTAGTTGCTATTACAACTAAAAATAGGACAAATAAACAACCTATTTCTACCAAAATTAAAATAACTAATTAGTTTCCTACCAAAGATAGGACTCCTAATTTAACTAGGAATGCACGTAAAAAAACTGCTGGAGAAAAAAGAAAAAAATGGCTGCATTCTTAAAGCAACTTTCAACACTCCTACTTGCTTTATGAAATGCAAACACCAATTGTTTGCCTTAGAAGCTCGAACTTGCGTAATGACCTCAGATGTAACAGCATACCTCCCACCATTCTTGGTACAACTGCCACTGTTTCTAACATCATTGCATGACAACCGTATCTTTCCTTAAAAAATAAATCGGTTGGAATCTTGAGAAGTTTCACTAACCAATAAGCAATCTTATAAAGGAATTTCTTGGGAACATGGTGCTTTTTTAGATCAATCGACAAGTCAGCCTGATTTGTCTCCCATGGAGATATGAAATGGTTAACGTCTCTATGATGAGCTTCATCAACACGGATGACAGTAACAACATCCTTTAAAGTCACATCCTTAGGCAGTCTCCAGTAGTCAATTGCAATCGCAGGAGCAGGGACATTTTCAATTTCACCACGATCAATATCATTAAAATACAAAGTATATGAGTGTATAGCCTCCTCTTCCAGATAACCAAAAACTCTATGTGCAAGCTTGGGGGACAGCAAGTAAAGCACAAAGTAAAAATTAAAAAACGCTCCCTGCATGGCAATAACTAACAACTTCTCATACCATATAGGTTGTACTAGCTCCACCATAGTCATTAGATGCATCCTCTCATTCTCAGCTTCTTCAAGTAATGCTTTTATCGAACCACCACTTTGCTCGAACTTCTTCTTTGCATCATGGTCAGGATAATTATTTTCCTTGAAGGATTCATAGAGTCTCTTGGTGGTGACTTCTCCATATACCTTTCTTTTACTACTTGAACGAGATTCAGAGGTGCTCATACCTCCAACTTTGAGTTTCTTCTCGATTGATAAACTACCTGCTGTCTTTTGAATTTCTTGCTATGCAGCTGATGTTCTGCAGCTAGGATCTCCAAACTGTGTGAGAGCCGACACTACCACTGAATAGCTTCCAAATCTGGCAGGATTTAACCTGGGCTAACCGGAAATTTCTCGGCAAAGGCAACTCAGCTGACTGAGCAGCATTCTCACGCTGCTCATCACAAACATTATCAAGTTCCAGTTCTGATAATTTATCAGCATTAGTAGTTTCAGGCATCTATTTTCTCTGAACTGAAATATTGCTTTCACGACCCGAACTAGGGCCTGGTCGTGACAGACATAATGAACCATGAAGGCCCGGGCATCCCACTCTATCTGGTAATTATGCACAACATTCATATAATAACAGAAGATGCGGAAATAAAATTTGATACGCAAACATAGTCATACTCTGAATTTAGTTTAACAATAAGGAATGAAATCCAAAATAAACTAAACAACATCTGGAACAGTCTACGAAATCTCTATATATGAAAATCTGACAACTATCTGACAACTGGGACAATGCCCCCAGTAGACCAAACCAACGGAATAACATAATCTGAAATAACAGGCTTTCTGGAACAAAGAAGGCTCACCACTGAATGGATCACTTCTCTCTGGAAAACTATACTGATTAGCCGGACCCTTGGACTGAGCCTCTGAACCTGGGAGGTAGGGATCAATACAGATGTACTGGTACGCAGAGCAGATCCAAAATACTAGTTTATAATCAACATATAGGAGTGCAATTTAAAACAGTTCATAAACATATCATATAGTAAGAAATCTCATGGGCATTTTCGAAAGACTCTGTAAAATCATCTAAACTTTGAGACACTCTTAGTTTTACTTTTGCGCTAGGTGGTATACCCTACAAATCTGAAATTCCACGGGATATATGGAATCCGTCATTGATTCGGTGGGGAAGCCTCCAACCCAAGTGTGCCACAAGGGTTGGAGTCTCTGACTCTGCTACGCCACACGACTGTCTCCAGAGTAAAAATAATATACCTGGATCGGCAAATCATGATTTTAGGCTAAGAGTTACTTGAACTCAAACCTTCTTCGGGTGACCACCTAACCCTGTTTAAGCCCAGTTTTTAACTCTTTAAAACATGCATTCTCTGAAATCAAACTCTGAAAACATACTCTGTTATGGCATACATACTTATGGTATCGTCATACGATTGACTTGTAAGTCACATATCTGAGCCATTATTAGCACATTACAATCTCTGTTTTCAAAACATAAATTTGGGACCACCATATCGATAAATCATTTCAAAGAACTCTTTCTCTAACACTCATGTAAACGCATGTATGCAGATCTCTTTGTCAAACTTTCAATCATGCAAGGTGGTCATGTCAAATCTCTTAATCTCATGTAAATATTTCTCTTTTAACAAAATATATTTACATCAAGAAAATCCCTCTCTTAAATCTCTAAATCATGCTCAAAATACTATGGTATTTGAGTAAACAAATTTCAAGCCATAAATCATGCATTTCAAATCCTTCTCATTAAGATTATAAACTTAAAGTCATCACAAGAGAGGGATTTCATAAGTTGTGCTCTCAAATAATCTTAACTCTAAATTTTCATACATGTACATATACATGTAAATAAATTTAAGGGGGAAAGGCCTAAAGACCAAATCAACAATGCTATTAAACATTCATAATGCATAATGAATCATGTATTTCAAAAACCCCTTTCAAAATTCATGCTTGATAATCTTTAAATCATGTTCTAGTGTTTACAAGCCCATGTAGTTTTTAGGATAAACCCCACGTACCTCAATTTAGAAATTTGATGGATGATTCTTGAAGTCTACGATTTGAGGATTCCAAATCTTCAATCTACCTTGAAAACCCACAGTTAAATCTTAAGTTATTTGGGTTTTCTTTTTTGAAACCCTAAGAAGTGTTCTTGATGGATTTTGATAAAAATATCAATAATGAGGTCATTTGGGATTAAATCTCGTGTTTAGACTGATAAGGGGGTGGAAAATACCCAATATACCCTTAATGAGATGGACTAAAAATATAACTGGGAGCCCAATTTCATGGGCCACCGCGATGCTCCACAATTGTGGTGGCTTACTGGAAATTGATGAGTGGAATTCTTAAGGTCACCACGATGCAGAGCCATTGCATTGTCCCACTGGTTGGGACCTGAAACTTCAGCGTGACACACCACAATCGTGCTATGCTACTGGAATTTGACAATTTCTAAATAGGCTACCTCCTTGATGTGCCAAGCACCAAAATGACAGTGTTTTACGACTAGAACTTAAATTAGCCATAACTTCTTCCCCGGGTATAGGATTTGGACGAATCTTATATCGATGGAAAGCTCATTCAATTTCCCACATGATAAAAATTCAAAATTAGTGAAATTATATATTTATTTAAATTTACTCACTTTGGATGTCAAAAATGAGACTAAGCTTCTTTGACACAATTCTAGTCATTTAACTCTAAGAGCATATTGCCATGAGTTAACGCATGGACAATTTTTTTGCGGGTTGTTACAATTGATTTCCAAGTAAAGATTACACTCAAAATCAGATTCCAAATGAGTTATGTTCTGGAATCCATTAAGAGGGAACAATCCCCCTGGCTTAGCAAGACCAAAAATATTTCCCGACAATACCATATTGGGCTTTCTACCTTCCAAATCATGCTCAGGTGAAGAAATTTCCTCGCCTAAATGCTTAGTAGAAACTTCATTCGAACAAGGTATGTCAGGAAGGCCATTCTCCAATTCATCCGATGGAATTCCAAAAATATCATCTAGCTTCTCACTGGACGCAGCAGCACCAACGTTCTTGGGATATACTTTCTCCCAGCTGTCAGTGGTGGAAAGGTCTGTTCCTTGAAGATCATTAAGCATGTCAATGCAGTCAATATTGAAATCATAACCAGAATAAAGCCTGCCTTCATCATCAGGTGGAATGTCTTTTTTAGCAGAGGTGGCTCCATACATAATGGGTGAAATCCACGCTCTTCTTCCAATGAATTTAATGAGAAACTTCTACCTCTTATTTTGACTTTAAATAGGTCTTGTCCAGATGCTTCCTTGATCAAGTAGTGTATATCTTTGAAATATAATTTAAAACCTTTTTCTAATAACTGACCAACACTTAACAAGTTTTGGTCCAAATCAGGTACATAAAGAACATCAAAAATTGTTTTAGTGCCCGATTGTGTTTCAATTGTAATCGTTCCCATTCCTTTTGCTGGAATATAAACACCATGGCCGATTCTAACTTTTGTAACTTTAGTAGGCCTCAAATATTTAAAAAGATCTTTATTACAAGTCATATGATTTGTGAATCCACTATCGATCAGCCATGACTCGCTTAAGACACTGCTTGTTAAACATGATGCGACAAAGAGTTGATCTTCTCCCTGTTCAACAATAAATCAAGCCTCTAAATCTTGCAGCTGAGTTTTGTTTTAACAAAAGATCGCTTCATGACCAAGCTGATTGTACTTAGTGCACTTAGCATCAGGCCTCTCCCAACACTTGAAAGGTGCATGTCTAAGCTTACCGCAATGCTTACAAGAAGGGTAGTTTCCTTTGAAACCACCTATTTTGTTTTTGTTGTTATGCGTTGCACCTTCTTCATTAGTTGGTTATTACTTCTTATTCTTCTTATTCTTCACAGAACATCCATCATCGTGATGCTTGGCTGGTAAGGCACCTTCGACTACTCCTCCTTATCTCATAACACGTCGTTGCTTTTGCGCTTGAAAAGCACTTAAGAGCTCTGTAAGTGTGATCTTAGACAAGTCCTTAGTATTTTCTAAGGTTGTTATGGTAGCCTTAAATCTTTCAGGTACCGTTACTAGGATTTTTTCAATGATCCTTGAATCATTGATAGTGAAACCCAACAATCTGATACGATTTGCTAAATTAAGAAGTCTGTCAGAGTACTCCTTTATGGTTCACTTTCTTTCATCCTTTGCAGCTCAAAGTCATGTACCAGATTCATCACTTGCATCTCTCAAATCCTTTCATCTCCTTCATACTCAATCTTGAGATAATCCCATACCTCTTTCGTTGATTGCAGAGACATGATACGAGTCAAGATATTAGATGAAACTGCAGTAAATAAGCATGCCATTGCCTTTGATTTCCTAGTTTTCCTCTCCTTGTGAGTTTTAATCTGCGCCATCGTGGGATCTGGGGTGTTGAAGTACACAGAAATGCTGATGGCTTGTTTCTCAGTCAATCCAAGTATACACAGGAGATTCTACATAATACTCAGATTCAAGACTGCAAAGGTATTCAGTCACCTATGAGCATGTCTGAGACCCTACTAGTTGATGATGGAGCACCTAAAACTAATGGAAAAGAATATATAAATATGCTCGATAAGCTTTAGTACCTTTCATTTACCCGACCTGACATTACATACTTTGTAAACAAGCTTACTCAGTTCAACACCTCTCCGTCTGTGCTTTACTAGAAGGCAGTTAAGTGTATCCTGTGATACCTTAAAGAAATATCTCAGTATGGCATTCATATTTCCCCATAGAAATCGACTGATCTCTATGCCTATGTTGATGCTGATTGGGCAGGTGACATCAATAATCGC
The DNA here is from genome assembly GCF_002878395.1 of Capsicum annuum. Classification (NCBI taxonomy): domain Eukaryota; kingdom Viridiplantae; phylum Streptophyta; class Magnoliopsida; order Solanales; family Solanaceae; genus Capsicum; species Capsicum annuum. Next base: position 213,401,469 of record NC_061122.1, on the reverse strand, counting down.
CGCTCTATCTCGAGCTACCTTTTTTATCTGGGCACAATGCCCATCTTCGGGAGTTCTTGTAAGCAACCTACTGTTTCTAAATCCTCCACTGAGGCTGAATATCATGCGGTTGCTTCTGCCTTGTCTGAAATGAATTGGGTTACTCATTTGCTCAAAGATCTTCATGTGTCACTCCTTGATACACCTATAATACTTTGTGATAACCTTAGAGTTACGTACATTTCCTAGAATCCAGTACATCATACCAAAATAAAGCACCTTGAGGTTGATCTCTAATTTGTTCATAACCAGGTCCACAATGGACTAGTCCAAATGAGGCACATACACTCTGCTAATCAACTTACAGATCCACGTACCAAACCATTGTCCAAGCCATCTTTCCAGTTAATGCTTCCCAAGTTACATGTTGTCTTTTCACACCTAACTTGAGGGGGCGTAGTAGTGCATTAGCATTAGTGGTTTACCAGTGTTGTAAAATTGTTTTACTGTGCTCATGTACTAATACTACAGATATAGTTTGATTAGGATTAGACTTTTTCAACTTATTTAGGCGTTAGTTGTATTAGACGTAGTTATTGGTTCTTACATTCTAAGAGTTAGTTTACGCTAATTTTGATTTTTTTCAGCTGTATATAAACTACACTGCAGTCTCCTCAAATACTCATACTTTCTTCTACTCTATTCCTCTGCTTTTATAATTTAAAGTTCAGGAATTTGATTTCTAATGTACTCAAATGATACCAAATTTGAAGAATCAATAACTGTCATGCTCCAACAATACAAAATCTTCAAGACTTTCAGGGATTGAGATCTAGAAATAAGGTTATTGAGAGATCCATTTGATATTCCCACATGTGTTAGCTTTAAATATTTATGTTCTGACATTCAACAACATCCAAGTTTTCAGATGAATAATAACTAGAATCAGAATAAGACAAGTGCTGAAGAGTTGGTGCTTGGATTTTAACACGTACTTTTCTAATTGCCATTATGGAAATTGACTTGATCTTTTGAAGATTCCAGAGCTCCATCTTTCCCAACCCCCGGCAACTCTCGAGAATGAAAGAGACAATAAAGGAACAGCTACTAAGTAGAGTTTGAAGCATGTTTTCATCTAAACTTACACAACACAGAGAAAGCTTTCTCAGAGAATGACAGTTCCACACTGCTAGATAATGAAGCACCCATCAGATTACAATGACTTAGAACCAATTCTCTCAAATATTTTCCTGCCAAGACTTTGATAATAGGAAAAGGGTACAATCGAATTTCATACACTATATATTTTACACCATTCTGACGAGTTATGTCAAACCACTTATCCGGTGAAACTTGATCATTATCACTGAACATTAAATAATTTGAGAGTTCAAACTTGTCAATAGGGATTTTGTCATCCCTGTATCTCTGCATGAGTGCGCCCACTTTTTTGTGCCTTTGGTAATAGAATTAACTTTGATTATTAAGTTGGGAAGAGTCGACCAGGCTTGTAGCCATATTTTGGAGAGAATACTCATCCGAGAAGCTTATTCATAACTAAGATAACAGAATATTTTTTAAATGAGGCAAATAGGCAAAGTGTCTATTGTGGCCCTCTGTGTTCTAGCAATGTTTTGAATGATTGAATGAACCGTAATGTAAATTATAAGGCAAACAGGCAATATGTATGTTGTAGCCATGTTTTGAATGTGATTGGGAGAAACCTAATGTGAATTATTATTGCAATTTATACAAACACCATATTGTGGCAAGAAAACGATATTTTTAGTCCTTGTGTTATTACATTTTTCCTATTTTAGTCCTTATGATATTCAGTTAAGTGCATTTGAGCTTTAATTAAGCAATGTGTGTGATTTTAGTCCTTCAACTAAATGACAACCAACAATATAATGATTATTAAATTACAGAGGGACAAATTAGATATTTCATTTTACTTTTAGTGCATAAACATAAAATTTTACTAGAAAATGAAGCGTTTTATTTCTCTAATCCTTTTTCTTGTTCCACTTTTTAAAATTTGAAAGATATACTTAACACGTTGTTGACATTAATAAGAAACATGCTATTTACACAACAAATGTTAATAAGAAACACATTATTTACACAACAAAGAAGAATCAAACCAACTAAGAAAAATGGTTGTACTTGCTTTCCCGGTATTTTTTATTTTTAAAATAAAATTGACATAGTTCCCTGATTTTTGTTAACAAATTAAGGGCCAAATTCAGTTTACATTCCCAACTGATAGGCCAAATTCAAATTACAAGTTCATCCAATGTGCTGACAAGAGACAAAAATGGTTACAACTGCCTAACTGCCTACAGATGTGCGAGGCACACACGTGCAACCTTTAAATTCTAGCACCAAACAACTTCCTTAGTGCCCAGCTTGTTGCTTGCCCTCATTCCTACCTTGTGTAGGTTTCTCCCTGCACAGCTTGCCATTGGTTCCCCTATTCCATAGTAATTTACCTTGCTTAGCTCATAGCCCACAAACCTGTAACACCCTCAAATTTTGACTATTTTACTTTTGGTCTTTCTGTACATGAAATGTCAATTTCTGACTCAAATCATGATTGGGGTGTTAAATGGGTAACCAGAGGAATTTTAGAATTTTCAGACAGAGTTCGGGGCATTTTGGGGCCTCGGAGGCAGTAAGCCTCTGCGATAGTCCTGCGTCGTGGAGGCTGGTTCCCACGATGAGTACCACATCGCAATGCATCACAGAGGCTGGATCACGCGATGGGTGCCGTGCCACGGAGGCTAGTCCCTGCAATAGCCCCCGCGTTGCAGAGGCTATGCTTCCCGAGGTTACTTTCAAATATCTTAGAGGGACTTTTTAGTCTTTTCCCCTTTGAACCATTCCCCGCGATTTAAGACATCCCCAAAAATGTATTTGTAACGCCTCGATTCCCGAGAACTGGAATGCCACATGGTGCTTATGATCTCGAAGGACCATAAGCTAGCCCTTTTTCTGATATCTGTACTTGTTCACTGGATAATATAATAAAATACATGCGAAAACTGGCTAACACTTGCCATAAGGTTCAAACATCTAGAAATATACAATACCTTAAACCACACACTAATACATCTGTCTGAAAAGCCTCTACACTGCCTGAACTGTGGAGTTGAAGGGACAATTCCCCCAACTAACTCCGTCTACTAAAATCAAATACTATAATAACAACATCCTCGGATGATGAGGACTCACTGCTGCATCCACTGCTGCTATACAAGATCTGACAGCTAAATATACTCTGAATCTCGCTCTTTTGAACCTATGGTGGGGAAAGCACCATAGCGCGAATGCGTCAGTACAAAGAATGTAACGAGTATGCAAGGATAGGGTAAGGTAGAATATAAGGCTTATGCATAAACATAACAATCTGAATAATATGTATTCGCTAGAATAAACAAATATAGAAACTCTGCAGTTACCAATTTTGAAACATGTCTGATCAACAATACACTCATGGATGCATAAAGTACAACTAAAATCATCATGACACCGAATGTTACATTTTGAACACTGACACCCGAAAATAATAATACTAACAATAAGATACTGAGTATCTGAAGCTACTAGAGCTGACATCTGTACTTATCCATACTGAGAAATTGGATAACTGATATTACTAATATTTGATATTCAAATTCACCAACTCTGGAACACTGAACAACTGAATCTGAGATCAACCCTCATCTAGCAGGAAATCTCTAGAACACTGAACAACTGAATCTGAGATCAACCCTCATCTAGCAGGAAGTGTCTAGAACACTGAACAACTGAATCTGAGATCAACCCCCATCTAGCAGGAAGTCTCTATACTCAACGATAATGATAATGGGTAAATAAGTTCGAGAGCAACCCTCATCTCGCAGGAAGTCTCTCTACTCAATGATAATGATAGAAATACTGGGAGGCCTGTATCTGACAGCCTTAACTTCTACACAGTAACTGAGTTTTTTTCTGAGACTGTTATTGAAACTGTGGGAGTGATCATTTAACCGACATTCCCCACTTACCACAACTGGGATCCAACCTGTACCCCAGCTGGAAGGGTGTCAATACCGCACCACCAGTAAAGACAACTGCATAGGACCCTCTACTATCAGGACCTCAAACGAGAATGGTGGGACCCTCTACTCGCAGGACAACCACCTCATCTAAGCCTCTACTTACAGGATAGATGTCTCAACCTATGCTGGCGACGTAGTTCTGGAGCATAAGGATTGCTACCAGAAATTAAATCGTCTACTCGCAGGAATGTTCCCATCCTTAGCTCGCTCGGTGCTGAATCCTACTCCCAACTGAAAGACATTTAATCGGTTCTTAACTATACTCAACTGAACTGAATTTGTTCTCACATTATGATACTTTATCAATATGACAGAGTTCGCTTGATTCCGTTCTCTGACAGAGTATTTCTAATTGCCACTTATTTTTAAGATAAGCTTACTATCTCACAAAATGTACAGAGGTCTGTAATGGAGTGAATTGATCTGTAAGATTTCAGAGCTTCATGGCCCGATTATTCGATAAAGAATGATTTCCGAGATTACTGAGTTTTCCCCAAGTTTTGAAATTAACCGGGAGTTCATTGTTCATCGCTCGATTGAGATTACTGTGAAACTGACTCGGCTTTAGACCAGCAGACTATTTCAGGCATACGTACCCCCAGCACACAATAACATAAAGTAACACAAGATAGATAACTCATACACGACATGCCCATAGGCCATCATACACAACACATAATTGAGGACTTCACACTTAGCAAATCAAATGGCCTCATTTCTCCATATAAGCATCCAATTGAACATGTGGGGAGCATGCTTTGGGTCCACAGCAAATACTACGCACAAACATCATAATTACCTCAACAATTCATCATGGCATTCCATCATACACCCACAACACACCATAAATTCAAGGAAATCAACTATCCATAGGAACAAAGCATGAATTTATCTTTTAAGATCTAATGAACCACAATGCATAGTTTCCAATTCTCTTAAATATTTTGTCAAACATATGGTAGACATAAGTTAAGCATATGGATATGGCATGAAATCATAATTTGGATAACAAATATGTCAAATTCTTCCTCACATAGGCATTTTAGCAATCATCTTACATGCACCATTTAGGGCATAGGTTTAATGCTCAATTTCATGCACCACAACACCATCATCCTTCAACTTCAACATCCACATTTCTCAATTCACAATCCAACTCACATTTAGAAAATATTTGACATATCAATCAATAGTAGGGATATATAATTCCCAATAACAATTATCAAGTCATAACAAGGAAATAATGGAATAATAGTATAAATCAAGGCTTAACAATTTAAATCATCATATATTCATAATCAATTAATTTTGGACCTATTATGTTATTAAAAACAAAATTTCTAGTCTCTTAGGTATTTTCACAAACACCTTCCATGCACTTCTTAGGCATAGATGGATTCATCAAGATTACAAGTATTCAATCACCCATTTTATATATTTATACATCACACACCACAATAGTTTTCACAAATATACAAAGATCCCTTCTTAGATATCATCAACTTCAACAACATAATCACCAACCATCACACAAATACTACACACATATACTTCAACCAACACACAAAATCATCCCACACATATATCTTAACCATCATGTGAATACTACACACATACACAATGAAAATTTAGAAAGTATAATCATATATATATATATATATGTACACATGTATCTTGAGCCTTTGAAAAAGAATTTGTGGAAAGGAGCCCATAGATAAACACTTGCATACCTTAGATTTCGTAGCTGAAGAGATTGATAGAAGCAATTCGCGAAGCGAAGCCTTGAATTGATTTTCCCCCAATTGGAACCCTAACCCTAACTCCTCTTCTTCTATAAGAGATATAAGAGAAATGAGAGAAAATGAATGAAAATTCTCAGCTCAAAGGGGGTATATATAGAGGGTTACCATAATGGGAAATGACCAAAATACCTTTAAAAATCAATTAATGTCAAATTTGTCCTTCAGTGATCTATCCGATAGGCTGAAGTAAATTGGCCAAACTTTTTACTCTGATGTCCAAATTGGATGAAACCAATTTCATTGGAAAGAAGACTCTCAAGGCTTTCCGTTGATATATATCAGCTCACACATTTCATTATGTACAAGGATTTATGATCATTTGAAATTGACCAAAAAAAATCGCCTGGCTGCAGTATTTTCTTTCCTGCACATTTTACTGTTCATAGTTTGATCGGAATGGTCATAGTTTGATTGGAATGGTCGTAACTCATCGCTCGAGTGTCTGTTTTGGGTGATCCACATATCGTTTGAAAGCTTATTCAATGCTCTACGCAATGGTGGGTCGAAATCTAAGAAATTACACACAAAAAAATTATAAGTCATTCTCAAAGATAGGATCCCGACACATTTCCGCACAAAATTTCAATGAAAAGTTTTTTCTGGAGTATTACAGTATTATTGCCTTTTTGAAATCCCTAAGTTTGATTTCCATAAGTCAAAAGAAAGAAAACACCTAGGGTTGAGAATTCTAACATCCAAAGGGTCAAATTTCTCCACGCCTTCGTCATTATTGAGGTATGTGGGACTATCCTAAATCTCATGGGTGTAATATTATTGTTTTAATAAGCTTTAAGGATATATAATTATGTACACAAAAAAGGATTTTGGGAAATCATTTTTAATAGCATGCATCATGAACCCATTTTGATGAAAGTAAGTGTTTATCATGAAGTGTTTCCACAAACTTGAACTATATTCATGTGTACATATATTTTGAGCTTCGAGAATCTAATTGAGAGCATGAATTATGAAAATCCCTCTCCTATCATGATACCTATCTTATTTGACGTGTTGTGGGTTGTTCAACCACATGATTTAAAATCTTGAGAGTAGGTGTTTTACTATTATTTATAGATTGATACTATTTATGATACGATGAGAGAGTGTTTTCTCTTGTTTATAAATGATCATTATATTAAATGAAAGAATTGCATGCGTTTTATGAAAGAGTTGGTCACCTTATGTTGAAATCTTGAGA
>NC_061122.1:213386282-213391387 GCF_002878395.1 Capsicum annuum | reverse complement strand
CGTTTTATGAAAGAGTTGGTCACCTTATGTTGAAATCTTGAGAATATAGTGTCTTTACATAGGTTTCATATGCTTTCAAAATAAGAACTCTCATGTGATTTGATAAATCCTTTTTGGCGGTTATTTGATTTTGAATAAAAAGGGTTATGGATATGATATGATATGATATGATATGATATGGTATGGTATGGTATGATACGATACGATATGATATGATATGGTATGGTATGGTATAATATGATATGATATGATATGATATGGTATGATATGGTATGGTATGATATGATATGGTATGGTATGGTATGGTATGATATGATATGATATGATATAATTTGATATGATATGATATGAATGACTAGCAAGTTTGGGTATGATGATACCTCATTATGATATTCCTTAATAAAACTCAAAAGTGAACCTCTTTATAAGAATGACGCATGGTGTTAAAGCAATAAAAATTAGGATTAAAGAGAGTTAGATGGTTAATTGAAGAAGGCTCAAGTTTAGATAACTCACAGCCTAAAACCATGTTTTGCCGATGCGGGTTTTCTTTTTATGAAAAGGTATGTCTGGCAAAGAGGCATATCCTTTTCTTGTGACATCGTATGTCATGAAAGAAGGCATACTTAGTGTTTACGTACTCCAATCCTGGCGGAAAACTTAGATTAAGGGCTTGGACGCTGAGTCAAGGGCAGATTCTATATAGCCCGTGAGATAATTAGAAATGTAGGGCGTACCATTTAGCTTAAAAGTAAAACAAAGAGTTGAGTCATGGCTTACAAGGATGTTTTGAAGCTCACTGAATATGCCCATGTGTTTATATATCTATATATTATGATAAATTGTTTTTCATAATACTCTCACTTATTTTACATGAAGTATGTGTTGTTTTACATAGTTGATTTTGATGTTATTCTGGAAATGGATTGGATCCATTCATGTTATGCTACACTAAACTGTAGGATAAGAAAGGTCACCTTCTCTTTTTCTAATGATTCGGTGATATAGTGGTAGGGATATTCTCTCGTACCTAGAGGGAAGTTCATAACTTATCTTAGAACTAGTAAGCTCATATCTAAGGGTTATTTGTATTATCTTGTTCGGGTCAAAGATTCTGGCACTGAAAGTCCCTCCCTTCAGTCAATTTTTGTAGTTAATTAATTCTCAAAAGTCTTTCCTGATAACCTCTCTGGGATACCCTCAGATAGGGAGATAGATTTTGGCATTGACCTGCTGCCAGACACCCGGCCTATTTCTGTTCCACCTTATAGGATGTCTTTTGTAAAGTTTAAATAATAATTAAAAAACCTTTTTGACAAAGGCTTTATTCATCATATTCTCTCCCTGGGGTGCTCCAGTGCTCTTCGTGCATAAGAAAGACAACTCTCTTCGTATGTGCATAGATTATCATCAGTTGAAAAAAGTCACAGTTAAAAATAAGTACCCTCTTTCCAGAATCGATGACCTGTTTTGACCAACTCTAGCGTGCTAAATATTTCTCCAAAATTGACCTTTATTCAGGGTACCATCAGTTGAAGGTTAGGGAAGTTAACAGTCCTAAAATAGCTTTTAGAACCCAACATAGTCATTATGAATTCTTGGTAATGTCCTTCGGACTGACTAATTCCCCTGTAATGTTAATGGACCTCATGAATAAGGTGTTTCTTTAGTTTCTAGACCTATTCATCATAGTATTTATTGATGACATCCTGATTTAATCTAAGAGTGATGAGGAGCATGCTCATCATCTCCAAATCATCCTTCAGGACCATGAGTTGTATGTGAAGTTTTCTAAGTGTGAATTCTAGCTTAGTGCTATTACTTTTCTGGGGCATATTGTTTCTAGCAAGGGAATTAAGGTTGATCCCCAAAAGGTTGAGGCAGTGAAAAAATAGCCCAGACCCATGAATCTAACCGATATCCAGAGCTTCTTGGGTTTGGCAAGGTATTACAGGAGATTTGTAGAGAGTTTTTCATCCATAGCTGCTCCACTTACTAGATTGACTCAGAACAAGGTGAAATTCTTATGGTCTGCCTCTTGTGAGAATAATTTTGAGAAATTGAAAGACAAGTTGACTAATGCATCAATTTTGACCCTTCTTGAGGGTACAAAGGGATTTGTGGTTTACTGCGATGCGTCCTGAGTGGGACTTGGGTGTGTACTGATGTAGCATGAGAAGGTAGTAGCTTATGCTTCTAGAGAGTTGAAGATGTATGAGAAAAATTATCCCACCCATGACTTAGAGTTGGCATTTGTGGTATTTACACTAAAAGTTTGTCATCATTATCTTGATGGAATACATGTTGATATCTTTATCAATCATAAAAGTTCGCAGTATGTCTTCTCGTAGAAAGAGCTAAATCTCAGGCAGAGGCGGTGGTTGGAGTTGTTGAAGGATTATGACATGAGTCTGCACTATTATCTAGGTAAGGGCAATATGGTGGGTGATTCCCTTAGCAGGTATTCAATGGGCAGTCTTTCCCATATAGAGGAAGGAAAGAAGAATATGGTGAGGGATATTCATCGGCTTGCTAATTTGGGAGTTCAACTCCTAGATTTTAAGGAGGGAGGGGTGTTTGTACAAGAGGTAGCAAAATCTTCCTTATGTACAGAAATTAAGGAAAAACATACCAGAGAAACCCTATTTTGACACAGATCAAGGAGGATTTTGTTCAGCAAAAAGTGATGGCCTTTGAAATTTATGGAGATGGTATTTTAAGATACCAAAGTCGATTGTGTATGCCAAATATGGATGGGCTGCGAGATAGGATTCTTGGCGAAGCCCATACTTTCATGTATATTGTTTACCTTGGCTCCACTAAAATGTATCAGGATCTCAAGGAGATTTATTGGTGGACTAACATGAAAAGAGATGTTGCTAATTTTGTGGCTAAGTGTTTCAATAGTCAAAAAGTTAAGGTGGAGCATTTGAGGCCAGGTGACACTTTCTAAGAGATAGCCTGGCTTTATGAAAATGGGAGATGATCAATATGGAATTTATTAAAGGACTTCCGCGATCCCGGGACCAATATGACTCTATTTGGGTGATTGTAGACAGGACGACCAAGTCAGCTCACTTTCTGCCTGTGAGGACTAATTACTCGAGAGATGATTATGCGAGGTTGTATATTCAGGAAATTGTTCGATTGAATGGGGCTCCAGTATCTATTATACTCGATAGAGGTACACAATTTTTTTCCCATTTTTAACGGTCTTTTTAGAGAGCTTTGGGAACCCAAGTAAGCCTTAGCACCTCCTTCCACCCTCAAATGGATAGGTAAGCTGAGCGTACCATTCAGACCTTAAAAGATATATCGAGGGCTTGTGTGATTAACTTTAAGGGTTGTTGGGTGGATCACTTGTCGTTGATAGAATTCACCTTCAATAATAGCTACCACTCTAGCATCCTGATGTCTCCTTTTGAATCTCTTTATGGGAGAAGGTGTAGGTCATTAATTGGTTGGTACGAGGTGGGTGAAACCCACTTGTTTGGACCTGACCTTGTCCATCAGGCAAAGGAGAAAGTTAAAGTCATTAGGGAGATATTTAAAACCACCCAAAGTCGTCAAAAGTCCTATGCTAACGTAAGAAAAAAGGAGTTGGAATTTATGGTTGATGATTGAGTGTTTCTATAGGTATTCCCTATGAAAGGATTCATGAGGTTCGGAAAGAAACAGAAACTCAGTCTTCGCTGCATACGCCCCTACCAGATTACAAAGAGGATAGGTGGAGTTGTGTATGAATTGGATTTTCCCATAAGTTTAGCTTCTGTCCATCCTGTATTTCATGTGGCAATGCTTAAGAAATATATTGGAGACCATTCACTGATGTTTCCTATTGAGGAGATTGATGTGAAGGATGTATTTTCATATGAGGAGGAACCCATCGCTATTTTCGACCACCAAGTTTAGAAGTTGGAGAGTAAATAGATAGTTTCAGTTAAAGTGTTGTGGAGGAATCAGAAAGTTGAGGAAGCACTTGAGAGTCAGAGAATGATATGCGTGCAAGATATCCATCACTCTTTGAATCCGTGACTGATGATGTGGAAGGTATTGATCTTATCTTACTTTTTCCCTTCCATGTAGCGCCTTAAATCATGCTTAATGTTGTCCGAGTCTTTATTCGAGAACGAATGATCCCAAGGAGGGATAATGTAACACTGTTAAATTTTAGCTATCTTATTTTTGGTCTTCTCGTACTTGAATATCAATTTTTGACTCAAATCATAATTGGGGGTATTAAAAGGGTAACCCGAAGAAATTTTAGATAGTGTTTGGGGAATTTTCGGGACACGAAGATAGTAAGCCTTTGCGATAGCCCCGTGGCATGGAGGCTAGTTCCCGTGATGAATACCATATCGCAGAGGCTGGATCATACATGGGTGTTGTGTCGTGAAGGCTAGTCCCTGTGATAGCCCCTATGTCACAGAGGTTGTGCTTCCCTGGGTTACTTTTAAATATCGTAGAGGGACTTTTTAGTCTTTCCCCCTTTGAGCCATTCCCTATGATTTAAGACATCCCCAAAAACATATTATTGCCTCTGTGAAATCCCTAAGTTTGATTTTCATGAGTCAACAGAAAGAAAACGAGAATTCCAACATCCAAAGGGTCAAATTTATCTACGCTTCATCGCTATTAAGGTATGTGGGGATATCCTAAATCTCTTGGATATAATATTATTGTTTTAATAAGCTTTAAGGAAATATAATTAAGTACACGAAAAAGGATTTTTGGGAAATCATTTTGAATAGTATGCATCATGAACCCGTTTTGATGAAGTAAGTGTCTATCATAAATTCTTTCCATAAAATTAAAATACATTCATGTGTACATATGTTTTGAGTTTCGAGAATTTAATTGAGAGCATAAATTATGAAAATCTCCCTCTTATCATGATACCTATCTGATTTAACGTGTTGTGGGTTGTTCAACCACATGATTTGAAAGCCCTAGAGTTAGTGTTTCACTATCATTTATGGATTGATATTATTTATGATATGATGAGAGGGTGTTTTCTCTTTTTTTTATAAATGTTCATTGTGTTAAATAAAAGAATTACATGCGTTTTATGAAAGAGTTGGTCACCTTATGTTGAAATCTTGAGA
>NC_061122.1:213297209-213383282 GCF_002878395.1 Capsicum annuum | reverse complement strand
CTTATTACCATTTTGGTCTACTGGGGGCCTTGTCTCAGTTTCAGACATTTGCCAGAGTTTCATGTAGTAGAGATTTCGCAGACTGAGTTAGATATTATTTAGATATAGTCGCACTACAGTTTCCGTACTTATGTTGAAAATTAGAATTTCACTATGTTTCCGTAGCTGATTATGTTTCTGCATCTTCTTTATTTATATGAATGTTGTGCATGATTATCAGATAGAGAAGGGTGTTTCGGGCCTTCATGGTTCAGATGTCTGTCACGGTCAGGCCCTAGTTTGGGTTGTGGAAATCTTGGTATCAGAGCACGGTTCATAGTCTCAGGGTGTCTGTGAAATCACGTCGGGTAAAGTCTTGTTTATAGATATGTAGAGCGCCACACTTATAAGCAGGAGGCTACTAGGCGTTTAGGAATGTTTTCCTTTCTTCATGTTCTAGTTCGTGCTATTGAGCTAGAATGTTCCTCTTCCATACTCTAATTCATGTTATGGTATCGCCCATACGAAAGTAAAGCTACCTCAATTCTTTTCTTACTTTGATGTGCCCAAATATGTCTCATTATTGGAGTGATTCAAGTGCAGAAGTTTACAGTCTAAATGGTATGGTCCTTTCTGGTTGAGCCACACAAGAGTTTAAAATTTGTGCAAGGACTTGAGAAGAGTCCATTAGTTCCTCAGAGTGTATTAATTTTAGTGTGAACTTTGATTCCGATGAAATCGTTCTTTTCGTCCTACGGTATTAAGAGTATTCTATTTTTTTTCAAAATTTATATTGCAAATGTCATGCTTAAGAGGGAATGATGTGTAGCAGAATGTTGGAACTGTATTTCCACCCAAGTAGTAGTATAAGTTAAGTGTCGGTGTCATGACCTATTGGTAGTGATGTTGGACCAAGAATTTGATAATGTGAATTCATAAAGTTAGAAGTTAGAGTGAGGGTGACTTGTGCGTAAATAAATATTTTAGTTGAATAACCGATGTTTGAGGATGATTTACCACTTTATAGTGATAGACTAGTATGGTAGCTAGTAGCATGTGTGGATTGTATGGTAGTCTGTGGGAGAAGTGTTTGACTCAGATTTTTATTTATACAGAGTAAGATGTGTATTCTTAGATCATTGAATATTGTGTGTCAATTTTCTATCGTTTGTAATATGTAATCTTGTTATCATGGTGTTTTTGAAAAATCAAAGTCTAGTGAAGCCGTGTGGGACTCTTTCGATTCACTAGCATAGTTGCTTTGTTATTCATTTTATTTTCTTGTTCAAAACACAAAAATCAAAGTCAAGTAAAGTCATGGGAGGCCTATTTTGATTGACTAGCAACTTGTTGTTCATCTTGTTGTTCTCGTGTTGGTTGGAACTGGGGGTTTAGAGGCAAAATGGCAAGAAAGGTGGTAAGGGCGATTTATTGAATATATGTATAGCCGAATCTTTTGCATGAGATTGAGTTGGTAATGAAGTGATACATCCTTGTGTGTTAGTTTAGTAGAAGGTAAAGAAAGAGTTATTAGTCAAGGTGAATTATTGTTTGTTTGAAGTATGAAAATGGCTAGATTAGCCAGTAAGTTAGGATTATAGACTCATGGTTGTTTGTGGAATTTGAAAGTAGTCTAAATGTACGCCTGGTTAAGTAGGTGTGATGTGAGAAAACCATATAAGTAGATAAGATTGTATGGGGTTATGATATAAGATTAAGGTTGACCATGACTGTTATGTGACTTTACCCCCCTTGACCTTCTTTTCGTTGGTAGCTGTAAACTAGTAACACTTGTGAGAAAGTATGTAGTAGATTTTTTTGAGGTATTTAGGTAGAATTTCCCAAGTTGATGAACTAGTATATTATGTTGCATTGTTCATTGGTGGTAAATAATTGATGTTAGACTATAGGCTTGAATTTAATATAGAATGTGGATGTAAGAATAGTGGCTTAAGATTAATGATAAATGTTTCTGAGAATTGTGTGTAAGGTTGGGTTGTAAATTATGTTTAGCACTAGATATTAAGTTTGAACAGGTGATGTCCATGAAAGTGGACGTGATGATTTCTTGGTTAATGATATTAGTCTTATGGAAGTGATCTAATAGGCTTGAACAGTGTATGCCAGAGCTTAAGTTTGTTTGATTTGTAATGAAGTATGATGTTGTATGTATGATGTAGAAGTATGCCCAAGGTGATATGAGGTTGCGATAATTTTTCTAAGGCTATTACATGTTGTGTGTGGCTAGTAGTACCGTTGAGTTGCTAGATGGTATATAGTGTTCTAAATAGCCAAGTTAAGGAGTTCTGATTGATAGTGTTAGGCCTTTTGATATGATCTTGAATTTTCATGGTGGAGAGATATAAGTCGGAGTCGCGATATTGATATGCTATGATGGAAGTAGTATGGTTCATCAGAGGCTTGGTGATATCTATGCAAAGTATTATAATCTAAGTTTGAATTTTTGAAGGTTGAACTGACAGAAATAAGAGTTGAAGTGCTATAGGGTGTGCTCTCCAACTATGGAAATACTCATGAAGATTCAAATTTAGTAAGTGTTCAAGTTTAATATGATGACAATTGGGTCTATAGAATGATAGAGTGTGTCTCAGAAGGTGGTATTAGCAGTGGGTTTTCTACTTCCAGGTGTGGTTATTCGGGTTAAGTTCTATTAATTACGTGTATCATCGTATTCCAGACCCCAGAGTGTAGTGAGTGTAGTTCCATTTAGAATCTAGTAAGGGGTCTCTCGAACTTAAGATGATGGCTTAAAGCTAAAGAGGAGATGATAGAACAAGTGACCAAGACAGGCTCTCAAATTCTAGTAGTAATGTCAGTATGATATAGAATATCAGGAAGTGAGAGTGAGGCTCAACCCATTCTTATCTCAGTATTTTTCAGTTATCCCAATACCTACTCATATCTTAAGTTCTAGTTCCACGATCATAGTTCATGTTTATATATATGAGAGAGAATCATGTTCTCTTCCAGTTCTAAAATGAGGAGTTCCAGTTCATTCAGTAGTTGGAATCACATTCCATATCTTATGAACTTCAAATTTAGGTCATGCATCTCATGACTCATGTACTCACGCTTTATAGTGTTCTCAGTTCCCATAATTCATTCTATACTCTTTATGATTGACGAGATTCAGCTTATAGTCATGTATACCCCAATTCAGATCACTTTGATGAATCCCTGATTTTTATTTGCTAATTCTTTGGCCTTAGTTAAGTGTCAAGTATCGTATAATATCCTCCCACGTTTCAAGGTCTTATATTCTAACCTATCAGTGACTCCTCCATATGTGAAGATAGTGGTGATAAGTAAATGTTTTTTGTCAATAAAAGATCATAGTATGCTTGTTTTGGATAAAGCCATAAGTGTGAAGTAAGATCTGGAGCCAAGTCTTTGATAGATGTGATGGTTAGTGAAAATTTGCGTGTGTATGTTCTTGGGGTAGCGCGTGGGAGTTAAGTTGATAGTGGATTAGAGAATATGTGAAGTATGTCCTTATAGGTGTTTGCCTTGGAGTTTATATGTAGTTATAAAGATAGGCTGAAATGACGTGTTGAGATTTAAGTGGAGGAACGCAATATGCGCTAGTGAATCCATAGTAAGAGATCAAAGTTAGTCATTGAAGTAGTAAGGCACGTTATGTTTAGGGTGTGATCTCTAAAAAGGGTATAGAAGATTGAATCATATGGTTTGGACCATTATCGTGGTATGACATATTGCATTTTGTGATTTGAAGTTAGGCTTGATCTTAGTAAGAGGACTTATGTTACTTTAGGCATTAGTAGAAAGATTTATCAATGCCTATATGAGGATTACAATTTGAATCAACGAGTATGGTATTTAAAGGGAATAACATAGTTAAGGGAGTATTTGAGAAATGCTCTCAGCTTGAAAGTAAGAAGTTGCATTGCCTAAGGCCTGGTAGTTTTATCCTAGTTTACAAGTTATATATCTATATTCCATGCTATAGAGTAGTGTCATTGTTGTGATTCCTTAGTTGGATGTCTTGTGTAACTAGTGCACAAGATTCTTTGTTCCCTAATGCTACTATGACTTCTTTAGAAAGAGTGTTGAATGAGATACTCCAGTTAAGTATGAGGGTCCAGCATAATTCAGTCTGTATAGCCAGTAATTTATTTTAACAGACAGATAGACAAGTTACTGTGGTTTTCCACCTTTTCACCCAGTTCTACTATCCGAAGTCTTAAGCATATGACCATCCCAAGAGATAATCTATTTCATCTATGTAAGTTGCGAATTCAGTTCAGTCAAAGCATCATGTTTCAGATTCAGCTACTTATTCATGACTCGGTTCATAAGAATGCAAAGCATAATTTTAAATATTTCCAAGTATTTTTGCTCAGGCAGTACAGTAACCTGGTGCGATCTTAGACATGTTGCCTCATGATTTGTACTTGCATAAGTTATCAATTCTCAATTCAATATGTATGATTTGATCATGAACACTTCAAGGGAATCTTAAACTCTCAGCATGAATCAGCCCCTTGAAGTAAATGAAGTCAAGTCAGCTCAGAATTCAGTTTTATGATAGAAGTTTAAATGTTTCAGATCAGTTATATCCTTTTTTAGAAGACACATCAAGTCGAATTTATTCCATACCTTTAAGCTTCAACGTTCCTACCCATCATTCGGGGAAGAATGATCCCAAAGGGGAGATATTGTAACGCCTCGCGTTTCGGGCTAGAATAAAAACCATCATTTCTATGCGTAGATGATCCAAAAGCCATAAATCCTATGCAAATTTTCCATGTTAAACAAGTATGTAGTGTGGTAACCTATTTGCACATAAATTGAGATCATAAAGGTCCCCTAACTCAAGGTCAAGTTAAAAGCTTTCTTATCGTTCGAGTTTTAGTGAGCGTCGAAACTTGAGTTAACTTAAATTGACAATATCTCCTTATATATAACTAACTAGGTGTTATACTATATATCAAATCAAAGATCTTCGAATTAGCTTTCCATCGATACCAAATTCACCTAAAATGGACACTCGGTTAAGAAGTTAGAGCATTTTTAGTGTCAGCGTTCCGATTGACTGGCCACCGCATCGCAATGAGCCTTAATTGACAATTGTCAATTCCAGTAGCTCACTGTGATTTTCAACGCGTCGTGGTGAAGCCTTTTACGGTGTTCCAGTCCCGAATTTAAATTCCAAGGTCAAACTAGACATTTACCATGGCCCCAAATCCATCCAAATACGAGATTTAATCTCAAATACACCTAAATACATACAATTTCACCAAAATTCATCAAGAATGCTCTCTAGGGTTTCAAACAAGAATCCCAAATAATTCAAGATTCAACCGTGAGTTTTTGAATATAATTAGAGATTTGGAATCCCCAATCCGTAAGCTTCAAGAATCATTCATTATTCTCCGAAATTGAGGTACGCGGGATTTTCCTAAAATCTCATGGGCATAGAAATCATGTTTTAAGAAAGGGGTTTTTAGATTTATGAATATAATCATGTTTTAGAATACTTGATGGAATTGTTTTGGTCTTTAGGCCTTCCCCCAAATTGATTTAAAGTGATATATGTATATATGTACATGTTTTAATGTTGATGATTGAATTGAGAGCCGTGAAAATCCCTCTCTTGTTATGATTTTCCTTACTTATCATATGATATGGATTGTTTTTGAAATGCATCTTGAAAAGCATGTTACAAAGTATCTTAATTTATGAATGATTTGGTTATGAATTTTGAATTCCAAAGAGAGGGTTGTTTGTATTGAAAAATATTGAAAATACATATAATGAAAGAGTGCATGGATTTTGCCAAAAGCACATGACCACCTTATGTTTGAAGAGTTCTTGCATTGTTTTGGCTAATGCTTTCGGAACATGAAATCTCTTATACTATTTGGATGTTTTGGTGGTCCGAACTATGTTTTAATAAAAGAATGATGCATGATGCATTATGGCCCAGAAAAAGGACTTGCAAGTCTTTGTGTGACGACACCAATTTAGATTATACCATGATAATTCAGAACAGAATAGGATGCATGTTTGAAATCAGACTTTTCAGATGTTGAAATTAGAAAAATGCATGATTCAGAACAGGATAAAAATGGGCACAAAGAGAGATTAGGTGGTTCCCCGAAGAAGGCATGGGTTCAGACAACCCGTTGCCCAAAATCGTGATTTGCCGATCAGGGTTATTTATATTACGCTGGCCTAGAGCCTTGTGGTGTATCAGACTTTGACACTCCAACCCTTGCGACACACTTGGGTTGGGGGCTTCCCCGCCGAGTCAATGGCGGATTCCATATAGCCCGTGGAATATCAGACTTGTAGGGGAGTGTCACCTAACTTAGAAGTAATACAAAGATCAGACATTGCATTGACAAGAATGATTTATGATTTTCAGAAAGTGCCCATGTGTTTTAGAACTATTTCATGCATGATATTTTGACAAATTGCTCTTCAACTATTTTATCTATATAAAAGCTTTATTTTGGATTACTTTGCATACCAGTACGTCTGTATTGACCCCCCTCATCCCTCCAGGTTTTGAGGTTCAGTCTAGGGGTCCAGATAAGTAGTAGATAATTCAGACAGCTGATCAGGTTGTGCAGTGGTGAGCCTTCTCTATTCCAGAAGGCCTGTCTTTTCGAATTATGTCGCTTATTACCGTTTTGGTCTACTGGGGGCCTTGTCCCAGTTTCAGACAGTTGTTAGATTTTCATGTAGTAGAGATTTCCCAGACTGAGTCAGATGTTATTTAGATGTAGTTGCACTATAGTTTCCATACTGATGTTGAAAATTAGAATTTGACCATGTTTCCGTAACTGATTATGTTTCCGCATCTTCTTTATTTATATGAATGTTGTGTATGATTACCAAATAGAGAAGGACGTTCCGGGCCTCCATGGTTCGGGATGTACGTCACGGCCAGGCCCTAGTTTGGGTCGTGACATTTGGGTATGAGGATACCCCGTTATGATATGCCCTTAATAGAACTCAAAAGTGAACCTTTTTATAAGCATGAAGCATGGTGTTAAAGGACTAAAAATCTATATCTATATATTATTAAAAGTAGGGGACAAAGCCTCCACATTAAGCTAAGTGGCAACCTATGAATACGCCACTTGGTAGTTTAGGACAAAGAATAGTTAAATTAGTTATTAGTTACTATTTTAAAATTTCAATTTAAAAATACAAATAAAATTATAATAAAGTCTTTTTTTAAAAATACCAACTTTAATTTTATTTTCTTTAACAAACGAAAGATCACAAATTTTGCATTGAAAGGTGATAAGTTTCTTTAGTGGAAATTAAACCCAGTGTAAATATTTCAGTGTAAATATTTATTTTGAAAAGATGAACCTTATCTTTAAACATGCTTCATTTTCCTTTATCTCTGTTTTGTTTTACATTTAGAATTTATGTGAATCTATAATTATTTTTAATATTAATTTTTTATATTTGATACTTTTAATCAAATCAACCTAGACCTTAAATTTTATAACATATTAAACAATAGAGGTTTAAATTTATAACATATTAAACAAAAGAGGTTTAAATTTTAATTACTTGACAAACAAAACTTTTATATCAAAATTATATTAAAAAATTAATTGAAAGCTAATTAGATTAAAGTTGAATTTAATTGTTATATTACGAAGATGGTTATCCCCAAATTATAATAATTATAGGAGTTTTTAAATTAAATCCAAAAATGCCTTTTTTAAAAGGAGTTAATTATTTTAGTCAAACATTAAACATCAAGATTAAAAAATTACTATATAAAATTTTAAAATTTAATTTGAGTAATTCTAGATGGTTATAACTTCTCATCTTTATCTTAACTAAAGGATTTAAAAAAAAAAAAAAATAACCTAACGTTTGACTAATTGTTTCCATTTCACATTTTCCATATTTCTCTAACTTATCCTTTCACACTCAATCACTTCCATAACCAGATTTGGTGGAAAAATATTAGCACTACAAGTCTACAACTAGAACTGCGATTGTGATGATTTTTTGGTTGAAAAATAAAAGGTAACGTTAATTTTAATTGGTGTTGTTGTTTCTTCTTTTTTAATTATTTTTTTTTTGTTGAACAGAGTTTTTATATAATAGACTGATAATATGGTGAGGCATTAATTCATGTTTCTTTTTTTTTATTTATGTTATTCGCCGAAATGGACTCACGAAAGAAAATGTTTCAATTTATTATTAATGATAAATATTTAAAAATAATTTTATGTATTCATTCCTTTGGAAAAGTCTACAACATTACGTAAGATGTATTTTCTTTATCCTATATCATGTAAGGTTTTTTTAAAAACTTTTTTTGGTTACAAAAGGGGTGATTTTTGTAGTATTTTGATTATTTATTATGATTTTGTAATAGTTTGGTACATTGCAAATCTTACAATGGCTTGAGGTAAATTTCCTCATAGAATAACAACAGATAAATTTATGTTATTACCTATATACTACTTTCAATATTAGTACTTACGAATATTTTTTATGAAATTTATTGATGGGTATTAATCACAATGAATAAAATATAACTTTGACTTGCCTCAGTAAATAATATGTTGAAAATAATTTCTATTGAAGTTTTATGAGTCAAAGATCTGAAAGAATAATTTGGATATATGATATTTTACTTACACTTAATTGAAAGAATGTGCATGAACTAATTAGGGAAAAAGTGAAAGTTCAATATGTATGATATTGCAATTTCTATGAAATTTATTGATGAGTATTAATTAAGACGCATTAAACATAACTTTGACTTGCTTCAGTAAATAATACGTTGAAAATAATTTATATTGAAGTTTTATGTGTCATGGGATTGAAAGAATAATTTGGATGTATGATATTGCACTTACACTTAATTGAAATAACTCGCATGAACTAATTAGGGAAAAAGTGGAAGTTTAATATGTATGATATTGCACTTACACTTAGTTGAAAGAATGTCTCACATAAACTAATTAAGAAAAAGGTGAAAGTTCATAATTTTTTTTATTTCTAAACAGATAATGTGTAGATCAGTTCTTTATCTTATAAAGTTTTACATTTATACTTTCCATAACTTTTGTTCTTAGATATATTACATAGATAACTAACACCTATCCATATTGTCCAACATGAGAAAATTAAAAGTGATTTGGAGTTCATTTGATGTCAAAAACTTCCTGACTATGAGTTGAAAACACCAAAAAATAATATCATTAAAATTTTTAGATAATATCATTAAAAAAAAATTAGATAATACAATTTGAGACGTAGAAAAAGGTTTTCAGACAAATAAAATTGCATGAGTAAAATGATTATGTTTATCTATATTATAATAAATGAGAATAATGAGCAATAATATAAGTCAAGTAAAAAGATAGTAAAGCACTTAAAGACATAATTTTTCCTCTTTTTACTTGGAATCAATATATATATATATATATATATATATATATATATGAGAAATATGAAAAAGGTGACATGACGCTCTCTAAGGTCAAGAATGTTATTTATCTTTTTTATGTATATTTTGATATTTTTTCTCTTTTAAAAGATGAAAAATATACTTTAAAAATTTACAAAATATTAAAGATAGCCACATTCAATTAATTTTCACCTCAATGCTATGAATCTCCATTTTAAAAAAAATTCAGTTACAATACATATGCCTTTCTATCTTCTAGCAATAAAAAACATATAATTAAATAACATCAAATTAATTTTCATAATTAATTCTCACTCAATGTGATGAATATATAATCTCTTCTAATTGAAGATTGTTGTTTATGGATGAAATTGGTACTGGCATACAGGATTTTTCGGCCACCAATTTGAAATTTTTATTAGTTTTCTTTCTATTAAATGCTATTATTAATTTATATTTTTCCTCATCATTTTGATTATCATTTATTTATACTTTTTCCTTATCATTTTGTTGTTGGTTGTAGTTGAGAATATTATGTTATTGAATTGTGTTTGAAGTTTTATTTTTTGTTTTGACTTATGTTGTAAAAGATAATAATATCACTTGTTTATAGTGTATTAAATTATGATCATTTTTTTCTTTTTTTTTTGTCTCACTGATTTTAATTTTGTACTTCTTTTGCAGGTTAATTGAGTGGTTTGTAGTTGCATTTGAATTATGGAGATATCTTTAAGTTGTCTTTTAATTGATATTTCTTGAAATCATGAAAAATCATAATAAATATATCATTATTTTTCTTAAAAAGATTTAGTTGATCAAAATAGTGCATGAATTTACAAGCTATATTCTGTTGACTAGAAAAAAGGTCTACATCTATAAGTTTGATTTCATGTGAAAAAAAACTAATATTGGATAGTTTTATTTTTATCAATTAATTTTATTAGTATTCTTTATAATTAAACCATATACAAAAATGTCAAACACAAAAAAATGCCTTCAACTTATTCTCTTTTTCTATTTTATTATTCTTTAAAATCAAACCATATACAAAAATGCCAAGCACAAAAAATATCTTTAACTAATTCTCCTTTTCTATTTTATTTCTTGATTTTTAAATAGTAGATTGCCCAATTAATTGAGACAAGTTCTCCTTTCACTCTCTTAATGTAATCTCTTTTTTCTTAATTTTTTTCTCATCCTTTTTAGATTATTTAATTAATTAAAATGTGAGTATTTCATGTTTTTGGTTTTCCTCTTCTTATGGGTGTTTTTAATTTTTGATTTCAAATAAACTTTCGAACTTTTAGTGATAATTTGTTGTATAGAGCTAAATGAACCATTTTTGTTGTCTTTATGTTGTGGCAAAATAATTAAAATTTCAGAAGAAATGATTTTAAGTGTTTTCTTCTGTAACATATCATTTTTAAGTATTACATTTTTATTTATTTATAGTGAAGTTATGTTGAGTTCAGTTGAAATAATAAACATGGTTTTGGGAATATCATTCAGATTATATGTAAGTGGATTGTATTTATAAGAATGACAGATAAAGCGTAAAGAGAGATTAAAGATAAAGATTTTATATTATAAGATGAAGAACAAAATATAACAAAAGCTACATATATATATATATATATATATATTGCACATTTGAAAAGTCTCCATTCGTTAAAATTTATGGTATTTCCGTTATATTGTAATGATTATTTATGTGATTTCGGTTACTCAATTTTTGAGAGGAATTAAACTTACTTTTGTGGTCTTTTAAATTACATAAAAGTTTTCAAAATTAACGATGGAGAAAAAAAATGAAGTTTTACAAAATTCGATAAAATGAAATGCATGAGATGAAGGTAAGAATAATGATGAAGGTGTCAGAGAACTAAAAAGGAATTTGAAGAAATAAGGTCAAAGAGAGTCGTTAGTATGATTTAAGTTACATTCTTAATATTGAAAAAAAAAAACTCAACGAAGTGCGGATAACTGGCAAAAAATGAAGGTAGAGGAATATATGTCAGAAGTAAATAAATCATAATCGGACGAATAGATATCAAAAGAATTTTTTTAATAAGATCAATAATTACTCAAATAAATTTATCAAATTTTGTTCTTTTTTAGTAAAGCAATGATTCACTTTCAATAATTAATGATTAACAATTATGAAATTGTAAATGCCTAAAATAATGCTAACCAATTTTATTTTATTTATTTTTGTCATCTGCGCATATAAATATTTATAAGTGTGTAGTCCTTTAAGTAGTGAAATTAGACCTATTAATATTATCAATCTATTTAGATTTTAAACTTGATTAAATTTATAGGACTAATTTTTATATACATTTATAGTATATTTTAATGTATATTTTCTATTTTCATAAATATTTTTTAATTTCAATATTTTTACATAAAATCATATCTTAAATTTATCATTATTTTTATAACTGTACGAAGCGCGTATTAGTTCACTAGTTCACATATAAAGCACTAAATTAGAAACAAATTTTTAGGAAAAAAAGTATAAATATCTCTTTAAATTATATACAAAATTTCACTGTCACAACTTATCTTTATGGTCTCTAAAAAAATTTAAAATGAAATAACTATATCATTAGAAAATGTTATAACCATATCTATAAAGAGATATATAAACTATACCCACTTGCACTTGGATTTTTCATTTAGCTAAATTTTTTTTTAAAACTTTTTTACACCTTCTACAAGGTATCCATTTCCTTTCACCATTAAAAGTCAAATTCAAAGAGTTAATGCTTTTTCATAAATATAATTTAATTAAATAATTGAGTTTAAGTAGAAAACAATAAAATAAAAGTTCAAAAGTTTCTCAGGCATCCAATATGAATCTTCAAGCTTCGTCCATTAATAAAGTGTTCAAGGAATGTATTTGTGAGGTCAGTAATTTGGTATCAATTTATATTCACAACACTTAAAACATGTGATGTATGTATTATATTATAGATATTTAAGTTTTGTTAAATTATAAAATGTTGTGAAGCATAATTTGTTTTTTTCTAGTGTTGATTTCCATTTGGTTGTATTATTTTTCTGAGTTTAATAATCTAATACAATTCCTGTAAATCAATTACTAGATAGAGTTGATGAGAAATATCACCTGTAAACTTATGAAGAACTGTAATTCATTGTAGATATAAAAAAAATTTATATGATTTAAATTAAAAAATATAATCTGAACAATTTAATATCATTAAATTGGGAATAGTATGATAAAGAAAAATATGAAAGATAAAACTTTGTTACAATTATATGATTGTTTATTCATATAAATTTGGTTAGCACTGAAGAGTGAGAAGGGGAATGGGCATTTTTTCCCATCATTATTTATAGATTAACTTTGATACTCTCTTTGTTCAAAATAGTTGGTGCTCTTTCTAAAAATATTTTTTTCAATTTAATTATTCCTTTTATGAAATCAAGAAGATATTATCTTCTTTAAATACTATCCTTATTATTAAATAACTAAATAAATTGTATGTACTCAAATTCAAATTTTTAAAACATAATTAACAAGAGTAATTTGATAAATGAAATCCCTAATAAATATTTTTTTAAGGGGAGTGTCAAATCAACAATGACCTATTGTTTTGAAAAGTGATAAGTGATATTATAATTTATTATACATTAGACTGGGTTTTATACATTAGATTGGATAATATGGTGAGACATTAATTCATATTTCTTCTTTTTTATTTATGTTACTCACTGAAATGGATGCATGGCTTATGATTACTTGAATTCATGTGTGATTTATATATAAAAGGTATCACCAAATGTACAAGGGAATGTTATTAATAGACTTCTCTGGACCTCATAAAAAATATATATAACTCAAAAATGAGATGACAATGCATTAGGAAAGCAATATACCAAGTCGTCCATCATTGCAGATTTCTTTTATTGTTGTCAAGTATTTTAGGTCTACGTGGGATATCAAAAAATATCGAGAAAGTGAGGTTGCTTATGGATTAGAGACATGTTAGGAGTTGTTGGTTGGCAATTGAACATAAATCTCTTTTATCTTTTTGTTTCAACCTTTTATTCCTGTTACACAAATCTATAATCTTTGCACAGCTTACGTCTATTACTTTGATATACTGTAAGTTATAATGGATTCTTCAAGTTAAGCATAGAAGCAAATTAAGAGAACACTTTCAAGAACATCCACAATACAAATTGATCGTAGAAAAATTGCAAAAGTTTAAAGAGTTAAAATTTATGGGCCTTCTAAAGAACTTGTATGTACTGAAGTGCATGTAGCAACTAAATCAGTTTTATTTGCATTCGCCTATAGATTTAAGTATCCAACATTTGCGAGGTTTTAGAATGTTATTATCACTTAATTGACGTTTCATTCTAGCAAATAAGTAAGCTATGCATAAATAAGAGTTCATGTATATTCTTTTGATCATGGCTTACATGACAATTAACTACAATAGAGATGTGGTAACTTTTCAATAATATTATTAGGAAGAGTTACATTTCTTAAATTATAGATAACTATAGAACCATAAAGTGTTGCTCCTGGCGAAAATATAGGTGAATAGTAATGCATTATACTAATGAAGATTTAACATTTAGTAATTCAACTAACTCTTAAATTAGATGGTACTTCAAAAATAAAAAGATTCATCATTTGTCGTTCTATTACATATTGTTCAATCTAATATGAGGCATATCGGTAAACAAGGGATGCTGAATAAGACCCCAAACAACTCTTCTTTGAATGTTAATTGTCACAAATGTACTTAAATGGGTTACAACAGTGACTAGATATAAAGAGAATAGAGACATCTCATCCTGGCATATGATGAAGAGTGTTTAGAAAACTAAAATGAAGGCTCTGTAGAACCTTTGCACTTATTGTTCTAACTGTTTTGGTATATGCTATTTGGAATGCTAGGAACAATGCAGTGTCGAATCCAAAGTCCAACAATCAGTTATGATATGCGTCCAAATTAAAAAAGGATGTAAATACAGAGTACATGGGGCACAAAATAGTACAAAGGTATAGGAAAGACAGGAACGGATAGAGAAGTTGTACAACTAAGATAATACTGAATAGAGGTAGATAGGCGAAATGCTTTGAATAGTCCCTGCTAATTAGACATAGAGTTATTAGTAGTGTGCCTATGAGTTTTGTAATTTGTTTAGTTGGTAATTAACAAGATTTTCATTTTTCTGCCCACAAAATGAAAAAAATTATCTAAGGGGGCAAATCTGTACTCTTATGAAACATAATTAAATCTTACTGCTTGAAATGATGACTCTGCATTTTGTTAAATTTGTCATCTTTAAATAATTTTATTCTACAAATAAATCTTCCATCTTCAATTACTTAAATGAGAACATAAATATAAAATCGTTTTAAGGACCATCTATTCTACCATAGTTAAATCTTAGATGACACTTTCAATTTATTTTTTTATCAACTGTAACTATAATTCACAAGTTATTTACTCGGTTTTACACTTAAAAGGATAAATTACTTTTTTTAAAGTCGTGTATTATTTCATCCATATAATATCAGTAATCTCAAAATGTGTAGATAAATATTAGTTCACTATTCACTACTGTTAATTTAATAGCAAAATTTTTGTTGTTACTAATACAATGTTGTAATTTTATTTATTAAGCACAATAGTTATTAAATAGACTTAGGTGATGTATTATGCCAAAAAAAAAAATTGAACTTAAATTATACTAAACTATAGGAGTTGTATTATTTTAGATTAAAAAACATATACACAATCTAAAAGATGACAGTAAAAAATCATAAATAATTTTATGAATTAATTTGTGAGTAAATTCTAAATTTTATTGCATATAATGCAAATTTTACTGTAATTTAAGATGGAAGAAACTTAATATGATCAAGAAAAAAAAGTATTACTAAATTTTTATAATTTTTATTCTGAAAACTTTTCGTGCATCGCGCGAGTAATATACTAGTTAGGCTTAAAGAGAGTTAGATGGTTACTCAAAGAAGGATCGAATTCAGATAACTCACAGCTCGAAATCCTTTTTTGTCGATGCGGGTTTTCTTTTTTTGAAAAGGTATGTCATGCAAGGAGGCTTCTCCTTTTCTTGTGACACGGTATGTCATGCAACGAGACATACTTAGTGTTTATTATGTACTCCAATCCTGGTGGCAAACCTGGATTGGAGGCTTGGCCGCCGAGTCAAGGACGGATTCCATATAACCCGTGGGATAATCAACAATGTGGGGTGTACCATCTAGATCAGAAGTAAAACAAAGAGTTGAGTCATGGCTTACCAGGATGTTTTGAAGCTCACTGATTATGCCCATGTGTTTCTATAAATATATATCTAATAATACTCTCACTTATTTTACATGAAGTATGTGTTATTTTTGAATTATTTTACATACCAGTACTTTCGAGTGCTGACCCCCTATATTTCAGGTTCTTAGGCACAGTCACGTGGTCTCGCAAACCAGAAGATTTTCCTCAGACATTCAGAGTTGGTGAGCCTCCCTTACTTCTCATGACATTCTATCTAAATGTTAGATTCATTCAGTTTTATGGTCCGGCCGGTGGCCTTGTCCCGGCCTAGTAAGACTAGTGTTTTCAGTTTATTATAGGCTTCGTAGATGGTTGTAGACTGGGTTTGGTTTGTCATGGATTGTTATCCTGAAGCATTAAGTTTTATTATGGGATTTTCTGGTTTTTAGTTTATCTTCCGCATTTTATTTTAAGTATATGAGTTATGTTGTTGATTGCATGCTAAGGGGTCTCTTGGGCCTTCGTGGCTTGGGATGCCCGTCGCGGTCAGGGCCTCGGCTCGGGTTGTGACAGAACTTGACTTAGACATGATCATGCCATATCATAGCCTTGACTTGCCTTAGCTTGCCAGCCCCTTGTCATGTCTTAGCCACATCTTCCATGCCTTAGCCACTCCACTACCAAGGTCTTGCCATGCCCTTTCGACACGTGTCATGCCCCTGCTGGCATTCCCATGTCGACGGATGATAAATCCTTATCCAAGCCCGAGCCGCCGAACCATCAAGCTAAGGGTGTAATAGACTTCTCCCACCAGATGAGCTCGTCGTCCTTGACGAGACAAAATCTAAGTACGCCTTTACTTCGTCTTCAAACTGACACAATGATGGTTGTTTCTCTAAAGTAGCATCACACACTTGCTTGCCCTTCCATTGAACTATAAATTTTGTCCGCCTATTCTTTTTGACTTGTCCGAAAGTCTGACGATCCAAGATCTTTTCAATCTCCTCTTCATACTACTGTCGCACAACAGGAGGAGCACGTCTCGATTCCGACCTTGCTGGATCTTCAGTATCTTCATGAAACGGCTTCAGAAGCTCACATGGAAAGTGGGATGGATCTTTAGCCTTTCCAACAGATTCAACCGGTAAGCTACTTCACCCACCCGTTCTATCACTTCAAAAGGGTCCATCATACTTCAAAATCAGCCCATGATGAATCATCTTGCTACTTATTTTCTTCACATAAGTTTTGGATTTTCGGGGATCGAGGCATTTTGATTGAATTTCTTTAGTTAGATTTCTTTTTCTAAAAAAAAAAAAAAGAATAAAAAATGAGTTATCTACCAAAAAATTAGGTAGTATCTTTGAGT
The DNA here is from genome assembly GCF_002878395.1 of Capsicum annuum. NCBI lineage: Eukaryota > Viridiplantae > Streptophyta > Magnoliopsida > Solanales > Solanaceae > Capsicum > Capsicum annuum. Next base: position 213,366,217 of record NC_061122.1, on the reverse strand, counting down.
TGTGGTTTTTTCTTTTTTGCTAGTATATTCAAACATCAGTGAATTTTGTGTTAGAAATGATAGATAAGTGACTTTTGTGAGGAAAAAAGTGATAGTTACATGACTATCTGCGAAATAGAGGTCACTGAACAAAGGTACTGTACATATTTTGGGGTGGTCGATAATTTTTGCTATCAAAGTTGATAGTCTTTAATTGTTGTCCTTCAGGACTTTAAGTAATAAATAATTGGCTGATAACAAACAATCTTTGCTCTATAAGTTTATTTTTCACACCACTTAATTCCTACCGAGCTTACACTGATCAAGGCAAAGTTGAGTTTGAAACGTACAAGTTATGCTATAAAAGGCGTGACTTAGTTCCTACAGAACTTATGCCGAGGGAGGCATGCCGAAGAGGTATAACTTATTCCTACAAGACTTATTTCGAGCGAGGTAAAAGTTCTCTAAACTTATACCGATGTAGTTAGATACTACACAATTTAGCCGAATAACTTAATTCCTACAGAACTAATGTTGGACGAGGCAAAAGTGCTAAGGGTACTTTGTTCCACAAAGTTTTCATCAAATGAGTGAGAGAGGTAAAATTAAAGACCATCATATTTGAGGATAAAAATCCCTGAAATAGGTGATCCGAGCAAATTTTTTTTGTAGAAATAGTTGTCACCCATAGATCACTTTTTGGTCCTATTTGAGAATAATAGCCGCATTCACTTTAGAATTCAAATTTTCATGACAATGACTATTTTCCAATTACAGAATTACATGCGACATAAAATGGTTATTTTTCTAAAAAAAAAATAAAAAATCGGGCAGCGCTGCCTCTTCAATGAAATTTTTTTAAAAAAATATAAATAAAAAAGGAAAAAAAAAATGTGGTGCCAAACATGACATGTTAAAATCATATTCATTGTCAACATGAAAAATTTGATATTTACAGTAAATTCTAAATAACAAATATTTCTGTTAAACCTCGCCATGTTGTATTTGCAGTAAATGCTGAATGATTCTTGATTTTGGCATATGTAAATGCTGGAACTGTATTCATAGGCAATTTCTGGCAGGAAAATAGAAGCCTAAAGAAATAGAAAAAATGTTTTGCAGATCTATTGGTGAATTATGACAATATTCGTACTTAGCTTGCTTTCGAGAAGTTGCCCAAGATTAACTGGTACGTCTGTAGTGATGCAAATCCAAAATGTGCAGCAACAACAAAGACTTCAAAAGCACAAAAGCAGACTATAGAGATCACCAATTCCAGTTCCTCGGAACCACTCAAGTATATCTCTTAGTCCTTTCAGTTTACAACCATTAAGCCCTCATGAGTTGATCAGTCCTTCAACTCGTCCGAATAAAATAGCTTCTGCATCCTTTGAGATGGAAAATAAAGTCGAAGAAGAGAAACCCAACAAAGAAAGGAAGGTATTATGAATGTTAAGTATTAGTAGTACTTTTTCAGAATTATATTTGAGAGCTACAGTCAACATTTAATATTAAAATGACATCGGGATCGTCACGCCCCAAGCTGAGACCCTGGACATGACACGCACCCGATACTATTTCTAGTACGAGCGAACATTCTGGCATATCACCTGGGCATACAACTAAAATAATGAATAGAGAGGAAACAGTATAAAATAAGATTTCTTAAAGGAGATAGTCTTTCATCAATGTTCACTAATATCACCTAACGTCTGAAGATACAATAGTCATGATAAATTAGACAAAAAAAAATTAAAAGGTATTTCTAACAACTAAACCAGTCTGTGAAGCCTCTAATAAGTACCCATGCTAAAAGGAAAGAAAATATAAAGAAGTCATCATATCTCGTCCAACCTCTTGATAGGAAAGAGGCTCACCAATGGCAGAAGATAGAGATCCTAACAAGGAGCTGACCATGGACATGAGAGCCAGAACCTACATCATGAAATGATGTAGAGCCAAAGACGGTCAATACGTGGAATGTATTGGTATGCAAAACCATTTCAGGAGGGTAGTACATTAAGAGATTAGAAATGACAATAAAATTCAAATATAAAAGAAGACAACTGGAAAGGAACAAGAATATAAACTAAATTTATAATTGACCAAATAAGGTAGATTTAATTGCTTTAATTATTTGTGGGAGAAAGTAGTGAACCGTCATAAACCACCAAGTGAGCGCATGGAGTCTAATCTCAGCCTGATCAACTAAGCCGTCCTATACCTTGCCGGGCATAGGACGTGACATGACATAATTTGCTAGCAAGCATCCATGGTTAGCCCCTTTTCGGGACACATAAAAAAAAAGAGTCATCCGTTTGCGAAATGATCTCTATCCTATGTCAGCAAACATAGTTTCAGGCATTTGTCATTTAGACCTATGCCTTCACGATCATCTAACCAACTCCCTTATGCTCATAATGTTATCTTACTGATTCATGTTCATAGATTAGCCATATTAGGCTCATATTCATGGTTTAGCCACTTTAGGGTTCATGCCTGGGAATTAACCAACGTGGGTTCATATTTGAGATTAAGCCACCATAGACTCATAATCAAGTATTATCATCATTAGGACTCATGGGGGTAGAATCATAATTCATTAAGTCAAATTAATTCATCAGTGAAGGATTTTCATAACTTTATCAGGAGTGAGCCTTTGGAATGTACATGTTGTTTTTAGCATAGCTTATGAGTTTGGAGATCATATCTTAAGGTAATAAAGACATTCGTGAATTAATTCGTAGAGTTAGAAGTCAGACGAATCGTGTCATTTTGTTTCATGGTTCATAAGAGAGGGATTTTTATGATATTATGGAGATCATGGAAAATTCAAGTCATTATAGCATTGTTATCTTCACTGATTTGTGATCAACGTGCTAGCTTTACTAGGCTCATGTTAATATTTCAGCCTTTGTGGGATCACATTAGAATTAAGCAACTTTGATTTCATACATCATAAACTAACACTCACTATTATTTTGGTGAGTCATTGAAAGCAACGTCTTGCAACATCATTATTACAATATTCCAAGTCATAACTTCCATAACACTTAATGGAACTAAAGAGTAAATTGAGGGAATCTGGTTGAGCTTCATGGATCACAGTTCATATGAAAACAATAGGAGTTTCCAGTATGATGTCTTCTAAGAAACAGAATTAAAATTTCACAGTATTTCGTTAAAAGAAAAGCAACAGGCTAGCCAAATGGGGAACAAATGTTAATTTGGAGTGCGTTACATGTGTCATAGCCATCCAGAATCAAGATACCATCTACTTATGGTTGTAACTTTGCAAGAACAGTGTATGACAGTTTACTTCTATGGAAACATAAACAAAATATCTACAACTACTACCTGGAAACAAACATGTGAAATGGGCAGTCCAAAATGCCAAAGGCAGAACACAACCACCCCAAATATTTAGAACAGTTTATGCAGAGTATGTGAATGCCATATGGACCGAAAGAAATCATATGTTCTTTGAAAGGATAGCTAGAGATTGGAAAGTTTTAATTAGCAAGAGAAAATGCCTATATGTGCTGTGTGAGATCAAATTATAGGTGGCAAAACTAGTTACAGTGTGCTATGCTAGGCTAGATTATGAGGATTGATTCAAAGGCTAGTAGTATGGTTAATCTTTGCTTGATTCTATTTCGAGATAGCCAGGAGTGTTCATTGGCTATGGATTTGTAACTCTTGCAGCAACTTGTTGAATAAATATAATTCACATAATATCGAGTATCCATAGAAAAGATTAATGGACCAAGATGTTTTTTTAACTTTCCTGGTAACTTGAGATAGGGGACTCAATTAATGAACTAAGATTATTTAAAATTCCTTCCAGCATCATTATTTTGAAAGTAATCATAATTTGAGGAGAAACAAAATCAAGATAAAACATAAAAGAAACAATCTTACATACCTCAAAACGTTAGAGAAGTTAGTTAACGGAAGGGACGAAACTAAGATTGATTCTTGAGCCAATCCTCTTGGATTTCTTTTTTTTTTTTATGATTGAATTTGAGAAAAAAGCTGGATTTCTAAATAATGAAATAGTTTGTATAACTGTTGGAGAAACTACAGTTTTTTTTATTGTATGTAATTGAGGAAGGCAGAGAGATTGTAACTGATGAAGTTTTTAATGTGAGTAAGTGAGAAAAACAGAGAGATTTGGAAAATAAAGAACTTTTATCTGCTGAAATAAGGTCTGCCAGAGGAAAAACAAGCGGTTGAATACTAATGAATACAAAGGGATTTAATCACTTGGGGTAAAGGTAAAAAGGAAAGGACGAATTTTCCCTCGAAGGTACTTCACAAGTTACTGAGTGTGAGATCTTACAATATCTCCCCCTTGGAATGAAGGTTATAGACATATGAAAAAAAACTCTACGCACAAAAACTAAGGAATGAGACTTAATGTTCAAGGGACATGAACATAACAACTTAACGCTTGAATTCATTGAAATCACAGGCATGAGCCATAGGGGTATTTTAGTTATCTGATTTGGGTTCACAAAGCATAAAGGACATGATGAAGACGTGGACATAAGTCCCCTTCGATAAGAAGTTATATGACATGAAATAGTGGTACATTACACATAAGAATAGGAGCATTTTCACCTCTAATATTGGTAGCCTTAGATCTTAGCAACACCTTTCGAAGCTACCCCTTTTTCTTCTGAATACCACACTTCATTATTTCCAACTTACATGGACATATACATATACTAAAGTCTAGTTCTAATTACACATTCTTAACATATTCAAGCCTAACTCAGAGGTACAAGATGCCACACCTAAAACAATCATGCTAGTCTAAATTTTAAAATCCTATAATCTATTTCCCCTTTAGGAACATTCATCTTTATTGTTGACTTGATCTTAGGTTTTTTTTCTAAAACTCGGCAAGGTCTCTCTTGTACCTATAGTTATCTTTGTAAGGATACTACTTATTCTCATCACAAATAAACTACCACCCTCGAGCTCTAATTAAGAAGTTACAAATTTCATCACGTATTTACCCAAATAAGTATCAACATGATATTCAAGTCTATCACTATAACCACTTCATGGTACCTTTAAAGTTAACACTATATAAAAGAAAAATCTTCCCCGGCTGCCCTAGAACCTCCTGACCCACAATTTCATGAGCTCCTACCAGGAGGCACACCATATGACATCATCTTACTGTTACAAATAGCTAATCATCATCTCGCACTTCATCCATAATTATGATCTTAGATGGAACCAGTACACCACAATCATCATAACAAGGTCCATCTATTCACCTCCTTCCAAATAATTACGCAGCTGATATCACACAACTATCATGTCATAAGGAATATCACCAAAGGACTAAAGTATAGGCATAAAAAATAAGAGGGATACTATTCAATCACTACTAATACTTATTGTGACCTTGCCACTCCAGATGAGGCCCGGGAATAAAGCATAATAGGCATGAATACTTCATGTACAAAACACATAAGGTGTGAATAGAGAGTCATTCTGGGCATACGGATAACATAGTACAAGCTAAGAACATATCATAAATTATGGTTTCTTAGGACTGCACTTATCATAAAGCATGTGTTTTTGGATCAGGAACAACATAACGTAGAACCTCGATATCTAGAACCTTAGAGTAATATTTGGATCGTGGTGTGAAGTTTTTGTTTCCTATTCAATGATTAAAACATGGGCATGATTTTTCACATAAAATGTGGGTCATAGACATAGGCATGACATGAATATATAAGACATGGATAGATTATCATCTTGGATGAAGTCATGAAATATGCTAGAACAAGAACCAATTTTGTGACAACCCTTACTATCTGCATCTCAAGAACCAATTTTGTTCTTACCCTATCATCTCCCCCTTGAGTAAAAGTCAACGTTTAAAGTATGCGGACCTATTCTTAAATCTAAGCTATCATCACCTTACCCCCCTGAATACTACATCTTTAGGTACACAACACTTACTAGGACCTCATCCTGAGATACTTAACATTCTCTAAACTTTACAGTCATCATTTTATAATTTATGCTTTCATTGGTATACATAACCACTTTCTCTATATCTGATCTTTCGTTCTTACTCTAGTAACATCACTTCTCTAAATTCTTATCCACCCACTCCAATGGAAATTAAAATTGAATGAAGAGGCTCAATATCATCCACTTATAATACTCTCAATTCATCTCTCAAGGGCACCACATACTACATAACTAGCCTCTCCACCCTTAGAAACTCAAGGGTACTAACTAGGAACACATAGCAATAAATAACTTAGAATCTCATATAGTAACGTACTACCTTGGGTGCACCTTTATTTTTATATAACTTAAGGCCCTTCTTTATCTAAGGATTCATCTACAATTTACTGTTTTATGTCTAGTCCACATATGTATTATTTTTCCAGATTCGTACTATTCCTAAATTATCAAACTTAAGATCTTCCACACACATAAAAAAAATCAAGCCTATTAGATCTATTTTCCAAAACTAGTGCTATCACCCTTATATCGCCATTCATTCATCATTGTGGTCATCTAAAGCTCAAGATTAGTGTCGACTAAATATGGATGACAACACTATCAAATAATATTAATTCGAACTGTATCTTATACAAAAATAAACAACCACTAGTCTATTCAATTTTCATGACAACATAGTCGATCTAAATTACACCATTTATCTCATTGCAGCCTACAAACACATTCTCCTTCGCGACATTACTATCACTCCTTAGTAACATAAACTTAAGCAATAATATACTTCTTTCTTAAACCGAGTATACTCCAAGTCGTCTTAACCAACTATTCTTCCTCTATTAACTATCATAAAATTTTGTAAGTCTTGATACACCCTAGCCAACACCAGAGGACATTCCATCCCATTTCTCACTTAATGAAAACATGAATTTTGCTACATACTCAAACCAATCATTATCCCCACTTTCTGTCTTCTACTCTAATGACTTCATATTTCCGATCATGAGATTATTCTACTACTTATGAATTACCACAAAATATACCAAATAGCAATATCTCTCGAGTGGCAACACTACCCAAGAATCTGGACACACTCTTTACCACTTAACGGTGTCATTTAAAATAAGTTTCTAGAGAAGGCCTGGGAGAACAATTTTACTATGTCTCAAAAGCACGATTTATATGAACAAGAGTGTAAGTTTTTTTCTTTTTGAACTGGTAGACTCAAATGGACTAATGGGCTCCCTTATGCGGTCAATAAGATTTCTTTTGTCTCTATTAGGGACCACCTCATGGATAAGGATATGAGTTTCATAACTCCTACCACATTAAAGATGAGGAGTAGATATTGAAATGTGAGGAACACATGAATTAGAGAATTTTTTTTGGCACTGTATTATTGCACGATATGGAATATGAATGAATGGAATATGTCTCCTAAATGGCCAATAGCCTCCGCATTATAAGTGTGGCGTGCTTCACACCCATAAAGTGGACTCTACTAGACACGGCTTCACAGACACCCTAGGACACTTGAACTCTATGCTCTTATACCAAGTTTGTCATGCCCCAAGCCGAGACTCTGGACACGACATGCACCCAATACTATTTCTAGTACGATTGAACGTTCTAGCATATTACATGAGCATACAACTAAAATAATGAATAGAGAGAAAACAATATAAAATAAGATTTCTTAAAGGATATAGACTTTCATCAATTTTCATTAATATCACTTAATGTCTAAAGATACAATAGTCATGATAAATTAGACAAAAAAAATTACAAGGTATTTCTGACAACTAAACCAGTCTGTGAAGCCTCTAATAAGTACCCATACTAAAAGAAAAGAAAATACAAAAAAGTCACCATATCTCGTCCAACCTTGATACGAGTACAATCAAGATCATAGAAACTTTGAGTATTTTGAAGACCACCTAAAGAGTGCAAAATTCTAAGTGTGAAGGAGGCCCAAAACCATCCCAAGCACACTCCATGGGCTGTTTTTTGAGCCCTTTTCATTAAAGGGTCTTTTAGTCTTTTGTCTTTTATTTCATAATGTAATATAAATTGAACATTGTAGGGTTTTAGTTGGTATTTTTTATGAATTTTGAAGAAATAACACTCCTCTTAGAGAAAGAGAGTCCACAACCAAAACTAGGGCATAGCATAAGGGTAGATTCTCTTGTATGTTGCATTTTGCTTGATACGTTGGTGCTTGGGTGGTGGACGCCTCGCTTGTGTCAATTATAATAGTTAGGTGTTTGTTTTATGAAGTGTTAAAGGTCCAAGAGTGTAATATGCTCTTGGGTTGTTAAGACTACATCAATACTTATCTAACTATCTATCTTGTATCTTGTTTTAGTTTCGGCTTCTTATGTTGTTAATGTAACCCTTTTGTTCTTGTTGCTATTGTAATATTGTGAAGATTCATCTTGTGTTACTAAACTTGTTGTTGGCTGGCTGTTTTGGTGTATTAACACCTTGTATCCTCTTTTTTCTTGTTCTAGATAGTGAATCCGAGAGAGGTCCCCATTTGGTCCACGATTTGTTGTGATTTGTGAATTATTTTGGGGGTGTGATTTTGTGTTCCCTTGTTTGTTCCGTATCATTTGGTATCATAGAAAGGCTATTTTTTGTTCCCACAAATCCAATCTTGGGTTTGATTAGTCAAAAAAAAAGTTGATAAAAAACTGAAAAATTTCAGAAAATAGCAATCTGTCCATTTTTGTGTTCTTGGCCAAAAATTATGTTGTGTTGTTGTCTTGGCCGAGATTTTCTTATTTTTCTTGACTAGATCTTGTAGTTATTTTGTTTTTCTAGCGTGTTTCTAGTGTTGGTTCTTTCTCACCAACACTAAAAGTGTCTAGATCTAAAGGTTGAGCTTATAATATTGACATTGTTGTTGTGAACTTGAAGTGGTCATGTGTTGATCCTTATTGTTGAAGGTTGCTGTTGTTGTTGTTGAGTTCTTTATACGGGAAAAATTCCCATCTTATCTTTTGATCGCATCTTTATAGGCCAACACATAGAGGCTCAAGACTTGGTTACCTCGAGGATACGAGAACATGCATGGAGGACCCGTTTTGAGCATGCCATTAAACAAACCCGTGTGTGGAAGATTACGCGGGGGCTTACATTTGATGCCAATTTGAGACTACAAGTTTTGAAGTGTGACCCCATGGTTGTGGAGCATTAAATAAGCACCCTTCATTAAGGGTATTTTGGGATTTACACATGTTAAAGAAACAACCCATGACCTCCCCTTTCCTTAAGGGTATTTTGGTTCATTATACTATGTAATAAGTTAGGCTATATATAGTCTCTTATTTAAGTCTTTTCTCTTTAGTTTATGAAAGATGAAAGATTGAAACACTTGAAATCCTCTCTCTTGAGAATATACCACCTTAGTATAGTCTTAGTTAGGACTTGGAAAAGTCATCCTTACTATAGGGCTTGGAAAATCCAATATTGTTTGCTTGGAAACGGTGGATCTTGAGGTGAGTCGATTACCTTAGCGGTCACCATAAGAGTGTGATTTTGATTATTACATTCATTAGGGGTTAATGTTGAAATATACTTGGTTCTTAATCTTGTAATAATCTTGGTCTCACTATCTATCCTTTCATTATTTTGCAAATTCGTGTGTTTTTGTGTTTGTCATCTTGTATCCCTTTGTGTTGCTTGTTCTTCTCACATTTTATGGACTATTTTGGCATCTTGGTAGACTAATTTGTATCATTTGGTATCAAATTCATCATTGATTTCGTTCCCACGAGATCAATCTTGGGCTTCCTATCTTGAAAAATCACAAAAATAGTGTTGGAAAAACTGAAAAATGCAAAAAAAAAAAGTAATTTGTCCCGTTTTTGTGTTTGGGCCGAGATTTGAGGCTTGGTTTTCTTGTATTTTTTTTGTGTGTTTTGTTGTTTCTAGTGTTATTCCCTTCTTCACTAACACTAATATAGTCTACATCTAAATTTTGAGCTAAATCCAAGTGGTTCTTGAATGTTGGAAGGTTGTTGATATTGTTGTTTAAGATTGGTGGCTGGAAAAATATTTTGTTGATGTTGTTGTTGAATATTGGTGGCTGGAAAAACGTTTTGTTGATGTTGTTGTTGAAGATTGGAGCTTGAATATGTGTTGTTGATGTTGGAGGTCCAACGTTAACCTTAGAACTCCAAGATTCAAAGTTGTGTTCTTGGTGTTCTTGGTGTTCTTGGTGTTCTTCAACATCTTCATATCTTGTTGTAGAGAAAGTGGTTTTGTTTGATCTAAAATCAAAGAAGAAAGAATGTATGGTCTTGTTAGTCTTGAAACACATTGCAAGACTATTATAAAAGAAGAAAGGGGGCCAAAAGACTTTCAAAAGGTCTTATTACAAAAAAAAAAGAGAAAGGGGTCTTCCCAAGACCTACAAAAGAGGAAAAGGGGACAAAGGCTTCAAAAGGTGTTTTGCCAAATGGGAGAAAGAAAAGTCAAGCCTTTTTTTTTAACATTGAAAGCCTCTAAGTCTTGTTGTTTCCCTCCCAAAACCGAAAATACACTCTTCCAATTAAACATTGATCAATACAAAGTGAAAACAAGAAAAAAAATTCTCAAAACTTTCGACAATTTTCAACAACCAATGAGAGGCTACCCCGTCATCACCGAAAGTGCTTAAGCTCAAAAATTTTAGATTCATAGTTTCATTTTATTGTTTCATTAGTTTCATTTCTTGATTCTAGAATTAATTAACAACTAGTAATTACCTACTTAGTTGTAGATTAATTGTTGAATCCATTTCTTTCGTGTCTTCGTTATTTGTTTGTTTTTCTCATTTTTAACTCGTAGTAACTTATTTGTTTCAAGTTCGTAAGTAAATTTTGTTTTTGTGTCTTTAGTCGATCAAACAAGAATCCATTCTGACCGCCAAGTAGAATTGACATCCTATTGACTACCGGAGTATAAACAACTTTCAATATTTGCCTCTCCAATTGTGAGAATCACAAAGGTGGGCGTATACGAGTGTTGGTGAGGATCTTTTACTACTAATCTTGTTTATTCATTGTGTAGGTACAAAGGTGATAATAAGGGGAACATATCTTCTATAGAAGGGGATTATTGTGACTACAACATGGGAGACTATGATTGTAGTGAGGGGTTTTATGGCTACGAAGTTGAGGGAGATTGTAGAGGCTATGAAAATAGCCATGATCAAAACTTGGGCAGATTTGAGAGTTACGTTTTAAGGGAGAAAATGAGGTGAATGAAGTGCCAAGTTCTTATGGTGAACTTGGAGATTATGTATAACCTCGTGATGGATATTATGATGACATTGAGGCATGTGAGGAGTCTTACACTTCTCACCCCAAACCTAGATTTGGTGTTAGATATAACCCTTTTGTTCGCAAAGCTTATGAGAGCTATGATGAGAGTACACGTGAGGAGTGTGAAGATTCATATCCTCCACCTTGTAGTACTTCTTATCAAGGTCGATATAGTGTGAATGGTTATACTAGCTCTAGTGGAGGTTGTCTAATGAGAAGAAAAGGGTAGGCATCTCCAAAACCAAGAGGTACTCGTGTACCTTACAATGTTGATTCGAGAAGGAGTGTACACTCTGGAAAGGTGACCATTTGTGGGATACCGGGCTGCCTCATTGTGTTAAATGATAGGTAATATAGAAACTACATCCTTCCATCCATGGTTGACTACTTGGGGTTGTTTCGCGAGACTTTACTTGTTCCATATTTCTTGGATGGGTTTAAGGTTACCGAAAGGGTCAAAGTTGTCTTCTCCCAATTTGAATATCATGAGGAGGTGTGGTGCGATATTCCTCCATTGACATACGGTCATGTATGCTTAGGTGCCGATTGGTTTGCACAACATAGAGTTCTAAATGTGTAAAATTGGCCTAATATTGTAAGAGACCGGTGGGGAAATCACCTCATGACATACATGCTGCTCGAGCCTCAAACAGAAGTGAATACTTACTCCAATCCAAATGCTTATGAGATACAAAATACTGAGAGGAGTAAGGGTGTGCCAGGTTGTAATTCGAGAGTGAAAAAGAAGAGATTGTGTGGAGCGAAGTGAGGGGATTGCCACCAAACCGAGCTAATATTATTTGTCCTTCTATTTTTAAGGACATTTATGTAGGTACCGACATGACAAGTAAAGGAGAGCAATGCCAAAGTGAAGTTGCTGCCCAAGCTTGTGGAGGACCTTCACAACACAGCAAAGGAGAGTCGACTCAAGAACTTCAAGGTAAAATAGCTAATTCTTACACTTTTGAGCATGTGAATGATAATTGTGTGGCTAGTAGCCCATTGAGTGTGAGTAGTAGCTTACTTATTTGTGATTCTAATGATTCTTTGCCTTTTGTTAATGATGTACATGTTGTGAGTGTGGATACACTAGTTGATCCTATTGATGACCAAATTGACTCTTCTTGTTAGATCAATTTATGTCCACCTAGTGTTGAAGCCTATATGTTGAACGAAAGTACATCATCTTGTGTAATTGGTATTGATCAACCTATTTGTGAAAATTGTCCACCACTTGAGTATGTGTGTAATGTGATTAATCAAACTCAAGTGAGTGAAGTATTTGAAAAAGTTGGTCAACAAAAGGGGAGTGAACCCGAGAGCTATTCATGGGATAATTTTGTGCTTGAAACCACTTTGAAACTTGATATTGATCTCTTAAAGAGTGAGGAACTTGCTTGTTCAAAATCTGCCCATGGGTTGGATCATGCACTCTTTAGGTATAATGTCTTGTTTGAAAATGACATAAACACTCCTAATGATCCTAGTGATGAAAAAAATTACCTTGGAGGCTATCGCCAATATGTTAACCCACTATGGTGTGACAACATTCCTCCTAAAGATGGAAATCTCTTCTTGAAAGATGAGAGTACTCTTAAGGGTAAGGAGTGTGTAGTCTTGGAATTTACTCCTTCTACTTTGTGTGACTTTATTGTTGAGACTACTCATAGTGATGATTGGGAAACTAGTAGTGAGTACACATATGAGGGCACCTTAGTAGAAGTCGACTTGAGTGATACTTTTCTCTACTCTCTATTTTCTTTCGATGACATGTATGCTATTGTAGAGATTATGTCATTTAGTTTGAGCGGAGACCATGAGAAAAGGGGAGTGTTGTATAGACCCGTGTCTTTGGACACATTTTCCATTTGACCCCGGTGCCAAATATGGAAATGGTGATGTTGGTGCACCCAACTTGTTGCTTGGTCTACATGACAAGCAAAGTGTCACTCTTGGTGAATCCCATAACCAAATCCTTCGTACATCTTTCATTAAGTTTTAAATATTTCATTCAAAGAATCCTTGGTTATATTGCAAATATGTGAAACCTTGGCATGTTGAGATGATTTGTTGTGCTAACCCTAACCCTCATGCCATGAGGAGTTTGTATTTGTTTGTTCTCTCTTCGATTTTGCAAGGTTTAGATTCGAGCTTGAATCCTTTTCAAGAAGGGGAGGATAATACAGGACAAATGGCCATCTTATCTTTTGATGGCATCTTTAGAGGCCAACACATAGAGGCTCAAGACTTGGTCACCTCTAGAATACGAGAACATGCATGGAGGACCCGTTTTGAGCATGCCATTAAACAAACCCGTGTGTGGAAGATTACACGGGGGCTTACATTTGATGCCAATTTGAGACTACAAGTTTTGAAGTGTGACCCCATGGTTGTGGAGCATTAAATAAGCACCCTTCATTAAGGGTATTTTGGGATTTTCACATGTTAAAGAAACAACCCATGACCTCCCCTTTCCTTAAGGATATTTTGGTCCATTATACTATGTAATAAGTTAGGCTATATATAGTCTCTTATTAAGTCTTTTCTCTTTAGTTTATGAAAGATGAAAGATTGAAACACTTGAAATCCTCTCTCTTGAGAATATACCACCTTAGTATAGTCTTAGTTAGGACTTGGAAAAGTCATCCTTACTATAGGGCTTGGAAAATCCAATATTGTTTGATTGGAAACGGTGGATCTTGAGGTGAGTCGATTACCTTGGCGGTCACCATAAGAGTGTGGTTTTGATTATTACATTCATTAGGGGTTAATGTTGAAATATACTTGGTTCTCAATCTTGTAATAATCTTGGTCTCACTATCTATCCTTTCATAATTTTGCAAATCCATGTGTTTTTGTGTTTGTCATCTTGTATCCCTTTGTGTTTCTTATTTTTTTCACGTTTTATGGACTGTTTTGGCATCTTGGTGGACTGATTTTTATCAGTTCTTGAGCTTGACCTTGTGTTATTGTTGTGAATTGGTGGCTTAAGAACTTCTTGTTGAAGTTGTTGTTGAAAGGTGGAACTTGACAAAATGTTGATTGAAGTGTGAGACCAACTTGAACCTTAGACTCCAAGATTCAAAAGTTTGTGTTCTTGGTGTTCTTCACCAATCTTTATCTTTTATTGACAAAAAAGTGGATGTTAGATCTAAGAGGGTGAAGGAAGTAGGTGTAGTATTTGTTAGTCATCAAAGACTTTTACCACCACTTCCAACCACTCAAAGACTTTACAACCCTTTTCCAACCAACTTCCATGTTTTGAGGGCCTTGTTTTAAGAAAAAATACTAAAAAAGTCCAAGTCTTGAAACTTGAGTTAAAAAAGAGTTCCAAGACTTATTCTTTCCCTCATTAAACAATTCCACCAATCCAGATCAAAAATTGGTCAAGACTTGAACCTTGGACAATAAAACTTGACAAAATCATGACCAATTGAGGGTTGCCACATCATCACGTTTTTACTGTTCACTGATAATTTTTAAGCTCAAATTTTTGATTTCTTAACTTTATATTATTGTTTCTTTAGTTTTGTTTGTTGATTCCATTACTAACTTATAAGCTAGGACTAGAATGTAAGTTAGTTTTGAAACCGTTCTTCGGGTATATGTTCCTTTGTGTGTCTTATTCTTTTGACTCATTGTAATACTTGGTCCACCTCTCAATGCCTCATGGAGTACAAGCAAGTTTACGACACTTGTGAGATCAAAATGTGAAAAATCCAAGAGACAAAACAATAGAGAGGGAGTATGAGAACTATTCTTGTACAACTAACTTGTTTGTTATTTTGTAGGTATCTTTTGGTCATAATGGAAACCATTTTGGCCCTCCTTGATTCTTTATCCCGAGACCTTTCTAGGGCAAATGTGGGTCTTGAAAAAATTGACTTGGATATGGTAACTATGAGTGAGAGGTTAGATCAAATGGAGGGTCGAAGGAACTCTCGTGCTTTTACTCTCGAAACTTTATTTCCAATGACCAATCCTCCAAGACCACCACATAATGCCACATTACAAGCTCCAAATAGCCCTCAAAACCGAGAATAAGATAGACCACTTCCCCTGCAAGTTGATCAAGTCCAACAAGGAGGACTTGGAAGCTAATTTCCTCCCATCCAAACTCCACAACCAAAATCCCACTTAACCAAAGCAAGCCTATCAACCGAAGCTCTACTACACAAAACCCAATATGTCCATATAAAGGAGAATGGTAGAAAGGAACATGAAGGATAAGGGGTCTACGACAATGCTTGTATGATGGTAGGAGACTTGTTTTGGATGAGATTGAAGACAAGGCTCAAGATGGAGAGGAAGCCGAGGTTCAAAATAAAGATGTTAGCTGATACTTGTTCTCATTGTATCCTTGGGTTCCCTTTGTTATTTTGTGGACTGTTTTGTGCACTTTCTTGATGTTTTGTAGACTGTTTTGGGTGGTTTCTTCTGCAGGGCCAATTGCACGAGATGAAGCCGTGAATTTATGGTCAAATGCCTCTCAAGATGGAGAGGATGATACGAGTACGATCACGATCATGGACACTTTTTGAGTATTTTGAAGCGTACCTAAAGAGTGCACAAGTCTAAGTGTGAAGGAGGCCCAAAACTGTCCCAAGCACACTCCATGGGCTGTTTTTGGAGCCCTTTTCATTAAAGGGTTTTTTATTCTTTTGTCTTTTATTTTGTAATGTAATATAAATTGAACATTGTAGGGTTTTAGTTGTTGTTTTTTGTGAATGTTAAAGAAAGAACACTCCTCTTAGAAAGAAAGAGTCCACAACCGAAACTAGGGCATTGCATAAGGGTGGATTCTCTTGTGTGTTGCATTTTGCTTGATACGTTGGTGCTTGGGTGGTGGATGCCTCTCTTGTGTCAATTGTAAGAGTTAGGTATTTGTTATGTGAAGTTTTAAAGTTCCAAGAGTGGAATATGCTCTTGGGTTGTTAAGACTACATCAACACTTGTCTAACTATCTATCTTGTATCTTGTTTTAGTTTCGGCTTCTTGTGTTGTAAATGTAACCCGTTTGTTCTTGTTTCCATTGTAATATTGTGGAGCTTCATCTTGTCTTGCTAAACTTTTTTTTGTCTGGTTGTTTTGGTGTATTAACATCTTGTATCCTCTTCTTTCTTGTTCTAGATAGTGAATCCGAGAGAGGTCCCTATTTGGTCCACGATTTGTTGTGATTTGTGGACTGTTTGGGGTGTGATTTCGTATTTCCTTATTTGTTCCATATCAAACCTCCTAATAGGAAAGAGGCTCACCAATGGCAGAAGACAGAGATCCTAATGAGGCGCTGACTATGGACATGAGAGCCAGAACCTACATCATGAAATGATGTAGCGCCAAAGACGGTCAATACGTGGAATGTATTGGTATGTAAAATCATTTTAGGAGGGTAGTAAATTAAGAGATTAGAAATGACAATAAAATTCAAATGTAAAAGAAGACAACTGGAAAGGAACAAGAATATAAATTAAATTTATAATTGATCAAATAACGTACATTTAATTGCTTTGATTATTTGTGGGAGAAAGTAGTGAACCATCATAAACCACCATGTGAGCGCATGGATTCTAAACTTGGCCCGATCAGCTAAGCCTTCCTATACCTTGCCGGGCATAGGACGTGACATGACATAATTCGCTAGCAAGCATCCATGGTTAGCCCCTTTTTGGGACACATAAAATAAAGAGTGATTCGCTTGCGAAATGATCTCTATCCTATGTCGGTAAACATAGTTTCAGGCATTTGTCATTTAGACCTATGCCTTCACGGCCAACTAACCAACTCCCTTATGCTCATAATGTTATCTTACTGATTCATGTTCATAAATTAGCCATATTAGGCTCATATTCATGGTTTAGCCACTTTAGGGCTTATGCCTGAGAATTAAACAACTTGGGTTCATATTTGAGATTAAGCCACCATAGACTTATAATGAAGTATTATCATCATTAGGACTCATGGGAGGTAGAATCATAATTCATTATTAATTCATCAGTGAAGGATTTTCATAACTTTATCAGGAGTGAGCCTTTGGAATGTACATGTTGTTTTTAGCATAGTATGAGTTTGGAGATCATATCTTAAGGTAATAAAGACATTCATGAATTAATTCGTAGAGCTAGAAATCATACAGATCGTGCCATTTTGTATCGTGGTTCATAAGAGAGGGATTTTTATGATATTATGGAGATCATGAAAAATTCAAGTCATTATATAGCATTGTTGTTTTCGTTGATTTGTGACTTCGCTGATTTGTGACCAACGTGCTAGCTTTACTAGGCCCGTGTTAATATTTCAGCCTTTTTGTGGGATCACATTGGACTTCAGCAACTTTGGTTTCATACATCATGAATTAACACTCAGTATTATTTTGGTGAGTCATTGAAAGCAACATCTTGCAACATCATTATTACAATATTTCAAGTCATAACTTCCATAACACTTAATGGAACTAAAGAGGAAATTGAGGGAATCTGGTTGAGCTTCATGGATCACGGTTCATATGAAAACAGTAGGAGTTTCCAGTATGATGTCTTCTTAGAAACAAAATTAAAAATTCATAGTATTTAGTTAAAAGACAAGCAACAGGCTAGCCAAATGGAGAACAGATGTTAATTTGGAGTGCGTTGCATGTGTCATAGCCATCCAGAATCGAGATACCATCTAGTTATGGTTGTAACTTTGCAAGAACAGTGTATGACAGTTTACTTCTATGGAAACATAAATAAAATATCTACAACTACTACCTGGAAACAAACATGTGAAATGGACAGTCCAAAATGCCTAAGGCAGAACACAACAACCTAAATATTTAGAACAATTTATGTAGAGTATGTGAATGCCATATGGTTCGAAAGAAAACTTATGTTCTTTGAAAGGATAGCTAGAGACTGGAAATTTTTAATTAGCCAGAGAAAATACCTATATGTGCTGTGTGAGATCAAATTATAGGGTGCAAAACTAGTTACAGTGTGCTATACTAGGCTAGATTATGAGGATTGATTCAAAGGCTAGTAGTATGGTTTATCTTTGCTTGATTCTGTTTTTAGATAGCCAGGAGTGTTCATTGGCTATGGATTTGTAACTCTTGCAGCAACTTGTAGAATAAATATTAATTCACATAATATCGAGTATCCATAGAAAAGATTAATGGACCAAGATATTTTTTAAAAAAAATAATAACTTTCCTGGTAACTTGAGACAGGGGACTCGATTAATGGACTAAGATTTTTAATACTCCTTCTAGCATCATTATTTTGATAGTAATCATAATTTGAGTAGAAATAAAACCAAGAGAAAACATAAAAGAAATAATCTTACATACCTCAAAACGTTAGAGAAGTTTGTTACCGGAAGGGACGAAACTAAGATTGATTCTTGAGCCAATCCTCTTGGATTTCTTTTTTTTTTTTAATGATTGAATTTGAGAGGAAAGCTGGATTTCTTGATGATGAAATAGTCTGTATAACTGTTGGAGAAACTGCAGTTTTTTTTTATTGTCTGTAATTGAGGAAGGCAAAGAGATTGTAACTGATGGAGTTTTTAATGTGAGTAAGTGGGGAAAACAAAGAGATTGTAACTAATGGAAAAATAAAGAAAGTAAGGTCTGCCAGAGGAAAAACAAGCGGTTGAATACTGATGAATACAAAGGGATTTAATCACTTGGGGTAAAGGTAAAAAGGAAAGGACGAATTTTCCCTCGAAGGTACTTCACAAGTTACTGAGTGTGAGATGTTACTGGGATACTCAACAACCTTAGCTCCAATAACAACGACATACCAGTGCAATCCCACATGTGGGGTTTGAGGGTAGGATATACGTATGCAGACCTTACCCCCACCTTGGGAGGTAGAGAGGTTGTTTTCAATAGACCATCGGCTCAAGGAACTCTAAACCATAACTGTGTTTGATTTATTTACGCATTTGGTAAACATATAAAATGGTTACAAGTACTTTGAGTTTGATCAAGACTCTTACTATTTTACTTGTTTTGGACACGTGCAATGAAGTAAAGACATTTTAAAATGATATAAATAATTTTAAAAGATGCAATGAGTTACACAAAATTGAAGGGAAGGAATACAAGCTCGTATTAATGAATCATGAGCACACTGGATTGATTTCTTCTTTGTTTGGTAAGCAAAAATTTTATTTACCTAAGTGAAACATTACAAGTCAAGAAACACAAAAGAAGAGAGAAAAAAAGCTACAAGCAAAACTATGCACTGGCTGATCAGTAGAACCCAAGCCAGATGCTAAGTAAGGAGGCACCTAAACATCCTCTAACCTAAGCTCCTCGATGGTAATCCTTACACTGGATAGTAGTCTAATCTCCGGGAGTTGACTTGTTCTTAGAATGACTTCTTGAGTTATCACCTTTGTAATGAGTGTTGTTGGTCTTGTGGACTTCTGACACACCCTTAGGTTCCTTTCCTGCCCACACATTGTATACTGTTGCAGATAATGCCATCTTGTACACGCCAGCTCCTTTGTTCTTTCCACTGCAATAAGTCTCGGCCCGTAACACTTCTTTCTGCCAACCTCTTTGTTGTCTTTATATACCTTGCCACTGCAAGATGCTTTGCCATATACTACCTGAGACTGGACAACTAAAGAATAAGTGTTGCAAGGATTCATCAGCTCCATCACAAAGGGGACACTTCAGGTCAATATATCTCTCTCTTCCACTTAGCTAATCTGTCCTTTGTGTGCAACCTACCATTGAGAGCTAACCAAAGTATAAACTTCCACTTTGGGCACCCTTGGTTGTTGCGGACCAGTCTCCACCAACTAACTTTAAGATAGACCCCCTGTAAAACCTGATACTCCACATTGATCCCATGCCACTAAGAATTTCCTAGACATCTCAGTTGAGCCTGTCCATAAAAGTCTCTTCTAGATCATCTCTAAAAATAGCAGAATCTTTTTTAGGTAAAATTTAAAACTTTACCCCAGAAAGTTTGGATGGAAAATAGGACACTTTTTAGCAACTAAGTGTCCAATATTTAAAGTCTCACCTAACTCCATTAGTATGAAGACTTTTGGGAGGTGTCCAAAAACAAATCCGTGAGGACTTGGCCCAAAGCGGACAATATCATACTAGTGCGGAGTTTGAGTGAAGTTACACGCGGTCCCAACAAGTGGTATCATAGCCCAGGTTCGGGTGTGTCGGAGTAGTGGACTGCGTTTGGTGAGAAGTTCCCTGTGTGACAACAAAACTGGAGATCTACAAGTGGTGCCTTGTGTCGAAAGTCTTCCTGGCGAGTGGTGGTCAGGCGGCATGTCGCGTTGGATGATAACGTTGGTACAAGATGTTTGGCAAATTATGTGAAGTGACCCAGTAGCTGAGATCTACGGTTGATGCCTTGTGTCGAAAGTCTTCTTGACAAGTAGTGTTCAAGCAGCGTGTCCCACTGGTTGGTAGTAGCGGTACAAGATGGTTAGCGAGATCAAATGGATTATCGCTGAAGGGGAGGTCACAAGTGATATGCTCTTGGCTTGAGGGGAGGATTGTTGGGAAGTAAAGCAATCCCACATCGGAGAAATAGAGCTGTGGCGGAGCCAGACTTTTGGTCAAGGGTGTTCATATTTTCCCTTGGGCAAAGAACTGTTTAAAAAAAAAGAAAATAAAGCACTGCTGCACCTGCCAAGGTTCGAACCCGGGTTGTTGATGCGGAAATGCACACTCTTGACCACTGGTCTATGTTTCTCTACCTCGTCAAAGGTGTGCAACAACATGTATATAACCATAAATATCTATATTTAACCTATATACTCGAAAAAAATTTCCAACGAAGGGTGTTCATCATGGCTCCGCCACTGAAATAGAGGAAGAATGTCCAATATTTAAAGTCTCACCCAACTCTATTAGTATGAGGCCTTTTGGGAGGTGTCCAAAGACAAATCCGTGAGGGCTTGGCCCAAAGCGGACAATATCAGGTCCCAACACTAAGCTCTCCCTATACATATGACAGAAATTTGGTTGTCCAAGAACACACCCTTCCAAAGTACAATTTTACCCAAGAACACACTCGGTTAACATTTATTGTCACTACAAAGCACAATCTTACCCAATTTGCTATTAAATGAAGTGGAGAGAATATTCTTTAATTTTCAGAGGAGAGAGTAACATTGGTTTAGTAGTAATCCTTTCAAAAATATTATAGTTTGTAAATGAAAGCAATCAACTGAATTGGTACATCCTTTGCCTATGCAGTTTTTCTAATATATCAAATATTTAGCTTGTCTAAATAACGTCGGCTGTGGATAGACATGTTTCACGTCTTAAAAGTTATGTTTTCTTATTAAAAACTGTAGCCTCCTCTCTTTTTCAAAGCATCATATGTATCAAGAACGGAGATAAATTGAATATAAAAAAGGATGACACATTAATGAAATATTTATTGGGAAAGAATAGATCTAGAATGTACAGTTTTGTGTAATTTACATAATCAATTGAAGGAAAAATTTAATGACAAATACGTTTGGGAAAAATCATAAAAAGTAAGAATCGTATGAAAATTTTTCATAAACTAAGTTAAAAGTGATATACATTTAGCAAACATCATAAAAAGTAACAGAAAAAATTGGCTGCATTCCTTTACGCATTATTTCTTGGAGAAAAAAAAAAAGATGTAATGTCGAAAGTGAGCGTGCTGCTTCATGAATGCCAGCCTGCAGTTAAACAACAACAACATACCTAGTGTAATCTCACAATTATGGTCTGGGGAGGGTGGGGTGTACACAGCCTTACCCCTACCTTGAGAAGGTAGAGAGACTGTTTCCAATAGACCTTCAGCTCAAGTAAAGCACATAATAAATTAGTGGATTTATAAGAAATCTTCTCTTCCTGTGAATAAAGTTCAATTTTCTTTCGATAAAGATTCTGTTAGACACCATATTTTTCAATTTTCTTCATTGAACAGGATATTGAGACATATGAAAATAGACGCACGGATAGTAAATAGACAAAATGTTTATTAGTTGTCCGCATCACCAATCTAATAAAATAAAGTCCCTTCGTCTTCCTCTTCTTAAGGGTTCGTATTGTCAGCTTCCCACTTTTGAGTTGCAGCGGCTGATCTTTCCCATCAAAAGCTTTTATTTCTTTCAATTGACACCATATTTTTCAATTTTCTTGATTGAACGGGATATTGAGACATATGAAAATAGACACACGGATAGTAAATAGACAAAATGTTTATTAGTTGTCCGCATCACCAATCTAATAAAATAAAGTCCCTTCGTCTTCCTCTTCTTAAGGGTTCGTATTGTCAGCTTCCCACTTTTGAGTTGCAGCGGCTGATCTTTCCCATCAAAAGCTTTTATTTCTTTCAATTGACTATGCCAAGACTCGCTTCTTTGAGAAGAAGAATGACTCGGACTCTTCATATCCATTAAACAGTCGATTAAACATTTAGTCATTTCAACAGTTGATGATAGATTGAGTCTCCTAGGATGACAACTGTTAGAGTTGTGACCCGAATTTTGTTGGTTCAGCCCTAAAAGTTTCGCGGTCCGACCCATGTTTGTGATTTTCAATGGGGTCTGTGGTGGTAGCGTAGGGATCGGGCTGATGTTTTTGGGCCTAGGACCTATTTGTACGTACGTACTATATAAGTGCGATTTAGTGAGTTATTTTCATTATTCAGAAATTACGTCATTCTCCACATTGTACTCCTCTCCTTTCAAAATTCCTCTGCCTCTGCCCGTGGTTTTTCCCGCAAGGGTTTCCATGTAAATCTGTGTGTTGTTCTTGTTTTTCTTTTACTTGTGGTTTGCTTATTCTGTCCGAACCATAACAACAACTCCATAGTAAAGCATCCACAAATGTTGGGTACTCCTCAGTCAACCAGAAGTGGACATTTAGAATGTCCACTTGGGGTAGAACCTTTGTGGTGCAGTTGCATACCATTGATGTTGATCTCATGGCATTTGTAAAAACCAATCGAAATGTGAGACGAAGAAGTTAAATTTGATAGAAACTTCCTCAACTTACAAAATCATACAACATCTAAATAGATGTTGGGGCAGTTAAGAACGATTTTTGAGTGCTTCAATTGGCTAGACTCACTTGCCATTTTAAGTTCAGGAATTTGATCTCCAATATACTCAAGTGACTCCAAATTTGAAGAATCAATATTACCTATGCCCGGACATTTTTGAATCATCAAGACCTTCAGGGATTGAGATCTAGAAATAAGGTTTTCGAGAGATCCATCAGATATCCTCACATATTTTAGCTCTAAAGATTTCAGCTTCTGACATTCAACAACATCCAAGTTTTCTAATGAAGAATAACTAGAAAAAAGAAGTGTTCAAGAGTTGGTGCTTTGATTTTAACATGCACGTTTCTAACCCCTTTTATGGAAATCGACTTGATCTTTTGAAGATTCAAAAGCTCAATCTTTCCCAATCCTCGACAATCGTCCAAGTTGAAAGTGACTATCAAGGGACAGCTACTGAGTAGAGTCTGAAGCATGTTTTCATCTAAACTTACATGAGACAAAGAAAGCTTTCTCAATGAGTAACAGTTCGCCACACCACTAGATAATGAAACATCCATTAGATTACAGTCACCTCTCAGAACCAATTCTCTTAAACATTTTCCTGCCATGACATTGATGATAGGAAAAGGGATGATCGAGTCAAGTAGTACGGATTTCCATATATTATATCTTTTACACCATTCTGAAGAGCCATGTCAAGCCACGTATTAATCCGAACGAAAAACAGATCACTGTCATTGGATCCTGAACAATTTGAGAATTCAAACTTGTCAATAGGGATTTTGTCATGCCTGTATCTCTCCATGATTGCGTCCACTATTTCTGCGCCTCTGGACATATATTCAACTCTGAATTCTAAGTTGGGAAGAGTCAACCAGGCTTGTTGCCATGTTTTGGAGAGAATTCTCATCCGGGAAGCTTCTTTATAACTAAGATAACAAAGTATTTTTTGAATGAGACAAACAGACAATATGTCTGTTGTGGCCCTCTGTCTCTTAGTTCTAGCCATGTTTTGAAAGAACCCTAATGTGAATTATGGCAATTTGTAATAAGAGCGTATATTATGAAAAAACTACTTCTAATATGGGGCGGCTAACATCTATCTCTTTTAAGCGCCTCTTAGCCCATTAAATTACTAAAATACCTTTCGTAAGCTAAACCCATTTAACAAACTTTATTCAAAAAAAATTGAACACAGTTAGTGCTATCCATGAGATGCAAAAGCTAAACTTCAGCGCCAGTAGTCATGATCAAACAAACTATCCTTTAGAATGTTGAAATAGAAGAGACTTCTTTATGGACAAAAAAATTAAAGGAAGAGAACAGTTCTTTTGCTTGACATCTATGCTTCATGCACCATCCTGCCTTTTTCTTTTTCTGAATATTTGGTGGATTTTATCATTTTTATTCTTTTAAATTTTTGGTTTTGCTGATTTTATAAAGAATGGTAGAAAGCTACAATAGTTCATGAATAATGTAGCTTCTTTCTCTTTAGTTGTTTGTTTTACTAATTTCATGTTATCAGTGTTCATCGCTTCAATGACTCTTGAAATTGTGTTGATGTTGGATTTTTATATTATCATAGATTCTTGTGCTTGGTACTTCTTAGTTTTTCGTTTTATCATGAGAATAAACATTTTGATAAACTTTGGTTTGTTTCCATGTTATAATTTATGACTTTGGCCAGCCATAACTTATCATTGTAAGTCTATTGTTTCAGTTTCAAATATATATATATCTATAATCTATAATCTATATCTATTCTATAATATATTAAAAATGTGAAGACCCTTAGAAAAGTGATTTGAATCTTTTGCCCTTTACTAAAATACTATGCAATAGACAAAATCGTTTTTTCACTTTTTAAAATTATTATTTTAATTATATTTATTATAATTTAAAGTAAAGAATCCTTATGGTAAATTTTATAAATTAAGGA
This sequence comes from Capsicum annuum, assembly GCF_002878395.1. NCBI lineage: Eukaryota > Viridiplantae > Streptophyta > Magnoliopsida > Solanales > Solanaceae > Capsicum > Capsicum annuum. The sequence goes on along the minus strand of NC_061122.1, from coordinate 213,340,982 downwards.
GTACTAAAAGATATGGTAAAAATTATTAAGAAAATTAATAATACACTGTTTTTGGCAAAGAAAAAACATTCCTTTTAAAGAAGAAGTTAACATTGTGTAAAGTTCAAAAAGGCCAAAAAATAATAAAATAACTAAAAGACTTATTACTATATAAATAAATCAAAACCAACTTTATTAATTTATTATCATTCACGTGTCTTTTAAATTTGGTAAAAAAATTTTTGCCTAATTTACTTATTTCTCTAATGAATTTAAAATCAACGAAAATAATTTAGTAACTTTTCCTTATTTGAGATATTAAATTTAGAACTTTCAAACCGATTAATATTGTATATTAATTTTTTCTTATTTAGAACTCTTTTATATATAGAGATAGAAAAATACCAACATCACAAAATTTTCAAGGTATGCTTCTAATCTCGAGCATTTTTTTTGTTTCGTGAATTTTACATTTTTTTTCTTCAAGATATATGTTTTTCCTTCAAAATTTAATTGCATAACATGAACATTTAAATATTTGTTTTTCCTTCAGCATCTTTATTGGTTCTTCTTCTACTTTATTGTTTTTTCTTCGCCATCGATATTCATTATGTTTCTACTTTATTATAGTTTTCTTTGTTATTATTTTTGTTAGAATTAGTTGTCTAATATTATTATACTCATATATAATATAGCTTTATTCTTTAGAATATGTTTCAGTGCATCAAGATCAATATATATAATTTTAATTTTTGATATTAGTAGCGAAATTTTGTTCACTATATTTAATTTGCTCCTCAATTGCAGTGTGATGATGAATTATCATTATATTAATTTGAGATTTTTATAGGAACCTATAAATTTCAAAATCTGCTCTATGTTTATATAAACATATCCATGATTATATAGCTAATTATAGTTGTGACTACTTAAATATATTATGTAGGAACCGATAATTGTAGAGACACCAAATCTCAAAGTATATTGTTAATCGTCGAAAAAACTTTATAAAGAAGGGGACATAAAACCTTATATGCCAAGATAAACATGTCATATTTACACATTCAAAAGATAATCCAATCATTATATCTATATAATAACATTAATTTCCACTATTTAAACAAATATTGCATTTCATGTAACATTAATAAGTTTTTTTAAAATAAATTGTTATTTTTATTATTATATATTAACTGACGCAATATACACGTGCAAAGCACGTACAATGGACTAGTATATACATATTGTGCCATGTTCCCCCTCCCCAGTTTTACTTACCATAGATTCAGTGGATTGACGTCTTGGACGCTGCATCGTTTTATGATCCAGGTTCGGAGACGTATGCTCGTGATCCATTGCAGCACTAGGTCCTTTCATATATATCATGAGCTTTGGTGAGCCCTCCATCTCTCCAGAAGGCATAGTAATTAGTAGTTATGTTGGTTTAGTCTTATGTTTTAAGGTATTCCTGGGTTGGCCCGGTATAAATTATTTTAAAGGCTTGTATAAAAATCTAGTTGTCAGACTCAGAAGTTACTCAATTTTACTTTTTATGCCTCTGGATTTCCATAATTATGTTTTTAAACCTCTAGTTTTATGAAAAATGGATTTCCCTTGGCATATTTTTATGGTTTGTATTTGTCTCTTCTGTGCTTTAAAGTTGTATGCGCATGATGTTAGTCAGACGGTTCTCTCGGGTCAATGATGGTCTCGGGTGCCTGTTACGTCTTGGGCTGTGACAATATTGTATTGTGTATTGTGTTGTATCGTACCATATTGTTATAATAAATACAATGTTTGGATAAGATTGTAGCGTTTTCCGTTGGTACATAATCTCACACATCAATAATTTGAAGAACAAATTCCTAAAAGCAGTCATGAACGAGTTTTGAGTGATTCAATTGGCTTGACTCGCCATTTTAAGTTCAGGAATTTGATGTCCAATATACTCATTTTTTACCAAATTTGAATAATCAATATCCCGTATGCCCCAACAGTTCCGAATCTTCAAGGCCTCCAGGGATTGAGATCTAGAAATAAGGTTATGGAGAAATCCATCAAATATCCTCACATTATTTAGCTCTAAAGATTTCAGATTTTGACATTCAACAACATCCAAGTTTTCCGATGAATAAACCCAACTAGAATAAAACAAGTGTTCAAGAGTTGGTGCATGGATCTTAAAACATTTGTTTTCAGTTGCTGTTATGAAAATCGACTTGATCTTTTGAAGATTCAAAAGCTCAATCTTACCCAACCCCGAATAGTGTTCAAGGATGAAAGAGAAAATCAAGCGATAACTTTTAAGTAGAGTCTGAAGTATGTTTTCATCTAAACTTACACGACATAGAGAAAGCTTTCTCAAAGAATGGAAGTGCACCGCACCACTAGATAATGAAACATCCATCAGATCACAACCACTCAGATCCAACTCTCGTAAAGATTTTGCTGCCAAGACTTTGATAGTAGGAAAAGGGTATGATCGAGCCAAGCTGTAAGGATATCCATACACTATATCTTTTACATCATTCTGTAGAGGAATGACAAGCCACTTATCAATCCGAGGAAAAACTTGATCAACTCCTAACCAGTTTCTGAATTCAAACATGTCAATAGATATTTTATCATCCCTGTATCTCTGCATGATTGCATCCGTTGTTTCTACCTCTGCTGAAAAATGAATTCTGAATTCTAAGTTTGGAAGAATCAACCAGGCTTGTAGCCATGTTTTGGAGAGCTATCTCATCCGATAAGCTTTGTCAACTAACCCCTTGTTTGGATGATGGTTTTCCATGGTATGATATGATTACCGAGGTAACCATATTTGTTTTGATTATTTTCTAAAAGGCATGGTATGATTTGGTATCTTTCCTTGGTTTGATAACCATGAAATTCCTCAATTTACAGAACCATAATTTGGTGGTATCCCATGGTTTTATTTTATTTTTTTCAATTATACTCTTATATAATATTATTTAATCTTATTTTACCCTTTATCCTATATTACTTTCAATGCTATTTATTTTTAATTTTATGCTTTTCTACTCAATCTCTCCTCTGGGTTTTCTTTGTTCTTTCTCCTTCTCCTCCTTCCCTTCTCTTCTTTTCTCTTCTTCTACCACGTCTGGAAATTAAGAAGTCAAGAACCGATACTCATAGTTCAGGGATTTAAAGTCACGCATTTTACAAATTATCTGATGCTCAAATAAAACTCACACGTAAGACATAATTTTAACACGTCTTGATTGAAATAAATTATTAAATACCAAAAGAAACTAATCGCCCCAGCCGAGTAATCTAAGAACAAGAAAAATTAAACATGATCTCAGAATTAATCAGATCATATAAGACATTAATTATTATAGTATCTTTCTTAGCCTCAGCAAGAAAAAATGCTGATGATAAAATACATAAAAAAGTGTGAAGGATTTGAACTTTCTGCACTTCATTAGAAATATTTGTAATAGACAACATCATCTAATTTTAAATAATCAAAAGTTACACGTGCGAGGCACGTGCGGCTAAACTAGTGGTAGGTTCATAATTTTTTTTTGATATCTCTATTATCATCTTTAATAAAAATTCTTATACATTCTTTTTGTGTCATTTTTGTGTTATAACAAAAGAGTCCAAAATTAAATTTTCTATATATTTTTAAAAAATTAAATTTTTAAATTATATTTTATTCTTACCGTATATTCTCAGTATCGGGGTTTTGGACCTGATGCAGTGTTTGAAGATATGGAGAAAGTTAAGTTGATTAGAGAAAGGTTGAAGACGGCTCAAAGTCGTCAAAAGCCTTATGCCGATGTGAGGAGGAGAGATCTTGAGTTTGAGGTGGGTGATTTGGTGTACTTAAAGATTTCACCTATGAAAGGGGTGAGAAGATTTGGTAAAAAGGGAAAGTTGAATCCTCTTTATATTGGCCCGTATAGAGCCTTGAGCCGTGTTGGCAAGGTAGCATATGAGGTTGAGGGCATTCCTATCCAGGGTCATGTCCTCAGTCAGCTGTAACTGCCCCACGTCATGCTCTATCACATCACTCCCCAAAGCGTGACGCCAACTCATAAAACTACCTCCTGAGATACATATCATCCGTATATAACCCCAATAGTCTTCATTTACTACTTAATGCTTAGAATAGGTATCTCCCATTCTCTGACGGACCACACCACTCATGTAAAGAATTGAGTTAGCTTTCCAACGATACCAATTTTGTCAAAATCCGACATCAAACGAGGAAGTTATGACCGTTTTACTAAACGTTGTCGGAATCGCCCAGGTTTGATGGACGATTCGACGGACCGTCAATCGTCCCGTCGAAACCAAGGTAGTGACCCCTTTTTTTGGCCATCGTGCAACGGCCATAATGATGGACCACCAACTTTTCGACGGACCGTCACTTTGAGGGTAACTCAACCTCATATGCTACCTTGCCAACATGGTTCAAGACTCTATATGGGCATATATAACGAGGATTCATCTTCCCCATTTTACCAAATCTTTTCACCCCTTTAATGGGTGAAGTCTCTAAGTACACCAAATCACCTACCTCAAACTCAAGATCTCTCCTCCTCACATCGACATAAGACTTTTGACAACTTTGAGCTGTCTTCAACCTTTCTCTAATCAACTTAACTTTCTTCATAGCTTCAAACACTGTATCAGGTCCAAAACCCTAGCTCATTAGTGTTAGAGATGGGAAAATAAGGCAGTTACTTCGCATAGAATATATAGGAGGGTTTAAAAGAGGGGGAAAGGCCGAAATATCCCTTCAAAAATAGGTTAAAAATACTGAACGGGAGCTGCAACGGTCGAATTGATGGTCCGTCGAATCGTCCATCGCAAGTTGACCAGAAGAAGGGACATACTGCCCCGCTGCGATGGTCCGTCGAAAGTTTGGCGGTTTGCCATTTTGGCCGTCGCACGATGGCCAGGATGAGGATAATAATGAGACATATTTAACATCCTAATTAATAAGAATGGGTGATAAGAAAGACTATCATGTTATAACAAAAGCATAGGCTTGATCTCAATTTCGGGTTCAGATGATTATCTTCTTTGGCAGATTCAGAGATTTCCCTGCTAAATAGGTCTGGTCTCATACATAATCATTTCTCATCATTGACAGTAGGTTCAGGGATTATCTGTTAGGGAGGTTTGATCCCAGATTTAGTCAGTCGAAAATCTCAAGCGCTGAATACATCATGAGCTAACTCTTCGTTATAAGACTAAGGCAAGTTAGTCCAAATTCAGATGAAGGTAACACCCTTCCTTCATTCAGTTCCTCTCTAATCTGAGATTCAGTATACAGTTGTTCCTATCGTAAATAAATGCATTCTTCGAGTGTGCCGGCTTTGAAAAGGTATAGATTCAGTGTGACAAGTATTTCAGTTGTTCGCCCTCAGTTCTCTCTGTTTTTCCTAGCCTGACTATCGACATTCGAGGATGAATGTTCTCAAGGGGGGAGATATTGTAAAACCCTACAAAATTTCCTCATAGTTTGAGCCTTAGAGCATGTTAAGTGAAGTGTCATTCCGGCCTTAAAAGTTTGAGAGGTGTCTTCCCAAGTGTGAAATACCCCATGGCACCTTGGGTGTACTTCTACATCATACATACAACATCAAACTTGATTACGAATTAAACAAACTTAGGTCCCTTGCACACACTGTTCAAGCCTATTAGATCACTTTCCTATAACTAGTACCATTAAACAAGAAAATAATATATATATATATATATATATATATATATATATATATATATATATGGATTTTTGGGGTGGGGTGGGTGGGGTGGAATCGTATATCCAAGAAAGGAAGAGAAATGGAAGGTGCGGGGGGCTGAAGAAGAAGAAGAAGGGGGGGTGTTGATGAAGAAGGAGAAGAAGGGGGGATTCTATATATATATATATATATATATTTACAAAACATATATAAAAAGTATGTGTGTGGGATTAATTTTTTAAAAAAAAAATTATAACATCTTACATGGCAATGACATGGCACTAATGTGGCACTATTTGGGATGACATGGCGCGTGTGTAGTGCACTCTCCGTTGTGAGAGTGGGATTTTGATTTTGAGGTTGAAATTAATTCACTTTAAAGTTGTTAAGGGGGGTAAAGTTGTTAAGGGGGGTAAATAATTTCCCGATTAGTTTAGGGTCTAAAGTAAGTTGGCTACAAGTTGAGGAGGGATTTGATGTCTTTTCTCTTTTTTAATTTTATTATGAATCACGAATAAAATTTTTACTAAGGGATCCTAAACCAAATCTTATAATAATTAAAGTAGTAGATATTTCTAACCTAAAAACATGATCCTAACGTCTTATATATTGAGGAAAGTACGGTCCAAAAGTCCTAATACTAAGCAAACAATCAAACCACTATTATTAAATATTATTATTTTATATTTAAAAATGACAATTTTATCTAAAACGTAAATTTTTAATAAAGGACAAAGATTGGTGGCGTTCATCATCAGGTTCAATTTTTTTCTCAATTAATTGATAACAAATTTAATGAGCTTTTTTTTGTTTCAATTATGTGGAATTTTTGTAATTAATATTGCATTTTTATGATTTGTATACTGAAAGGAACTTGATTTGATGAACTTAAGTCGAGTTCTTCAAAAACAGTTTCTTTACCTCAACAAGGTAGGAATGAGATATGCATAAACTTTGTGTTTTCAAATAAATATGTGCATAAACTCTAGGGGATGAACGTTTCTAGATGCCATTGATAGAAATCTGTAGGACTTAAATTAGCCATAATTTCTTGTCCGGATATTGAATTTGGGCGAATCTTAAATCGGCGGAAAGCTTATCAAATTTCTCATGTGATGAAAAGTCGAAAATAGGGAAATTATATTTATGGTTTAAACTTTACTCACTTTGGAAGTCAAAGAATGAGACTAAGTCCCTTTGACACTTAAAAAAAAATTCTACTCTTTAACTCTAAGAGCATGCTACTAGGAGCTAATACATGCACGACTTTTGCGGGGTGTTACATTATCCCCCCCCCCCCTTGGGATCATTCATTCCCAAATGATGATGCAGAACACAGACAAGCATGATTTCAAGCATACTAAGGAGATAAAAGAAAAGGATAAAAACTGTACCTTTCATTTCGTCATTCATCAGATCAAATAAGTCAGGGTATCTATCTCTCATGTTACCTTCTGAGTTCCAAGTTGCTTCCTCAACTTTCAGATTTTTCCACAACACTTTAACCGAGGCTATTTCTTTGCTCCTCAATTTCCTAACTTGGCGATCCAAGATTTCCATGAGCTCTTCTTCATAGGATAAGGAGTTTGTCACTTTGACCTCCTCTACAGGAAACACTAATGAATGGTCTCCAATACATTTCTTCAATATGGATATGTGAAATACCGGATGAATAGAACCCAAACTTGCAGGCAACTCTAACTCATACGCAACCTCACCTATCCTTCTTAAAATCTAGTATGGCCCTATATAGCGAGGACTCAGCTTACCTTTCTTCCCGAATCGCATAACTCCCTACATAGGAGAGACTTTGAGAAATACCCAATCACCAACTTCAAATTCTAGCTCCCTTCTTCTAACATCGGCATAGGATTTCTGTCTACTCTAGGCTGTCTTAAGTCATTCTCTAATAATATTCATGTCCTCCATTGCCTGATGAACAATATCAATCCCAAACAACTATGTCTCACCTACTTCATACCACCCTATCGGTGACCTACATCTTCTCCCATACAATGCCTCGAACGGAGCCATCTTAATACTGGCATGGTAGCTGTTATTATAAGAGAACTCTATCAATGGAAAGTGATCTACCCAACTACCTTTGAAGTCAATCACGCAGGCCCTCAACATATCCTCAAGGGCCTGAATAGTACACTCAACTTGCCCATCAATCTGTGGGTGAAATGCAGTACTCAGATTCACTTGGGTACCTAAACCCCTCTGAAAAGATCTCTAAAACTAAGAAGAGAATTGCGTATCTCGGTCATATATGATGGACACAGGTGCTCCATGTAAGCGGACTATTTCCTTAATGTAAAGCTTGGCATAATCATCTCCCGAATAGTTGGTCCTCAAAGGCAGAAAATGAGTTGACTTGGTCAGCCGGTCTACAATTACCCAAATAGAATCATACTATTTTTGGGACCTCGGAAGTCCCATAATAAAGTACATATTGATCATCTCCCACTTCCACAAAGGCAAAGCTATCTCTTGGGATGTACCACCTGGTCTCATATGCTCTACCTTAACTTATTAACAATTTAAACACTTGGCAACAAAATTAGCCGAGCCTGGGTGAACAACGTACCTCGAAGTGTTAGCTTCGTTAGGGATCCTCTTTCGCAACCCATCTACATCTGCCACACATAGTCTACCCTGATATCTCAAAATTCCATCACCACCCATTTTGAAAGACATCACCTTCTGATGACCCACATCTTTCTTCATCTGCATTAAGATGGGATCTTTAACCTGTTTCTCTTTAACTTCTGCACAAAGGGAAGATTTAGCTACCTCATGAACAACCACTCCTCCATCTTCGGAATCCAAGAGTCGTACTCCTAGATTTGCAAGTCGGTGAATATCCTTCACCATCTTTCTCTTTCTCTTTTCAACATGAGAAAGACTGCCCATAGATAACCTATTGAGGGCATCGGCTACCATATTTCCCTTGCCCGGATGGTAGTGTAGGCTCATGTCATAATCCTTCAAAAACTCCAACCAACGCCGTTACCTGAGATTCAATTCTTTCTGTGAGAAAACATACTGCAAACTCTTATGGTCAGTAAATATATCAATATGTACCCATATCGATAATGCCGCCAGATTTTAAGCGTAAACACCACAACCGCTAACTCTAAGTCATGGGTGGGGTAATTTCGCTCATGCACTTTTAACTGCCTAGATACATAAGCCACCAGTTTACTGTGCTACATAAGTACAAACCCAAGTCCCACATGGGACGCATTACAGTACACAACAAACCCTTCCATACCTTTCGGAAGAGTCAATATAGGAGCAGTTGTTAACTTATCTTTTAACTTCTTATAACTATTCTCACAGGAGTCAGACCACACAAACTTCACTTTTTTCTGCTTAACTTAGTGAGTGGTGCAGCTATGGAAGAGAAACTCTCTACGAACCTTCTGTAATACCCTGCCAAACCTAAGAAGCTCTGAATGTCGGTTGGAGATGTAGGTCTGGGCCATTTTCTCACTGCCTCAACCTTTTAGGGATAAACCTTAATCCCGTCACTAGACACAATATGCCCCAAGAAAGCAATAGCATTAAGCCAGAATTCATACTTAGAAAACTTTGCATAAAATTTGTGATCTTTAAGAGTTTAAAGGATGATTCGGAGGTGATTGGCATGGTCCTCGTCACTCTTGGTATAAATCAGAATATCGTCAATGAAAACTATCACAAACAGGCCTAGAAACTGATAAAACACTTTATTCATCAGATCCATGAAAGTTGCAGGGGCGTTAGTCAATCCAAAGGGCATAACTAAGAATTCATAATGATCGTATCTAGTTCAGAAGGCTATTTTGGGAATATCTAACTCTCTAACCTTCAACTGATGGTATCCCGAATGAAGGTGTATCTTTGAAAAACATCTAGCACCCTAAAGTTGGTCAAAAAGGTCATCAATTCTAGGAAGACGATATTTATTTTTAATAGAGACCTTATTCAACTGGTGGTAATCTATGCACATATGCGGGGAATTATTATTCTTTCGTATGAAGAGTATAGGTGCACCCCCGGGAGAAACACTAGGACGAATAAAACCTTTGTCTAGAAGATCTGCTAGCTGTTCTTTCAACTCTTTCAGTTCTGCAGGATCCATTCTATATGGTAGAATAGAAATAGGATGGGTGTCTGGCAAAAAATCAATACCAAAATCTATCTCCCTATCAAGTGGTATTCCTGGTAGATCATCTGAAAAAACTTCTGGGAATTCATTCACCATAGGGATGGACTGAAGAGAAGGACTCTCGGTACTCGAATCTTTAACCCGAAGAAAATGATACAAACAGCCCTTAGAAATAAGTTTACAGGCTCTGAGGTAAGATATAAAGTGCCCTCTAGGTGCTAAAGAATGCCCCTTATACTCTACTACTAGCTCATTCGAGAAAGAAAAAGTGACTCTTCGAGTTCTACAATTTAGTATGGCATAGTACGAATGAAGCTAGTCCATCTCTAGGATGGCATCGAAATCAATCATGTCTAGGTCTATGAGGTCTGCCATGGTATCCCGACCAAAAACAGTCACCACACAATTTCTATACACCCTCCTACCTACAGTAAAATCACCCACCGAAGTGGAAATAGATAAACGTTCTGAAATTACATTGGGCTCAAACCCAAAACCGACAGCCATATAAGGTGTCACATAAGATAGGGTAGACCCGGGATCAAGTAACATATAAGTATCACGGGAAAATATTTGTAACATACTGGTTACTACGTCTAGTGAGGCTTCCACCTCCCAGCGGTTGGACAAGGCATACAGTCGGTTGCACCCACTCTCGACAGCTAAGGTGGCACCCTTTTGAGGCAGTGATGGTGCGAAAGAGTTTTCCTGAGATTTGGCACCACCAACACTCCTTCTAGCCAAAGGACAATATCTATGGAAGTGACCCGACTGACCACATAAATAACATACCAGTGAACCCAGCTGACACCTCCCTGGATGATTCCTACCGCAGGTCTCACACCGTGGAAACATACGGGGCTGCTGAGCTACGCGGCCCTGTGACTGGGTGTCCTGAGCTCTGGATACATGCTTAGTTTGGAAACTCTGAGGTCATCGGTATACTAGAGTTCTGGGCGTTGGGGCGCTAGCTGCGAACTGTGCATTACCCAATTCTTCTTCTTCTGCCACCTATTTCCCTAATTACCACTTTGTGGCTGACTGTGGTTCTGATCCATTGTTCTGGCTCTCTTTGTTTTCCTGTCCTTCTCCTTAGATTTTGTGATTCTCTGCTTCTACTCCTCTACCTACTGCATATGCACTAACAGCCTAGAGAAGTCCATGTCCCTGTTCAGCATAGCCCCCTTGCATTCAAGCACTAAGTCATCCAAAAGGCCGAATGAAAAATTTCTCATTCGGGCTCTCATATTACCAGCCATCTCTGGAGCATAACGAGCCAGCTGATTAAACTTCAGAGTATACTCCTTGACACTTATCTTTCCTTGCTTAAGGTTCATAAACTCCGCAGGTTTGGCCTCCCTCAACTCAAGAGGAAAGAACCGGTCAAGGAATGTTTCCACGAACTTGCCCCATATCGTGGGCTTAATACTTCACTCTTAGAATCCTCTCATTCATTATACCATTGGTTCACTACATCCTACAGCTGGTAAGCTACTAACTCAACCCCCTCTACCTCATCTACATGCATCACATTAAAGATCTTCTCCATCTCGTCCATAAACTCCTGTGGATCCTATTCTACCTTGGTACCAGTAAACTTGGGCGGGTTCATCCTCATGAACTGGTCCACCCTTGTAGCCTCAAACGTAACAGATGCAAACCCAATATCTTCATACCGTTAAGTCTGTGTGGCTACCAACTGTGCAAGTATGTGAATGAACTGTCTGAATTTTGCATTAGATACCTCTTTCTTACAAGGCTAGTGCGTTTAGTCCCCATCCAGGGAGCCTTGGGTGCCCTAGGTGGGCTGGTCTAAATAGGTGAGACTCTCAGAGTAGCATCAATCTCCGGAGTTGGGGCTCTATTTTGGGTCCTCATCCCATGAGTGGGAGGACCTCATCTGTCTGTGCATTTTGATCGATAGTACGATGGAGAGGCATGACTATTTTTATGAAACACAAAAGATCATTGATTCGGGGACAATTTAGATCATTGATTCGGGGACAATTTAGACTCTGAAGCACGAAATAAACCACAAAGAGGAGAAATATTCATAATTGTCTAGTATTCTCCTGCTTATAAGTATAGAGTGCTACACACCCATAAATAAGATTCTACCCAACATGATTTTGCAGACACCCTGGGACCATGAACTGTACTTTGATACTAAATTTATCACTACCCTAATCAGGGCCCTGGCCGTGATGGACATCCTGAACCATAAAGACCTGAGAGCCCTTCTAACTTGTAATCATATACTCCATTCATACACAATAAGGAAATGCAGAAAAATATAACGTAACGGAACCATGGTCATAAGTCTGATACAAATCCAACAATGGAAAAAAAAATGAACTCCAAACCCTCTAATAACATCTGAAAAATCTCTACTACATGACTAATAACAACTGTCTGAAAATTCTGGGACAAGGCCCCCAGTAGACCAAAACCACGACTAATGATAAATGTCTTAAAATAAATAGGTCTTCTAAAATATAGAAGGCTCACCGACTGAACTCTGCACTTCTGTCTGAAGAAATCTACTACTTATCAGGACCCCTAGATTGTACCTCAGAACCTAGAAGGTAGGGGGTCAATACAAATGTACGGGTACGCAGATCAATCCAAAATAAAGCTTTTGATATAAATAAAATAGTTGAGAGCTAGTCATAAAACATCATATATGATATAAATTTCAAAACACATGAGCATCTTTGATAATTATAAAACCTTTCTGTCAATGTAGTCTCTGATCTTTGTATTACTTCTGAGTTAGGTGGCACTCCCCTACAAATTTGATATTCCATGGACTATATGGAATCCGCCACTGACTCAGCGGGGAATCCCCCAACCCAACTATGCCACAAGGGTTGGAGTGTTTGAGTTTGATATGACAAAGGCACTAGGCCAGCTTAAAATAATATGCCCAAATCGATAAATCACAATTTTAGGCAATGAGTTGTCTGAACTCGTGCCTTCTTAGGGGAAACACCTACGCTCTCTTTATGCCCAATTTTTAGTCTATTCTGATACATGCATCATTCTAGTTTCAAAATCTGAAAATCTGATTTCAAACATGTATTTTATTCTATTCTAAATTAACATGGCATTATCTGAGTTAGTGTCATCAGACCAAGACTTTCAAGTCCTATTTCTGAGCCATAATACATCATGCATGATTCTTTCACCAAAAACTCAATTCGTACCACCCAAAGATGCAAATTGTATAAGAGATTTCATGTTCTAAAATATAAGTCAAAACTATGCAAGAATTCTTCAAACATATGGTGGTCATGTGCTTTTGGCAAAACCATGCACTCTTTCATTATATGCATATTCAACATTTATCAACATGCACAACCCTCTCTTTTGATTCCCAAATCATATTCAAGTCATAGTATAAATTAAGACATTTCATATCATGCTTTTCAAAACAATCCATATCATATGAAAAATAGGAAAAATCATATCAAGAAAGGGATTTCATGTAAGTCGTGCTCTCAATTCAAATATCAACTTAAAACACATACATACATACATACATATAAAATTTCAAATCACTTCGGAGAAAGGCCTAAAGACAAAACAATATTAATTAAAGCTTCTAAAACATGCTAGAAATGGTAAAATTTAAACCCTTTCTGAAAAATCATGATTTCTAAATATTTAGCATGAATTAAAGAATGTTTATTTGCCTATAAATTTTTAGAAAAAACCCACATACCTCAATTTAGGAATTTAGTGGATGATTCTTAAATCCTAAAATTTGGGGATTCCAAATCTTTAATCAATCTTGAAAACCCATGGTTAAATCTTGAGTCAAGAGAGTTTCTTCTGAATTTTTGAAGAAACTATGAATAATGTGGTCACTTGGGAGTATAATCCCATGTTTAAGCTGACAAGGGGGTGGAAAATACCTAATATACCCTTAATGAGATGGAATAAAATATAACTAAAAACTCAATTTTATGGGCCACCGCGACGCAGAGCCATCGCGTTGTCCCACTAGTTGGGACCTGGAACTTTAGAGCGACGCACCAAAATCGAGCTAGGCTATTGGAATTTAACAATTGTGAAATAGACCCCCTCCGCGATGCGCCAAGCACCAAAATGATAGTGTTTTACGACTAGGGGTTAAATTATCCATAATTTCTTGCCCGGGTATCGGATTTGGGAAAATATTAAATCGGCAGAAAGCTTATCAAATTTCCCATGTGATGAAAAGTCAAAATTAGGGAAATTATATATATGGTTTAAACTTTACCCACTTTGGAAGTCAAAGAATGAGACTAAGTCCCTTTGACACTTACAAAAAAATTCTAGTCTTTAACTCTAAGAGCATGCTACTAGGAGCTAATACATGCACGAATTTTGTGGGGTGTTACAGTTTCTGACAATCCTAATTCTGTAGAACTGAACTGAGTTTTATACTGAGTTGGATGACTGTATCTGACAATCCTGATTCTAAAACTGATCTGAGGTTTTATAGTGACTCTAAAACTGAAATTATGGGAGGTAATCATCTAACCGAAATGCCCCTCTCTAAATTTATTAGGGTCCAACCTGTAACCCCAGTTGGAAAGGTGCCAGTATCGTGCAACGGCTAAATATAAGTTGTTGAGTAACCCTTATCTGGCAGGTACTTTGAATAAAAATGGTGGTACCTTCAACTAGAAGGTAAGACACATCATCAACTCTCAACTAGCAGGTTAATGTTTCAACCTACGCTGGCTATGTAACTCTAGAATGTAAGGACTACTTCTAAGGATTACACCCTCTACTGGAAGGTAAGTCCCTATCCTTGGGTTCACTCGGTGTTGAATCTACTCCCAATTGATTAGACACTGAACTAATTTCTAAACTGTACTAGGCTTGACTGAATTGTTACTGGTCATATTAACTGACTGAACTGGACTGGGTTCACTGAGTTTGACTAAGTACTACTAATCGTGATATTAATAAGACTATTTTGTAACTATTTTAGCTCTAGGTCAACAGCTAAGATTTTCAGGTATTATATACCCCCGGGACTCGATAGCATGAAGAGTAAAGCATAGCATGATCTTGAGAAACATAACAATGTACACTTGTCCACAATTCATTAATAGAGACATTTTATCAAGCACTTGTAGGGTATAAGCTTTTACATGATTGAGACCACATAATGACATGTCATGGTTCCACTATTTACTTCACATAGGCATTTTAACAAACACTTGGGGAGCGTGGATTATTTTACATGATAATGTCCAACACATGAACATCATGAATACAATACTCAATTTCAAATTCAAGGGTTTAGCATGTAATACATATAATTTATCACATAAACAATTTTAATTTCATGGAAACTTATAATTAATCATGAATTGAAACCCAATCACTATCATGAACATGAATACAATTAATCTTAAAGAGCGGAATTCATGAAAACTCAATCATGTATTTTTAAAAGGGATTCTTGGGCTCTATGGGTGAAAGAAACCCATAGATGAACACCAAATATACCTTGATTGTTAATTTCGTGGAGATTGGGGTGAGTTCTTGAGATTTGATTCTTGAACTTGATGAAGCTAGGGCTTGTTCTTGAGAGAATTTTGTGACAAGGATGAGAAATTATGCTATTTGGGGCTTTAATCCCGTGTTATGGACCTATTGGGTAAAGGGAAAATGATCCAATTTGCCCTAAAAGACACAGAACATAACTGCCAAAAAATACACGGGTCGGACTATCCAGGGTGTCGTGGGCTCTGGAGCGCCACTCTAGGAAAGGCGTCGCGGGCTCTGGAGCACCGCTTTAGGCAAGGCGTCGCGGTCTTATTGCCTTGAGCCACTGTTTCTGAATTCCAAACACGCCCTTACGCTACCCTAGAAATTTTGAAAATCACTCGAGCTGTAATATTGACTTTTCCGATCATGAATCAACTTAAAAACTAACTTTCTGAGGTCATGAAGGTCATAAATATATTCTCCAAAGTTCGAGGGCTTTAGAAAAAACTAAGTCCTAACACTTAGCTAAAATTTCTAAGTCTGGGACCCTTTTCACGTTCTAAGGGACTGA
Source organism: Capsicum annuum (assembly GCF_002878395.1). Classification (NCBI taxonomy): domain Eukaryota; kingdom Viridiplantae; phylum Streptophyta; class Magnoliopsida; order Solanales; family Solanaceae; genus Capsicum; species Capsicum annuum. The sequence continues at coordinate 213,325,060 of NC_061122.1, read as the reverse complement.
GTTAAGCTTACAATTTTGTGGGGTCTTACACACACTCTTCCTTGACCTAGTATGTCAATAAGGAGGCATGTTTCATCTTATTACGTACTCCAATCCTAGTGTCAAACTTGGATTGGGCGCTTGGCCGCCGAGTTAAGGGCGGATCTCATATAACCCATGGGATTACAGAAATGTAGGGTGTACCATCTAGCTCCTAATTATAACAGAGAATAGTGTTTTACAAGTTATATGTACAGTTTTGAACTCTTCATATTGTGCCTATGTGTTTTCATTACTTTATGCTAAACTTTTTTTTGAAATGCTCTCACTTATATTTTATAATGATATATTATTTTGGATTGTTTCACATACCAGTACCTTGTGTATTGACCCCCTATATTTTAGGTTCGGAGGCCCAGTCCCGTGGTCCTTCTAATCATTAGATCATTACCTGACATTTGGAGTTGGTGAGAATCCCTTACTTCGGAAGGCTTTTTCCCATGTGTTGATTTTATTTGATTTTAGTTCATGGTCCAACTGGGGCTTTATCCCGGATTTAGACAAATTGTTATTTTCAGTTTAGTAGAGACTCCGTAGACTTGTTAGAAATGGTTTTGGATTTTCTCATGAACTTATGTGCTCATAGATAATTTGAAATAATAGAATTATAATATTTCCAATTTACTTCCGCATTATGATAATAGATGAGTTTTGCTTATGATTACAAGCTATAGGGTCTCTCGGGCCTTCATAGTTCAGGATGCCCGTCGTGGTCAAGGCCACGATTTGGATCGTGACAAACTTTGTATCAGAACATAGGTCATGGTATCAAGGTGTCTACGAAGTTCCGTTAGGTAGAGTCCTTTTTATGGGTATGTAGCGTGCCACACTTATAAGGAGGGAGATAGTCGATGTTAAGTAATGTCTTTCTTTTCTTCATGTTCTAGTTCGTGCTATAGAGTTTGAATGTCCCCCAACTCATGATTTCCTATATTTCAGAGATTGATCATGCCTCTCTGTAGATCCAACAAGCAGAATACCTATGCGGATGATGTCCGCCCTACTCATGGGATGCAGACTCATAATAGAGCTCGTACTCCAAAATTTTTTGCTACTCCAAGAGTTCCTCCAGCCCAACTAGTCCACCTCGATCTGGTGTTAACCGTACCCAACTTTCTCAGAGAGAAGTATCAAATTCTTAGTTTTGGCATTCCATCCATATGATTACTCATCTTTTGGCTTCTCACTCCCATCAGTCTGAAAATGTGAGTTATGTGCCTGGTTGGTCTGAAAATACTTGGGTTGGCCACTTCATGAGGCTGAACCCACCCATATTTACTGGAACAAAGGTTGAGGAGGACCCCTAAGGGTTCATTGATGAACTAGAGAAAATTTTTAGAGTCATGCATGCTAGTGAGGTTGGAGGGATTGAGTTGGCAGCCTATCAATTTAAAAACATAGCTAATCAGTGGTATAATGAGTGGAAAGATTTAAGGGGTGCAGATGCCAAACCTTCTGTGTGGGGTGAGTTTGTAGAGGATTTCCTGGTTCGTTTCTTTCCCCAAGAGCTGAGGAAAGCAAAAGCTGAAGAATTCATGAACCTAAAATAAGGAAAGATGAGTGTCAAAGAGTACGCATTAAAATTAAACCAACTGTCCTGTTATGCTCCAAAGTTAGTGGGCAATATGAGGGCTCATATGAGAATGTTTGCATCTGGTCTCTTGAATGATTTGGTGTTAGAATATAAGGGGGCAATGCTGAATAGGGATATGGATTTCTCTAGATTATCAGCACATGTGCAGCAAGTAGAAGAGGAGAAGAAGAGGCAAGTAGAGGTAAGGGAAAAAGAAAGGCAAGCTAAGAGAGCTAGGTCTGCAGATCACAATGTCAGTCAGCACCAAGGTGGAAATTGGGGTAATAAGTGGTCTAAGAAGAAGTTTTGGAGAAATGCCCAGTCCTCAGCTAGTGCACCTGTACCCAGACCTCCAATCGATCAGTGCTTCTAAGATTTCCAACCTAACAGCGGGTCGAGGATACAAACAACACAATCTCAGGGAAGTGTGGCTCAGACCTTTAAACCATACCCTTGATGTAACTCTTGTGGCAAAAAACACCCAGGATGATGCTATTTTGGAAGAAATATGTGTTATAATTGTGGTCAGCCAGGCCATGTTCAAAGAAAGTGTCCCTCGGCCCAGGGGAATTTAGGGGGTACTAGGTATCAGACTAATTCCACAGCCCATTGTTCTGCGAAAATTTGACTTTCAGAGTCACCACTTAATTTTTGAAAAGGAATTAAGAAAACCTTTATAAATTACTTTAAATGATCCAAAATAGAAAAATCTTTTAAGTTTTGAAATTCTAGATAAGCGGTTCTTATTTACATTTTAGAAAGGTTTTTAAGGCACCTAAAATATCCGCTAACTTGCAGTTATCCAAACTGTTTGAAAACTTTCTTTGACTAACTTTGAAAAAAGAAGAAGTTGGTTTTTATGAAAATAAAGTGATTTTAGGAAAAGATTTGTATAAAAATAAATTTTGATGACTTAGCAGGGGATTAAACCAAGTCTAAGCAAATGAAATGCAAAATAAGTACATAAAGGGGGAAAAGGAGAAATTAGAAGATTTAAGTCGTTAGGCCTAAACCAATAAGCATGTCCTAAACTAATTTGAGCTTTCAGCCCATTATCACCTATCCTAATCTATATTTTTTAGCCCTTTTTGGCCCAGAATCTGCTTCACCTGTATTAGAATACAACCTTGGCTTCGAGGCCTCAAATAAATGAATAAATAAATGACTAAGTAAAAAGAAGACAATAATAAAAATCAAGACTTTTCAAGTCTCTTAGCGACCTCATCAATGGGTTTTGACCCATTTTCCTTTTTCATTTATCTTCTAGCACCCGCACACCATTCAGTCGACCTTAGGTTTAAACTTTAAACTTGACTCGAAGACGTGGACCTCATTGACCCATTACGAAATGCAACAGGAGGGGAGTCCATTTGGACTCGAGACATTTTTGCATGCAAAGAAAAGATAAAGAAATTAATATACATTCAAGGCATAAAAGTGACATATTCCAAAGCAAAAGAAAATATCAAGAACCAATTTTTGAATGACAATAATAAGTACACTTGCACACGTATAACAAGAATGAGAGTCAACAGATAAAATGCAAATCAAAGAGACCCACTTACATGCCTCATGATTTATGTTCATGTTAAGAATGAATAAAGGTAAAAGGAAGAAGGCCGTATTCAATGAATTAATGTGAGAACAAACAACGCAAGCTTACGAAAGTAAAGTGATGAGGCAATAAAAAAAATAACCATGACTTCTAAAATTGAACAAACATAGACACTAATCCATATAACAAAATAAAATAAAGGCTAATTTTTCAAGAAAGAGAATCCTTAAATTTCAATTAAGGAGACATTAACAAAGATTCATACATCTAAATTACAATCAACATTTTAGGGAAAAACATGTAACGGCCTATGGTTTATCTTTCTAAGACATCGTTGATTCTCTTTTGATATTATGAATCAAGGAGAGACACGAGTCAAGTCTTTACACTCACAAAGAGCACATATAACAATCCAAAGAGAGTAAAAAAATTAGAATAAAAGTTTAGCATTTCTAAAAGTGAAATATCATTTCACAATCATACTATGCATGACTCGAAAATATCTAAATAATTCTATTTAGCCACAAAAATCCAAACTTTCTCATCATTTTGATAAATTTAAAAACATGCCAAAAAAAAGTAATAAACATCGTGGATGGAAAATAAAGCTAGCACTTCATCTCTTATATGAGGATTTTGGAAATCCCTTAAAATAATTAACAAGCAAATGACAAATTCTTGATTTAATCAATTACTATTTTTATTAAGGTGAAACAAACAATAGTAACTATTTTTCCAACAAAAAAGAAACAACTTTTTATGCTAAAAATAAATATATCCGCTAATAATGAATTTAAACATTACATGAGTACATCTTTTGAGCAAAGATCAAAACTTTACACAAAATAATCAAAGAATAAAGCTAAAAGGCAAAACAATCAATATTAACTTTTCTTTTCAACATAAAGGAAATAACTTTACATGCTAAAACAAACATATCCACCAACAATGAGTTTAATCAAGACATAAGTACATCTTTTAAGCAAAAATTAAAACTTTATCTATAATAATCAAAGAACAAAGTTAAAACGGCATGTACAACTATTGCTAGCTCATTTTTACACCATGAACATGAAATAACCATAATATTGATACCACAATGGCCTATGGCCTTCAAGACCGTCTACACCAAACAATCCCAATAAACAAAATTATAACTACGAACTACGAAGAAGAAAAAGATGAAGAATAAAATGATAATAAAACTAAAAAAGGAAAAGGTGTGTTTACTTTTTTGGGGGTAGCAAAACGGGACTACAAGTTTTCTTCGGAGTCTTGATTACCACCGAAAAGCTTTCAACTCGAGAACCACTGAAAAGCTTTCAACTCGAGAACTTCGATTACCCCACGAATTTCATGAAAAAGGAAAAATTTTTACCAAAATAAAAACTTTTCTTTGCTCAAAGTTTCTTTTCCAACCTGGAGACTTTTTTTTTTCACTAAAAAAATTTCAACATTTTGTTCAAAAGCTTTGCAATTCTTTGAGGCTTTAAGACTTGGTTTTTCTACCAAAATAGTGATAGTATCTATAGGAGAGGATAGGGGTCCAATTCTATTAATCTACCAATGTGGGAGAAAGTTTTTTAGGGGTGTTTTTGAAATTTAAAAATTGAAGATAAGGTGAGATGGAAGATAATGTCGGGGGAAATTGTACAATGTAGTATAATTTTTGAATTTCAAAATTAAAATTTAGAAAAAAGAAAAAGGTTGGGGGGATTGTACAATATAGTACAATTTTTGAATTTCAAAATTCGAAAAGGAGAAAATTGGGGGAAATAGTACAATGTAGTACAATTTGAAATTATTTTTTGGTGGAAATTGGGTAGAAGTTATGAGAGTTTTTTGAGAATTTTGAGGTTATTTAAAATATAACCCCAATTGAAATTTAAAATTTAATCATATTTATTTAATTTTGACCAAATTAAAATCAATTGACGGATTGCATTGCAGTTATGGCCAATTTGATTCAATTAAGGCCAAATCTATTAGATTGGCTAAATTAAATTGAAATTCAGTACGTACTAATACTTCTTTTAATCCCGAGGTTCTTTATTTAATAAAATCAAATGCATATTTATCCAAATAAATTATTTTTATAATAAATTATATTAAAATCAAGATTTTAATCATTATATTTAATTTTAAAATAGTCCTTAATTAAAATCCAATATTTCATAGAATAAATATTTAAGTAATAAAATTATATAATCTCATATAACTGAACGTGATAATATATAATCGCTATTTAAAATGACAAAATTACGTACAAAAAATATTTTGAAAAAAAATTTTAGATGAAATAAATATTTCAGTTTTATTAATAAACAAAGAAACTCAAGATTTAATTTAGTCATGGAGGGAAAAATTTAGGTGTCGACATCCCTCCACCTAAGGGTACTGTTTTTGCTACTGGAGGTGGTCGCAACCGATTATATGCTTTATCTAACTTCCAGGATGCAGAGGCTTTGCCAAATATTGTTACGGGTATGTTACAAATTTTCTCCTATGATGTGTATGTGTTACTTGATCCCAGGTCTACCTTGTCTTATGTGACCCCTTACGTAGCAGTTAGATTGGTTTTGAACCCGAAAATATTTTGTAACCCTTTTCTATTTTCACTCTTGTTGGTGATTCTATTATGGCTAAGAGAGTCTATAGAAATTGTTTAGTGTCTATTTGTTATCGTGATATTGTGGCTGACCTTGTAGAGCTGGATATGATTGATTTTGATGCTATTTTGGGGATGGATTGGCTCCATTCATGTTATTCCATATTAGACTGTAGAACTAGAAAAGTCACCTTCTCTTTTCCGAATGAGCCAGTGATAGAGTGGGAGGGCTATTCTCTAGCACCTAAGGGAAAATTCATATCTTATCTTAGGGCTCATAAGCTCATATATAAGGGTTGTTTGTATCATCTTGTTCGGGTCAAAGATTCTAGTACTGAAAGTCCTTCCCTCCAGTCTCTTATGGTAGTTAATGAATTCCCAAAAGTCTTTCCTGATGATCTCCCTGGGATACCACCAGATAGAAAGATACATTTTGGCATTAACCTGTTGCCAGACACCCGGCATATTTTTATTCTGCCATATAGAATGGCTCCTACAAAATTGAAAAAGTTAAAAGAATAGTTAAAAGACCTTCTTGATAATGTATTTATTTGTCCTAGTATCTCTCCCTGGGGTGCTCAGGTACTCTTCATATGTAAGAAAGACGGCTTCTTTCATATGTTTATAGATTACCATCAGCTGAACAAAGTCATAGTTAAGAATAAGTATCCTCTCCCCAGAATCGATGATCTCTCTCACCAAATCCAAGGTGCTAAATATTTCTCCAAAATAGATCTTCATTCAGGGTACCAACAGTTGAAGTTTAGGGAGGCAGACATTCCCAAAACAGCCTTTCGAACCTGATACGGTCACTATGAATTCTTAGTTATGTCCTTCGGGTTGACTAATGCCCCCGAAACATTTGTGGACCTAATGAATAGGGTGTTTTGTCAGTTTCTAGGTTTGTTCGTGATACCAAATGGTATCTATAAGAGCACAAAATATTCCACAAACTCACAAAAATAGCCCACACATACAAGATATCAAACGAGAATAACAAACACACTAACTTGAAAAATAAGGAGATAGATAACTTTACACAAAGAGAAATTATTAGGTATCAACTAAAGAGTGCATCAAACTCTAAAACCTCTACAAAACAAATTAACAATCACCAATTTCTTACGGGAACACAAGAGGAACGCGGTTCTCTCAAGCACTCTCGTTTCTAGCCGTTTCATAACACAAATGAAACCTTTCACTTGTGATCTTCAAATGTTTGGTGGTCTACTCTCTTATTGAGAGGAAATATGATGTTCAATATTTCAAGTGTTTTCAAGAATGAACTAAGGAACCAATCTAAAGAAACACCTTAAATAGTCTTTACAAAAAGGATGGCAAAAGGACCCCTTTGCCCTTAATGAAGAGGTGGCGGGTGTGGGCTGTTTGGGGCAGCCTTGGGGTGTATTTTTTAGAACCTAATCTCATTCCCCACATTTCAATACGTATACTCCCTTAGGAGATTTTGTAACAAGCTCAACCCTGTCTATTTTCATAAACACGCCTTGAAGTCTTTGTAGTTCACGAGCTTGACTTCTAGTAAATGGCCTCGAGCTCGTGACACCCGTATCATTCTCTCCATCTTAATAGGAGTTTGACCTCAAACTCACTATTTTCTCATCTTCAATGGTATCAATCCGTGAGAGATCACTGACGTTGAACGTGTTATGCACTTGGTATTCCGGTGGCAAATCGACCTTGTAAGTATTATCGTTGATTCTTTCAAGAACATATAATAAACCATCACCTATTGGAAGCAACTTTTCCTTTATTTAGTTGGGAAACCGATATTTCCATAGGTGTACCCATACCCAATCTCCCAGCTCAATCACAAGATGTCTTCTCCCTTTGTTGACTCGTTTGGCCACCTCTTGCTTCTTCTTCTCAAGCCGCAACCTCACCGTCTCATGAAACATTTTCATGGATTTATCCCTCTTGTTTCTATCTAAGTAACAACAACATCACTTGGAAAAGGATTTAGATCCAAGGGGGTTAGGGGATTGAAGCCATAGACACATTCAAACGGCGTGATGCCCGTACTCGAATGGATCATCCATTTGTAAGCATATTCTATGAGAGGTTGGTGATCTTCCCAAGATGTCAACTTACCTTTAAACATGGAATGTATCAAGGAACCCAAGGTTTGATTTAATACTTCCGTTGGGCCATCGGTTTGTGGGTGGCAGGATGTAGAAAATAATAATTTAGTTTCGAGCCTACCCCACATTAACTTTCAAAAGTGACTAAGGAACTTAGAATCCCTATCACTTACAATGTTCCTTGGGATGCCGTGTAACTTAACAACATTTTCAATAAACAAATAATCTACACTAGCCGCATCTTCACTATTTTTACAAGGAATAAAGTTTGCCATTTTGGAGAAATGATCAACAACAACAACAAAGATGCTATCCCTACCCCTTTGAGTTTGTGGCAGCCCCAATACAAAATCCATAGAAATATCAAACCACGAGCGTGATGGAGTGGGAAGTGGGGTGTATAACCCATGAGGAAGGAGCCTAGACTTAGCACTCCTACATTCCATCCATTGGCCGCAAATTTTGACAACATCTTTGTGCATCCTTGGCCAATAGAATTGCTCCTCCAATATTTCGAGAGTCTTATCAATTCCAAAGTGACCCATGAGACCTCTGTCGTGTGCCTCCCTCACAAATAACTCTCTCCAAGAGCTAGAAGGTACACAAAATCTTCTCCCCCAAAACAAGAACCCATCAAACACGGCATAAGGACTAGAGTCTGATGGCCTCCTTTCCCTACCCACGACTTTACTTTCCCTAAAGAAATGAGCAAAGTAAGGGTCCTGGGGATACAAAGTCTTAAGGCTCTCAACCCCATTAGCTTGGACGACAAAGTGGACACAAGAACATATTTTCTAGACAATGCATCGGCTACCATATTATCCTTCCCCTTTTTGTATTAAATTACATAGGGAAAGGTTTCAAGAAATTCAATCCATTTGTTAAGTTTATCTTATGTCCGAAGGTTCTTCAAGTATTCATGATCCGTTTGGATTACGAATTACTTGGGCCAAAGATAGTGTTGCAAATTTCCTAACACTCTAACCAAGGCATACAACTCCAAATCATACGTAGAGTAGTTTAGAGTTGCTCCTTTGAGCTTTTCACTAAAGTAAGCAATGGGCATTAAATCTTGCATCAAAACAGCCCCTATGCCTACTTTACTAGCATCACACTCAACTTCGAATATCTTATCAAAGTTAGGCAATTGCAATAATGGTGCCAAAACGAGCATATCTTTCAAGGTCCTAAAGGCCTTAGATTGCTCTTCACCCCACTTGAAAGGTTGGTCCTTCTGGATGATTTCGGTCAAGGGGACAGCAAGGGTACTAAATCCTTTGACAAACCTCCTATAAAAACTTGCCAACCCATGGAAGCTCTGAACTTCCCCCATGGTTTTTGGGGTTGGCCAATCTTTAATGGCGGTTATCTTGGATTCATCTACCTCCACTCCCCTCGAGCTTACAAAAATCCTAAAAACACAACTTTATCAACACCAAAGGAGTATTTTTTAATATTAGCATACAACTTTTCTTTTCGAAGAACATCAAACACACTCCTTATATGTAAAACAAGTTCATTAAGGAACTTACTATAAACTAAAACAACATCAAAGTACAAAACCAAAAACTTGCCAATAAACGACTTCATCACATGATTCATTATCCGCATAAAAGTACTAGGAGCATTGGTAAGACCAAATCGCATGACCATCCACTCATATAGACCAAACTTAGTCTTAAATGCGGTCTTCCATTCATCACTCGGTTACATTCGAATTTGATGATATCCGCTCCTAAGATCAACCTTAGAAAACACATAAGATCCATTGAGTTCATCAACCATATTATCTATCCTAGGAATAGGATGATGATACTTTACCGTAATTTTATTTATGGCTCGGCAGTCCATGCACATTCGCCATGTCCCATCCTTCTTCGGCACAAGCAACACCGGGACCGCACACGGACTTATGCTTTCCTTGATGTATCCTTTGTTGAGGAGGTCCTCAACTTGCCATTGGAGTTCCTTTGTATCCGTGGGGTTACTCCTATAAGCTGGCTTGTTTGGTAATTATGACCCCAGAACAAAGTCAATTTGGTGCTCAATTCCTCAAAGTGGAGGAAGTCCTTGCGGCAACTCACTTGGAAATACATCATCAAATTCCCGTAAAACAATAGAAATAAAAGATGGTATAGGGGAAGTGGACGGGCTAGCATTTAAAACATTAGCCAAAAGTAGTGTGGGAGTAGTATTATCATACTCTTTGAAGAGGTCTCCCTTTCGAGCCAACAGTACCATCGAATCCCTACACCTCAATGCCAAAACTCCCTCCTCACTCTCACCCTCCCCCTCTCGATTTCCTCCTCCTTACCCGGTTCCTTCTCTTTTTTTCCCTTTCCTTACAAACTCTTCATTTGTCGATGTGCCTCACACACTTGTAATGGTGATAGTGGTTAGAGATTGTACTTCTGACCCTTGAACTCAAAGGAATATTAGTTGGTTCGGCCATCATGCTTTGTAAACCTATCATATTGCCATGGCCAACCCAATAAAATATTACAAGCTTGTATAGGAATGATGTCGCAAAGTACCTCGTCCTTATAATTTCCAACTTTGAACTGAATCACCACTTGACGGGTCACCTTCAATTCTCCACAATCATTCAACCATTGGAGTCTATACGGACTCGCATATGGAGTAGTTTGCAATTTTAAGTGATCCACCATCGAGGTACTAGCTACATTAGCGCAACTTCCACTATCAATAATCAAGGAGCACACACTCCCCTTAATGAGGCACTTAGTGTGAAAGAGGTTTTCCCATTGGCTAGGATCATCCAACACTTTGCTAATCATAACACTCTGTACCACATAATTAGGTACTTCAAGTTCACCTTCTTGAGGCCAAACCTACTCTTCATCATCATCACTAGGCCTCTTGGCCACCCCCCTCTCTCTATCTTGAGAGATTTCCTCATTTTCAACCGTTTCAAGTCATAATTCTTCTCCCAAGAAATAAAATTTCCCTTCCCTCAATATCATATTTCTCTGATTAGGACATTCACTAGCCTTGTGTCCCCATCCATGGCATTTGAAGCATTAAAATCCCTTGACATTGGAAGAAATATTCAGTTTTCCCTCAAACCGTGGAGGAGGTGGTTGAGTACTCTTGCTCATGGGTGGAGGGGTCTTGACTGGTTGTTGCTTAAATTTGTTCCACCCCGAAGATGATGGAACCACTTCTTTCCCCTTAGTCCCACCCGAGAACCCTTGGTAGGCTTTGGTTTTGTATGCCGACCTTTCCTTGTTCTCTCATTCAATCTCTAAAGCCGCTTGAAAAATCCCTTCAATATTTTCAAACTTATGAAGTGTCATGTGCGTAGAGATTTCCTTGTTTAGGCCAACCTTGAACCGGATGATGTCGTTGCTCACTTGCTCTCCTTTATGATCAAGTTTCAAGATGAGTTGTTGAAACTCATTATAGTAGGCTGCCACGCTTTTGTTTCCTTGCTTCAAGTTGTACAATTTTGCAAGGAGTTCATGTTGATAGCTTTCAGGTAGGTACCTTTGCCGCATGAGATACCTTAACCAAAACCAAGGAGGGGTTTGCCCCTCAATCAATACATTGCCAAAATGTTTGACATACTCCCACCACATGGTAGCATATCCCTCAAAATGAGCAATGTCATAACAGCTCTTCTTCTCCACCGTGATATCATTCACTTTAAATACTCTCTCACATGCGGATTCCCATGCGAGAAACTCTTCCGGATCACTTTCTCCCTTAAAGATCGGGAGACTTTTTTTTATGGTGTTAAGGCCAACATCCCTTTTCCAAGTACCTTGGTCGCCTATACCTTCAATCTCCCGGTTCTCCATGGGTTCTACCCTTCTACCTATCATTCCATCTTCCATCAAATAAGGATCATCAAACATTCCATACCCTCCCCTTCAGTTCTCCCTCACAAATCCCTCTTCTCGCATTAGTGGGTTTTGGACATTTGGAATTTGGAATTTGGTATGGCGGATTGGTATTTAGTGGTGGAGATATTTGGATTGGCTGATTTTGGTTTGGAGGAGTCGGATTTAAGGGTGGCATTTGGGTTCCAAATCTATCATGTGAGACTTGGGGATGTGGAAAATGGCTAGGTCCTTCAAGGCTTCATCCTTGTGAATAATAGTTGGCTTAAGGTATGGCATTTGGTGGGTATATTCTTTGGTGTGTGTCTTTGGGGGTAATAATTGGGAATGTTTTTTGGGGAGTTGAGGGTCGAGAACTCCGTTGACTTTCTACCCTTTATATTCGGCCACTATCAGAGGCCACTTCCACTCCAACTTCTCAACCATAGCATTCACTCTAGCCACATCCCGAGACAAGGACCCAAGACTAGCTACAAGGGCATTCATAACATTATGATCCAAGGTTTGTGCATTGGACGTTGCAGTTTCTATGTGTGGTGGTTCCATTTGAAAATGTACCTACAAAACGAGCAAACGTTAGCTGAAAATACTCTCACACACTCTTTTCACTCGACTCACCCATTGGCCCTTCAAATGTTATAAGCCGGCTATCAATCCTTGAGTGCTTAGGAATGCGTCTACTCTTGAGTTAGAATGGATTTTAGTTTTGAAGACTTAAGAAATTTTTGTACGTACTTGAACCAAGAACAACTATGAATTGTAAACGAGCAAAGCACCACAAAGAATGTTGACACGAAAGACGTACTCGAAAACTAGTTCACAACTTAGTAGGTTGTTACTTAGTTGTCAACTAGTATAGGAGACAAATATGAAGAAACTAGTAGAGACAAGGAAAGAAACTTAGAAGGCCCTATGACTTAAGTTTTGTTGTTTATGTGGCCCACACTTTTTATTTTTGTTCGTTGGTGTTGTTGTTTTGTTGAAGTTTGATTTTGTCCAACTTGAATGATTCAATTTTATTGATTTGGTGAGTCTTTTTCGGTTTTTGGAGTGAAAAGGCAAGACTTGGAACTCTCTTTCCAAAGGTCAAGGTGTCAATCAAATTTCCACCAACTTGCACCAAAATGGCAAAACACCTTTTTGGCTTTGGTTTGTTCCTTTCCCGTTTTGATTCTTTTTGAAAAAAGGTTTGACACCCTTTTGGTAAGTAAGCTTTTTGTGAGGTACCTTGTATATTTTCCTCTTTGGTGTTGTCTTGAAACTACTTCCAAGATAAACACAAGACTTTCACCTCTCTTCCTCTTTCAAATCAAACACACCTTTTGTTGAACATTCACCTCAAGAACATCATGAGCAACAATAAGGCCACTTAAGAACAACAACAATATTCAAGCTATCTGACCTTCAACAACACTAACCAAAAGGTTCAAATATTTGACCTTAGACTCAAGTGTGCTATGGAAACAACAAACTAACACACGAAACTACTAAGACAAGCAAAATAATACCTAAATCTAGACACTTCTTGGCCAACACAAGTCACCAGATAACACCCATTTTTTTCCCAACTAGAAGATCCAAAGATTGGTGGTGTAAGAACACGACCAGCCTTCACTCTGATACTAAATGATACCAAACGGTATCTACAAGAGCATAAAACAGTCCACAAACTGACAAAAATAGCCCACACGTACAAGACATCAAACGAGAACAACAAACACACTAACTTGAAAAATAAGGAGATAGATAACTTGACACAAAGAGAAATTATTAGGTAGAAACTAAAGAGTGTATCAAACTCTAAAACCTCTACAAAAAAAGTTAACAAGCACCAAGTTCTTACGGGAACACAAGAGGAACGTGGTTCTCTCAAGCACTCTCATTTCTAGCCATTTCACAACACAAGTGGAACCTTTCACTTGTGATCTTCAAATGTTTGGTGGTCTACTCTATTCTTGAGAGAAAATATGATGTTCAATATTACAAGTTTTTTCAAGAATGAACTAACTAAGGAACTAATTTAAAGAAACACCTTAAATAGTCTTTACAAAAAGGATGGCAAAAGAACCCCTTTACCCTTAACGAAAGGGTGGTGGGTGTGGGCTGTTTGGGGCAGCCTTGGGATGTATTTTTGAGAACCTAAGGTCAGCCCCCACATGTCAAGACGTACACTCCCTTGGGAGAGTTCGCAACAAGCTCAACTGCGTCTATTTTCATAAACACACCTTGAAGTCTTTGAAGTTCACGAGCTTGACTTATAGTAAATGGTCTCAAGCTCGTGACACCCATATCACTTCCTCATAGTCTTTATTGATGACATCTTAATTTACTCTAAGAGAGAGGAGGAACATGTAATCACCTCTGAATCGTCCTTCATACTCTTAAGGACCATGAGTTGTATGCAAAGTTTTCCAAGTGTGAATTTTGGCTTAGTGCTATTACCTTTATGGGGCATATTATTTCTACTGAGGGAATTAAGGTTGATCCTCAAAAGGTTAAGGTAGTGAGAAAATAGCCCAGACCCACGACTCCAATCTATATCCAGAGCTTCTTGGGTTTGGCAAGGTATTACGAGAGGTTTGTACAGAGTTTTTCATCCATAGCTACTCCACTTACTAGGTTGACTCAAAAAAAGGTGTTTTTGGTCTGACTCTTGTGAGAATAGTTTTGAGAAACTGAAATACAAGTTGACTACTGCACTTGTTTTGACCTTTCCTGAGGGTACAGAGGGCTTTGTTGTGTACTATGATATGTCCCGAGTGGGACTTAGGTGTGTACTTATGCAGCATGGTAAGGTGGTGGCCTATGCATCTAGACAGTTAAAGGTGCATGAAAAGAACTATCCCTTACATGATTTGGAATTAGCGGTTGTGGTATTTGCTCTAAAGATTTGGTGTCATTATCTTTATGGGGTATATGTTGATATATTTACTAATCACAAAAGTTTGCAATATGTCTTCTCATAGAAATAGCCAAACCTCAGGCAGAGGCAGTGGTTGGAATTATTGAAGGATTATGACATGATCCTACATTATCATCTGGGAAAGGCCAATGTGGTGGTTGACACCCTTAGAAGTTGTCTATGGCAGTCTTTCTCATATAGAAAATGGAAAAAGAAATATTGTGAAGGATATTCATCGACTTACAAATTTGGGAGTTTGACTGCTGGATTATAGGGATGGAGGGGTGTTAGTGCGTGAGGTAGCTAAATTCTCCCTATGTGCAGAAGTTAAGGAAAAGTAGATCAAGGACCCAGTTTTAATGCAGATTAAGGAAGATGTTGGACAATAAAAGGTAATGGCTTTTGAAATTGTTGGTGATGGGATTTTGAGGCATCAAGGTAGGCTATATGTGCCGAATATGGATGGGTTGCGAGAAAGAATTCTTGATGAAACTCACACTTCCAGGTATATTGCTTACTCCGGGTCTAATAAAATATATCATGATATTAAGGTAATTTACTGGTGGAATAATATTAAAAGAGATGTTGCTAACTTTGTGGCTAAGTGTTTGAATTGTTAACAAGTTAAGGTGAAATATTTGAGACCAGGTGGCACTTCCCAAGAGATAACTTTGTCTTTTTAGAAATGGGAGATGATCAAAATAGACTTTATTACAGGACTTCCGAGATCCCGAAACCAATATGACTCCATTTGGGTGATTATAGATAGGATGACCAGGTTTTCCCATTTTCTTCCAATGCAGACTAATTATTTAGGGGATGATTATGCTAATTGTACATTCAAGATATAGCTCATTTTTATGGGGATCCAATGTCCATTATATCTGATCGAGGTACGCAATTCTCTTCTCAATTTTGGCAGTATTTTTAGAGGGGTTTAGGTATCCAAGTAAACCTTAGCACCACCTTTCACCCTCATATGGATGGGTAAACAGAGTGCTCCATTCAGACCTTAGAAGATATGTTGAGGGCTTGCATGATTGAGTTAAGGGTAGTTGGGTGGATCACTTGTCATTGATAGAATTTGCCTATAATAATAGCTACTATTCCAGCATCCAGATGGCTTCTTTGGAGGCTCTGTATTGAAGGGGGTGTAGATCACCGATTAGGTAGTATAAAGTGGGTGAAACCCATTTGTATGGGCCTGATCTTGTTCATCAATAGGTGGAGAAAGTGAAGGTCAATAGAGAGCGACTCAAGACAGTTCAAAGTTGCCAAAAGTCCTACGTCGATATTAGGAGAAGGGAGTTAGAGTTTGAAGTCGGTGATTGGTATTTCTAAAAGTCTCCCCTATGAAAAGAGTCATACGATTCAAAAAGAAAGGGAAACTTAGTCCTCGTTACATAGGCCATTATCAGATTACGAGGAGGATTAGTGGGGTTGCTTATGAGTTAGATTTTCCATCGAGTTTAGCTTTGTTCAACTTGTATTTCATGTATCCATTCTAAAGAAGTGTATTGGAGATCATTCTCTTGTGTTTCCTGTCGAATAGATCAATATAAAAGATTCATTGTCATACGAAGAAGAACCCCTTGCTATTTTAGATTGCTAAGTTCGGAAGTTGAGAAGTAAAGAGATAGCTTCAGTTAAGGTATTGTGGAAGAATCATAAATCTAGGAAGCTACTTGGGAGTCCGAGAATGACATGTGTACGAGATACCTGACTCTCTTTGAAATCATAGATGATGATATAGAAGGTACAAATCTTATACTACCCTTTTCTTTCCTTGTAGTGCTTAAAATCGTGCTTGTTGTATCCCGTGTCATCATTTGGAGATGAATGATCCCATGGGGAGATAATGTAACACTCTGTATTATTCTTGTCTTGATTCAGCTCTTAGTTGCATGCATGGGGAGTTTAAGGCCTAAAAATTTTCTAAGTATTGGGGACTTAGTCATATTTTGCGCATATTAACTTCAAGGATTTTTAAATTGGTCTTTTCGATCCTGAAATATTGGATTTTGAGTTAATTCATGTTCAGGGGTAAAGGGGGCATGTCTCGGAGAAGTTTTGGATTTTTCGAATGAGGATTGGGTTATTTTTGGATCATGATTCCAGAACCTCACCGTGATAGCATCGCGTCGTGGTGCTTATGGTGATAGGACACATATCATGTCGTGGTGATCACCCAAACCACACTTCAGTTATGAATTTAAATGTCTGAGGGGTGATTATGTCTTTTTCCCTCAATTCAATTCATAAATTATGACTTTTATCATCGTTGGGGCATAAAATTGCCCATCTTCTCCAATTAACTCTTAAGAAAAAACCTCCCCTCTTTCCATATATCAAGAATTCAATCCTTACCCCCCTCCCCCAAGTAATCTAGAGCTCAAGTCTTTCAAGTTCAAGAATCTCAAGAAGGTAGCAAGATTAGGGTTTCATCCTCCAAGTTAAGAAACTTAAGGTATGTGGACTATCCTAAACTCCATAGAAATAAGTTTTATAGTTTTATCAGGTTTAAAGACATAATCATGTTTATGAAAAGGGTTTTTGATATCATTTTGAATAGCATGTATCATTGATTTGTTTGATGAAAGTGTATGTTTGTCTTAAAACCCTTTAATAGAATTGCACTATATCCGCGTATATATATGTTTTTAGTTTTGGCGAGTTTAATTGAGAGCATGAATAACAAAATCTCTCTCTCTCTCATTATGATATCTCTTGATTTCCAAGTGTTGTGGTTTGTCCGAATGCATGAGTTTTCTATGTCCCTGGAATAAGAATTTTCCTATGTCGCCTAATTCTCTTGGGGGAAATGAAGTGTTCTTGAATAAGAAAGGGCTATGATAAGTTACGATACGATATGGCTTGCAAGTCTAGGTATAACGATACCTAAATACGAAGTGACCTCAATATGAAATAAAGGTATATTTTAATCATGTAATAAGATCATGATTTTTAAGAACTAAAAATGGGCTCAAGAGAGTTAGATGGTTACCCGAAGAAGGCGTCAGTTCAAGTAACTCATAGTCGAAAATTGTATTTTGTCAGTACGGGTTTTTATGAAATAAAATGTCAGTGAGGAGGCATGTCTCTTCATAGTATGGTGTCAGTAAGGAGGCACACTCTTCCATAACCTAGTATGTCAATAAGGAGGCATGCTTCGCTTATTACGTAATCTAAACCTTGCGGCAAACTTGGATTGGGGGCTTGGTCGCTGAATTAAAGGCGGATTTCATATAGCCCGTAGGATTACAAAAATATAGGGTGTACCATCTAGCTTGAAATTATAACAGAGAATAGGGTTTTACAAGTTATATGTACAGTTTTGAACTCTTCACATTGTGCCTATGTGTTTTCAGTACTTTATGCTGAACTGTTTTACGAAATGCTCTCACTTTCATTTTATAATGATATGTTATTTTGGATTGTTTCACATACCAGTACCTTGTTTATTGACCCCCTATATTTCAGGTTCTGAGGCCCAGGTACCTTGTTTATTGACCCCCTATATTTCAGGTTCTGAGGCCCACGCCCGTGGTCCTGCCAATCAGAAGGTTGTTACCTGACATTCGGAGTTGGTGAGCCTCCCTTACTTCGGAAGGCCTTTTCCTGTGTGTTGATTTAATTGATTTTAGAACATGGTCATACCGGGGGCCTTGTCCCAGATTTAGACAGATTGTTGTTTTCAGTTCAGTAGAGACTTCGTAGACTTGTTATAGATGTTTTGGGTTTTCTCATGGCCTTATGTGCTCATTGTTAAGTTGAAATAATAGGATTATCATATTTCCAGTTTACTTCCGCATTATGATAATAGATTAGTTATTCTTATGATTACAAGCTAAGGGGTCTCTCGGGCCTTCACGGTTAGGAATATCCGTCGTGGCCAGGGCCTCGGTTCGGATCGTGAGAATACCTTATACATAATTATACAGGTTTAAATGATAATTCATCTAGGAAAATACCCACTTTTCCCTATTGTGGACATACACTGTAATTGTCCCAAAAGTAAAGGGCTCAAAATACTCATGAAGCTAAAATAACAAACAGTTTTCGTTTGAATAGGTTTATATTTTCGTATCGTAATATGACACAAGTTATAGTGCTTAATTTCTATAGAAGAAGTTCAATTCGAAAAGCATAAGTTATGTCGTAAAAGACTAAATTCCTATAGGACTTGTGCCGAGGGAAGCAATAGTTCAATTTCAAAACCCACAAATTCTGACATAAGAGGCATAATTTAGTCCTGCAGAACTTATGTTGAGCAAGGCAAAAGTTCTATAAATTTATGCAGATCATATTTGATACTACACAATTTATGCCGGATAACTTAATTCCTATATAATTTATGTCGGACGAAGCAAGAGATTTCTAGACTTATGATAGAAGAAATTACTTCATGGATAAGGGTACTTTGGCCCAAAAATTTCACTGAATGATAGGAGTTATAAATTAAAGATGATCATATTTGAGGAAAAAAATTACACACCACCCCAAAAGAGGGATATTCCATGCAAAATTTACATATTTACATCATATATGGGATGAAAGTGACTATATTTGCAAATTTAAAAATCATGTTCATTATCGATATAAAAATGTGACTTCTGCGGTCAATTCTAAATAACAAATATTTCTTTTGAACTTTTGTAATTTTGTATACTCGTTAGTATCTTAACATTTTTCATTGATAAAATAGGAATAGTTATTATTGAATAATGTGAAAATTATCCTAGGTATCATTTTAAGAATCCGGAGTCAAAAGGGCACTTTTTTTTATCAAAAATTTCAAAGGGGACATTTAATATCAAAAAAAAAAAAAAGGGACAAAATATTGTGGGCCCAGTGACTTATAAGTCGCTTAGCTTCCAGCGACTTGTAAGTCGCCAGAGCCCGACGACTTACAAGTCGACGGACAGCCAACGACTTTAATGGCTCCACTTTATTCTGAAAGAATACTCCCTGTTGGCTGCTTTGCCTTTTCCATTTCTTAATTGTAACTTCTTCTGCCCTTTTTCTTGTGTTGGTAATATTTTATTATGCACACTATACATAACATTTGGCCAATTCTACTATATTCCTTAAAATATTAGGGTTTTTTGGTTAGAATATAGGAAAATTTAGTTTCATATATAAAATTCTCTACTATTGCCATAAGTAATAGAGTCAGAATTTTCATTGAGGAGGTTTAGAAGTGTATATATGGATTAATCGAAGGAGATTTAACATCTACTATAAATACGTAAAAATATTTTTAACTATATAAAAATAGTATAATTTTTCGACGAAGGGGTTCGGATGACCCTCTGAATCCAATGTGGCTCCGCCACTGATTGTCACGACGTGTGATTTTCATAGAAGGCTATAACTAAATAAATAAATAGTAGTAGTATTTATTTATAGTATTGTATCTCGTTTTAAGTATGATAAAATTTGAAGTAAAAAATACGTATAATTTTAGGTAGATTCACGACAATAATACTAAATTTTAGCTTCTTTTTTTTTAATTTAATCCCGCAACCCGCCCTGCCCCGCCTCACACTATTTTAAAAAAAAAAATTACTCCAACTAGCCCCACACCTACACCACACCCACATAACTTAAAATATGCACCACCTTGCATAGTCTAAAATCTGTATCGCACCACACCCACACCGCTCCATTGTCCTTCCTAACTAGTTCTGTGGCTGAAAAAATTTAAAGGTTGAACTAGATTTCAGTACAAAAATTAATGAGGTTATCCATCAAGTAGTTTCATGTTGGATAGACAACCTTCTAGTCTCGTTAAAAAATACTTTTGACTTTTTTGTTGCAGTTTGCTGCTGTTTTTTGTGCAGTTTATTGACCTTTTTAATGCATTTTTTTTTATAGTTTGGTGATTTTTTGAGTATTTTAGTGTTGTAATTTGGTCAAGTTTGATGCAAACTGCTGTTTTTCGTACTTTTAAGCTATTTTCTGACGAAAGAAATTTGAGATAATGTGTCCAAGAGAGAAACAAGTGATAGAGAAAATATAATGGAGATATATGAATTTTCGTTAGTATAAATGATAGTTGTTTGTATAAGAATATACAACAATATATAAAGACTAAACTTGATAAATTCTTAGATAATTAAAGAACTAAAACCGATAAATGTATAATTAAGCAATTATATTAGAGCTACTCCAATAAATAAGGGATCATTTATGCCCTTTTCTCGTAAAAAATTAGCACTTGGAAAATTTGTTTTAAAAGTAAACAAGAAATCGTTCTAATATGGAACTCAATAATACTTGAAAATATTTATTGAAGAAGAATGAAAAAAGGAGCTTATGACCAAATAAATCGTTAGACGTTAGTTATGCCTTCTATGAAAATCACACTTCGTGACAATAGTAGAGAATTTTATATATGAGACTAAATTTTCCTATATTCTAACCAAAAACAACCCTAATATTTTAAGGAATATAGTATAATTGGTCAAATGTTATGTATAGTGTACATAATAAAATATTACCAGCACAAGCAAAAGGGCAGAAGAAGTTTCAATTAAGAAATGGAAAAGGCAAAGGAGCCAACAGGGAGTATTCTTTCAGAATAAAGTAGAGCCATGAAAGTCGTTGGCTGTCTGGCGACCTGTAAGTCGCTGGGGCCAGGCGACTTACAAGTCGCTGGAAGCTAAGCGACTTATAAGTCGTTGGGCCCACAACGTTTTATCCCTTTTGGTTTTTACGATATTAAGTGTCTCCTTTGAAATTTTTGATAAAAAAAGTGCCCTTTTGGCTCCGAATTCATCATTTTAAGAAGGTTTATTGTATGTTATAACTTTACTTTTTCATAATTGCAAGTTGCAACAATTTTGATAAATTATATTTTATTAAAAACTATAAAGTAGGGAAAAAATATATCCTACACGTTTCTTACTTCCTAAATTATCTCCTCTTTAACTGCTCTCCGTCTTTCCTCTTTTTACTCGTACGTCTCTCCTTGTTTACTCTTCTCCCAAAATATAATGTAATCTCCATCAAATTTTGTGGTAAAAAAATGAACAATTGGTTTCCACCATTCTCATTATTAATTTCTTACTTTTAGAATGAAAAAGAAATCTCATGTTTATCTCTCTCTGATCTAGATAATACCTCCAACAATTATACATTTATTCATCTGTAATCTCTCTACATTTCTAAATTCTTATCAATTGATCACTAGCCATTTCAATTTTTATGTTCGATTTTGTGCTTATCTATTTTATTTTTATTGCGTGATTCAGTTTTGTGTCTTTTCTCATTGATTTTCATCAGAGTTTTATCAAAATTTGTTTGAATCATGTCTCAAAATCTTAAGTTTGATTTATTCTTACAAGAGCTCAAGATGTGTAGATTGTGTTGTATAAAAAATATTTATGAATGATACTCGAGAAAATTGAAGGAAAGGTGACTTTTAAGTCTTGAATGAAGGATTGGTGACATTGACCAACTTAAAAGGTCAAACATAATTAAGAAACTTGATTAGGTTAATTGTGGACTTGATTAATATTTTCGAAACTTTTTAATCTTTTTAAAAATATAAATCAACCCACACCCACAAAACTTTCCTCTCTTTGCAAATCAATCTCTTCTCTCTTTCTCTCGATAGTTTCTCTCTCTAACTTCTCCCAACCAACAACTTTTAAAATTTCTTCCTTCAATCTTGTGCAACTTCAACCTCTGGCGACAAATAATTTTGAGTTCTTGCCCGTTCCTTTTTTATTTTCAACCGTCAATCGATGTGACAACATTCTCTGGCGACAACAACTTCGAGTTCTTTATTGTTTCTCTTTTATTTTCACAGGTAAAAAATTAGGGCTTTTTAGTTATGACGAAAATGAGGAACTTGACTTGTTGATGTTTGTTATTTTTTTTATGTTTGTTATTTTTTAGTTGAATTTCACATCTGGATGTACCTACTACTGTTGTTTTTTCAATAATGGATAAAACATATAACGTGAATCCAACAGATGAGTAATCTGTTGAAACTTATATGACTAATCTGTTGCACAAGTTAGTAATCTGTTGCAACATATATGACTAATCTATTGCGCAAATTAGTAATCTGTTGCAACATATATGACTAATTTGTTGCGCAGATTAGTAATCTGTTGTAACATATATGACTAATCTGTTGTGTAGATTAGTAATCTGTTGCAACATATATGACTAATCTGTTGCAACAGATGATTAAATCTGTTGCAATATATATAATTAATCTGTTGCAACAGATGAGTCATATGTTGCAATAACATGTGGGTAATCTGTTACAACAGATGTGTCATATATTGCAACAAATTACTCATTTGTTGGATTCTTATTATAGTGTTGTAACATGAATCCAATATATGGGTCATCTGTTGCGACAGATTAGTCATATGTTGCAACATATTACTCACTTATTGCAACAGATGACTCATATGTTGGATTCATGTTGAAGGTTTTATCCATTGTAGCAGTAGCAGATACACCAAATAAGAAATTCAACAAAAATCATAATTTTACTTATAAAATCACCTATGAAGTAATGTCCAAGTGATATATGGACAAAATTTAACCTAAAATAATTCCAAAAAATTTCAACAGGGACACAACGAATAAGTAAAACACATGAAAAATTCATGAAACAAGCAAAGAAGACACAGATAATATATCATACATCAAATACAAAAGGATTAAAGGGACAAACGTTTGAGTTCTCTTAAAAATGTTTTAGTTCCCTAGTATTTTAATTGCTTTCTAATAGTTTACTCATCTATTACAATAGATTTTCTATCTGTTTGATAATTTTCAATAAATGAATCATCTGATGCAACACATTAGTCATCTATTGATTCAAATTAAGCAATTATTAGTAATAACTAAATTGATTTAGCTAAAATTAAAGACGTCTCTAAGAAAATAGGACAAACATTTGAGTTTTCCTAAAAATATTTGAGTTCCCTAGTATTTTAATTATTTTCTAACAGATGACCTATTTGTTGCAACAAATTAGTCATCTGTTGCAACGGATGCTTATAACAAGTTAGTCATTTATTGATTCAAATTAAGAAATTATTAATAACAACTAAATTAATTTAATTAAAATTGAAGACAACTCTTTAATACAAGATCTTAGACAAGGGGACAAATGTTTGAGTTCTCCTAAAAACATTTAAGCTTTAGTATTTTAAATTGCTTTTCAACATATATATTATCTATTTAATAATTTCCAATGGATGAGTCATATGTTACAACAATTTAGTCATCTGTTGCAACAGATGTCTATATTTGTTTGATAATTTTTAATAGATGAGTTAGTTATTACAACAGGTTAGTCATCTCTTACAACAGAATTCTATATTTGTTTGATTATTTTCAACAGATGTCTTTAACTGTTTGGTCTTTTCCAACAAATTACTCATCTATTGCAACATGTTAGTCATCTATTGATCCAAATTAAGCCATTATTAGTAATAACTAAATTGATTTAACCAAAATAAAATATGAATTAATAAGTTCAATTACAGTTTTAATTAATCTCATGGTAATTACACGGTCGGCTAAGTATGTTCGTCCTGAGTAGAGTGATCAATTGACCAATTTTATTTGAAATGATTCAAACTAAGCCATCATTAGAAATAACTATATTGATTTAACTAAAATTAAAGATGAATTAGTAAGTTCAATTACGATTTCAATTAATCTCATGGTAAAAATGGTGTATTGATAAATGATGATTTGTTATTATTTCTATTGAATAAATCTTGCTATTGATTTATCTTTTCAACAAATGAATAATTTGTTGCAACAGATGAACTAGATGTTGCAAAAATAAATCAATTACTCCAACAGATGAGTCATATGTTGCAACAGAAGGGTCATCTGTTGTAACAGATGGACCATACGTTGCAACAAATAGATCATCTATTGGAAGAACTCAAGGGCCATGACTTTTCGATCATTTAATTAAAAAAATGATTCTCAAATAAATAATATAAAAAAATATGATAAAAATAATTTTGTATCTATTTAATTTAAATAACTAAAATACCAAAAAACTGAAAAGTTATGACTTTTCACCTTTTTTGTATTGAAATTTATTTTTTAATTTAAATAATCAAAAAGTCACCAAGTTTGATTTAATTAAGAGATATAATTATTAAAAAAGAGATGAACGGTCGTGATTTTTTGCCTAAGACATTGCACTAATCATTCATTCAATCTTTTATAAATAGGTCTCCTCAGCTCTATCTCTTGCATCTTGTCTTTCATAAACCGTCATTATATCTTTAATCACTTCTCTTTCAAAAATAAATTTCTTATTCATCTGTTATGGTATGTTTTATTTTCTTGTTCTAATATGAAAATTATTAACATGCATCAATTTTGTAGTAAGTTTCACAATTTTTTTGTTAAACTACCAGTGGGTAGTATATGTGGTTTAGTGTTTTACGTTATTTGTTCATGCATGCTCTAGATATGAATGATCTGATTAGGTACATGGCGATTCTACTTGACACCGTGTAGGAACTTGAAAGACTGGTTCATGAACTCGAGTGAGAGTTGTGCGCCGCGAGAGCAAGGGTGCTTCGTGGAATTCAAAGGCTGAGGGGTCTGCTGTCCAATGGATTTTCGATTGACAATAATAATAATAATAATAATAATAATAATAATAATAATAATAATAATAAGGTTATATATTTTTTTTATCGTATGTAGTTTATTTTATCAGATCTACCTAATGTTGTAAATATTTTTTATGTAATGAATGAGAAAATTTATATTTGATTGACTGAGTTTATTCTTATTTTTTTTTCATTCTGCCTATTTTTTAAGATGTTGTGAGGTGTAGGTTTTTTAGTGTTTGGGAGTGGAAAGAATCAATTACAAGAAAGAATGTGTTTGGTTGAGAGCAAGGTCATAGACTAAAATTAAATAACAATACAAGATTATTTACTATTACAACAAAATTGAAGATAGATTGATAACAAATGGCCCATCTATTAGAAATGACCAAGTAGATAAAGACATCTATTGCAACAGATTGATCGTTTGTCGCAATAAATTAGTAATATGTTGAAAATGACCAAACAGATAAAGACATCTGTTGCAACAGATTAGTCATCTATTGAAACAGATTAGTAATCTGTTGGAAATGACAAACAGATAAAGTCACATATTGCAATAGATTGGTCTGTTGGAAATGACTAACGGATAAAGACATTTGTTACAACAGATGACCAATCTGTTGCAACATATGTGTATATCTGTTTGATAATTTTCAACAAATGACTCATTTGTTGCAACAGGTTAAATCTGTTGCAATAGGTAATACACTTTAGTGATCATGTAATTACTATGAGATTAATTGAAATTGTAATTATTAAATCAATTTAGCTATTACTAATAATGGCTTAATTTGAATCATTTCAAATAAAATTAGTCAATTGATCCCTCTACTCAGAACGAACATACTAAGATGATCGTGTAATTAATATGAGAATAATTGAAATCGGAATTAAACTTATCAATTCATCTTTAATTTTAGTTAAAATAATGTAGTTATAACTAATAATGTCTTAATTTGAATTATTTTAAATAAAATTGATCAATTAACACTTTACTCAAGACGAATATGCTTAGATAATCATGTAATTACTATGAGATAAATTGAAATCATAATTAGAATTATCAATTCATCTTTAATTTTAGTTAAAACAATTTAGTTATTACTAATAATTGCTTAATTTTAATTATTTCAAATAAAATTGGTCAATTGATCATCCTACTTAAGACTAAACACTTAGTTGATCATGCAATTACTATAAAATTAATTGAAATTGTAAGTGAACTTACTAATTCATCTTTAATTTTAGTTAAATCAATATAGTTATTTCTAATTATGGCTTGGTTTGAATCATTTCAAATAAAATTGGTCAATTGATCACTCTACTCAGGACGAACACACTTAGTTGATCATGTAATTACCATGAGATTAATTGAAACTGTAATTGAACTTATTAATTCATGTTTAATTCTAGTTAAATCAATTTAGTTATTACTAATATAATGATTAATATGAATCAATAGATCACTAACATGTTGCAAAAGATGAGTAATCTGTTGAAAATGACCAAACAGATAAAGACATCTATTGTAATAGATTAGTCATCTATTGCAAGAGATTAGTAATCTGATGAAAATCACAAACAAATAAAGTCATATGTTGCAACAGATTGGTCATCCGTTAGAAATGACCAACAGATGAAGACATTTGTTACAACAGATAACCAATCTGTTGCAACATATGTGTATATCTGTTTGATAACTTTCAACAGATGACTCATCTGTTGGAACAGGTTAAATCTGTTGCAATAGGTTATACACGTCAATGGTCATGTAATTATTATGAGATTAATTAAAATTATAATTATTAAATCAATTTAGTTATTACTAATAAGGGCTTAATTTGAATTATTTTAAATAAAATTAGTCAATTGATCACTCTACTCAGAACGAACACACTAAGATGATCGTGTAATTAATATGAGAATAATTGAAACCATAATTGAACTAATCAATTCATATTTAATTTTAGTTAAATCAATGTAGTTATTACTAATAATGTCTTAAGTTGAATCATTTCAAATAAAATTGATCAATTAACACTTTACTCAAGACGAATATACTTAGATGATCATGTAATTACTATGAGATTAATTGAAATCGTAATTAAAATTATCAATTCATATTTAATTTTAGTTAAATCAATAATTGCTTAATTTTAATTATTTCAACTAAAATTGATTAATTGATCATTCTACTTAAGATTAAACACTTAGTTGATCATATAATTACTATAAAATTAATTGAAATTGTCAGTGAACTTACTAATTCATCTTTAATTTAGTTAAATCATTATAGTTATTTCTAATTATGGCTTGGTTTGAATCATTTCAAATAAAATTGGTCAATTGATCACTCTACTCAGGATGAACACACTTAGTTGATCACGTAATTACCATGAGATTAATTGAAAATTAATTCATGTTTAATTCTAGTTAAATCAATTTAATTATTACTAATATAATTGCTTAATATGAATCAATCGATGACTAACATTTTGCAAAAGATGAGAAATCTATTGGAAATGACCAAACAGATAAAGACATCTGTTGAAAAGGACCAAACAAATATAGAGACATGTTGCAATAGATG
>NC_061122.1:213211732-213294209 GCF_002878395.1 Capsicum annuum | reverse complement strand
TCTGTTGAAAAGGACCAAACAAATATAGAGACATGTTGCAATAGATGACTAACCTGTTACGATAAATGACTCATCTATTGAAAATTATCAAACAAATATAGACATCTATTGCAACAGATGACTAAGTTGTTGCAATATATGACTCATCAGTTGAAAATTATTAAACTTATAGGATATATGTTGAAAAATAGTTTAAAATACTAAAGCTCAGATGTTTTTAAGAGAACTCAAATGTTTGTCCCCTTGTCTAAGGTGTTGTCTTTAATTTTAGTTAAATCAATTTAGTTATTACTAATAATTGCTTAATTTGAATCATTTCAAATAAAATTTATCAATTGATCGTTCTATTAAGGATGAATACATTAATTGAAATTGTAAGTGGACTTATCAATTCATCTTTAATTTAGTTAAAAATCAATTTAGTTATTACTAATAATGACTTAATTTGAATCATTTCAAATAAAATTGATCGATTGATCACTCTCCTCGAGACGAATACACATAATTGATCATCTAATTACTATAAAATTAATTGAAATTGTAAGTGAACTTATCAATTCATCTTTAATTTTAGTTATATCAATTTAGTTATTACGAATAATGGCCTAATTTGATTCATTTCATATAAAATTGGTCAATTGATCACTCTACTCATGACGAATACGCTTAGTTGATCATTTAATTACTATGACATTGATTGAAATTGTAAGATTATCTTTAATTTTAGTTAAATCAATTTAGTTACTACTAATAATCACTTAATTTGAATCATTTCAAATAAAATTGATTGATTGATCACTCTATTCGGGACGAATACACTTAGTTAATCATGTAATTACTATGAGATTAATTAAAATTGTAAGTGAACTCATCAATTCATGTTTAATTTTAGTTAAATCAATATAATTATTACTAATAATGGCTTAATTTGAATCATTTAAAATAAAATTGGTTAATTCATTATTCTGCTAAAGGATGAAACACTTAATTGATCATGTAATTACTATAAGTAGGGGTGTACATAGGTCGAGTTGGTTTGGTTTTCTATTAAAAAAAAAAATAATTATGTCGGTTTATTAAAACTATAAACCAAATCAAACCAACATAAAATCAGTTTGTTTGGTTTAGATTTTAGTCGGTTCTTTTGGTTTTTCTCGGTTTTTTTTATAATCTTTATTTTTTACAATTATATTGTGATTGAAATTTAGATCAAGTATGTTTTCACTCACATGCTAATGAAAAACCACAATTACGAAAAATGGAGGGGCGAAAAACTCTCTTGAAACTAAAAAATAAGATGAAGAGTGAGAAGTTTAGGTTTTAAGTTTATATTGGATTTTGGATCATTTTATTAACAATTAATGAATAAATATTACAACTTAAAGACCCAAATGTGAATATATATATATATATATATATATATATATATATATATATATATATACACTCACACACACACACACATCTACTTTCTAAATATTAAAAATTAATAAAACTAATTGAAAAAGTAGATAATAATTAATATTTTATGTATAAAAAGTTAAATTATATACATGCATATATATATATGTACATATATTATGTCGGTTTGATTTTGGTTTGGTTTGACTTTTTTTTTGTTAACATCAAACCAAACCAAGAATGGTCGTTTTTTTTTTCAAACGCCAAACCAACCAAACCAAACCATAAGTCGGTTTTTTTTTCTCGATTTGGTTTGGTTCTTCGATTTGGTTTGACTTGACGGTTTGATCTGTACACCCCTAACTATGAGATTAATTGAAATCATAATTGAACTTACTAATTCATATTTAATTTTAGTTAAATCAATATAGTTATTTCTAATAATGATTTAATTTGAATTATTTCAAATAAAATTGGTCAATTAATCATTCTACTTAGTACGAAACACTTAATTGATCATGTAATTACTATAAGATTAATTGAAGTCGTAATTGAACTTACTAATTCATTTTTAGTTTTAGTTAAATCAATATAGTTATTTCTAATGATGGCTTAGTTTGAATCATTTCAAATAAAATTGACCAATTGATCTCTTTACTCAGGGAAAACATACTTAGTTGATCGTGTAATTACCATGAGATTAATTGAAACTATAATTGAACTTATTAATTCATATTTTATTTTAGTAATCAATTTAGTTATTACTAATAATGGCGTAATTTGAATCAATAGATAACTAACATGTTACAACAGATAAGTAATCTATTGGAAATGACCAAACAAATAAAAACATCTGTTGAAAATGACCAAATAGATATAGACATCTGTTGCAATAAATGACTCACTTGTTGCAACAACTAATTCATCTATTGAAAATTATCAAACAGGTATAGACATCTGTTGCAAAAGATGACTAAGTTGTTGCAAAAGATGACTCATCTGTTGGAAATTATTAAATAGACAAAATGTGTGTTGAAAAATAATTAAAAATACTAAAGCTCAAATATTTTTTAGGAGAACTCAAACGTTTTTCCCATTGTCTAATGTCTTGTCTTCAATTTTAATTAAATTAATTTTATTATTATTAATAATTGCTTAATGTGAATCAACAAATGACTAACCTATTATAAGCGTTTGTCGCAACAGATGACTAACTTGTTGTTATAAATAGGTCATCTGTTGGAAAATAATTAAAATACTAGAGAATTCAAACATTTTTAGGAGAATTCAAATGTTTGTCTCATTGTCTTAAAGACTTGTCTTTAATTTTAGGTAAATCAATTTAGTTATTACTAATAATTGTTTAATTTGAATCAACAGATAACTAACATGTCGCAAGAGATGATTCATCTATTAGAAATTATCAAACAGATAGAAAATCTGTTATAACAGATGGGCCATCCATTAGAAAGCAATTAAAATACTAGGGAACTTAAACGTTTTTAGGAGAACTCAAACGTTTGTCCTCTTGATCATTTTGCATCTGATGTATGCTATACTATTTTTGTCTTCTTTACCTGTTTCATGAAATTTTTCATGTATTTTACTTATTCGTTGTGCCCCTGTTGAAATTTTTAGAATTTTTTTAGGTCAAATTTTATTCGTATATCACTTGGACATTACTGCATAGGTGATTTTATAAGTATAATTATGATTTTTGTTGAATTTTTTATTTGGTATAGCTGTTACTGGTACAATGGATAGAACCTGCAACATGAATCCAACATATGAGTCATTTGTTGCAACAAGTGAGTAATCTGTTGCAACATATGACTAATCTGTTGCAACAGATGACCCATATGTTGGATTCATATTACAACACTGTAATATGAATCCAACAGATGAGTAATCTGTTGCAGGAGATTAGTCATATATGTTGCAACAAATTACTCAGCCATTGCAACAAATTAGTCATATATGTTGCAACAGATAAGTCATATATGTTGCAACAGATTACTCATCTATACAACAGATTACTCATCTGTTGGATTCACGTTACATGTTTTATCCATTGTTGAAAAAATATCAGTAGCAGATACACCCAGATTAGAAATTCAACTAAAAATTATAATTTTACTTACTGAAATCACCTAATAAGTAATGCCCAAATGATATACGAATAAAATTTGACCTAAAAAAATTTGATCAAGTAGCAATAGTAGCGGTAACAACAACAATGTTCAACAACAAGAAGATGATGATGATGAACAAGAAGAGATGATAATAAAGAATAAGATAATGATAATAAAGAAGATAATGACTAAAGCAACAACAACAATGAACAACAAAAATTTCGAAGAGAGAGAAAACTTCAATAAATGAGAAGAGAGAGAAATGTGCCCTTTTTTCCCTCCGTTTCTAGTTATATCAGGTTTTACATTGATCAAAGTGTAAATTAAAAAAATTGTGGGTTATTTTCAAACTTCTCTTACTTTCTTGATACTTAATAAAGTAATTGTCACCTCCACTCAATTATTAAGACTTGTGTCACCCACACCTCATTTTAAAACTCTTTTGTCACCTACAGTCCAAAGCCCCATGATATTCCCTTAGTTTTAAAAAGAATGACCTACTTTTCTTTTTAGTCTGTTTCAAATTTTCCCTTTTTGGCAATACTTTAATTTCAACTTTCCACATGACATGTTTAGGACCACAAGATTAAAGGGTATTTTGGTACATTTGACACAACTTTAATTTAAGGTCACAAGATTCAAAAGTCTTCTTTATTTTCTTAAACTTTGTGCCAAGTAAAAGTAGGTCATTCTTTTTGAAACGGAGGGAGTAATAAATAAAATTTATGTGAACACAAGAATAGTCGTACTTGTTTCCATTTCATATAATTAAGGGAAAATATTATCAAAAATATTATTCATTAAACAAAGAATTATTGGGTATAAAGTGGTATAAAAATTATGAGGATCAATTTGTATATTCATTTCATACGTTAAATTATTTAAAAACATGTACAAATATAGAGAACAAATATTCATACCAATTTTCACCCCAAAAAATTGGTGTAATTTCAGACCTTATTAATAGTTATAATAGACTTGTTGATGACATTAACACCAGCTTTTATATTCATTTCATGTACTAAATTATTTAATAACATATAAAAATTGAAAAAAAAACAGCTTTTATATCAATTTTAGACCCTAAAAGTTGATACAATTTCCAACCCTACTAATGATCACAATAAATTTGTCAAGACATGAATATAAATCAATAATAATTTCGCCATCTAAATGTACCATTTAGCCTTCCACTTTTCATCAAAACAACACATAATACATTCGCATAGAATTGACAAAATAAACTAACTACTAATTTATGTATAAATTAACAAAAAAATTTATCATATATTTGTTCATTAAGACTGTGATATTTTATATGACATCCAAGATCATATATATTTATGATTTTGGATGAAAATGAAGAAGTTTATTTTGTAAGAAGAAGATGAAGTTTAATATGTTTGGATTATGAAAGACTAGAAAAAGAAAAAAAAATGAGAGAGATATATGGAGATGGTTAGTATCCTATTTTTAGGCTGCATTTGTTGTTTTTAAGATTCAGACGTCTGAATCTGAATGCACTTCTGAATGATTAAAATGTTGTCTCTAGATCTGAAAACTGAATGATTAAAACTGTCTGTTTTTCAACATCTGAATGTACAAAAAAAATTATTTGTATATATAATAAAATAAAAAATATAATTCAATAAAAACTAATTATATATCAGAAAAGTATGTAATTTAATACAACAAAATTATTATTTGATTGAAAAAAATATTTATGTTCATTAGTGATAGTGGAGATGGTTTATAATGATGGTTGCGGTGAAAATGATTGATGTTAGTTATTAGTAATATTAGTGGTGATAGTTGTGATGGTTGGTATTGTAGTGACTGCTATGATTAGGGCTGGGCATTCGATTTGTTCGGTTTGATAGTTTAATATCGGTTCGGTTTTTTGATTTTTGGATTGACAAAAATAACAATCGTAACCAAACAGAAATAAATTCGGTTCGGTTCGATTTCTACAAATTTGATTCGGTTATTTTAGATTTTTATTTCGATTTTGAGGATTAAAGTAGTGAACCTCTCTTTGTTATGACTGGACATTTAAAATTAATAATTTTTTTAAAAAAAATTCAAACCTATTTTTCATTTCCATATATAAATAACTCAACATGGATGAAACTAAATGATATAACCATAAGTTTAACATAATATATAACTTCATTATGTATAAGTTTCATAAACAGTCGGAACTTGGAAGAGTGGTCGCTGCTGGAAAGACCACAGTCGGCACTGCACGCTGCAGCCCACAATGGTCGTCTGGTCGTCGGCTCTGGTGTTGTTGTACAGACGACGATCTCGCCAGTGGTCCATGGTTCGATCGATTGTTCGACTATTGGACTGATGTATACTGTTAGTTGTATGTGGCATGCTATTACTTATTAGTTATTAGGGTTGCTATTATATTTATATTATATTATTATATATTAAATATTATATATATATTATTAATTATTTATAGAATTTCAGTTAATCGGTTTATCCGAATTATTTTTTTGAAAAACCGAAAACCAAATCGTTTAACCAAATTTTAAAAATTAAAAATCGAAACCGATTTGGAAAACCGAAAAACCAAACTGAAATTAAAATTTCAATTTGATTTTTTGGTTTTTTTGGTTTAAACCAAAATATGCCCAGCCCTAACTATGGTGGTTGCGGTTGATAGTGGTGGTGGTGGTTGTGATGTGACATTGCTGGATGTTAGTAGTTGGAGGTGTTGATTGTGATGGCTAAAACATGAATGAATGATGATTGACGACGTGTTGGTGCTAGTTGGAGATATTGTTAGTTGTGATGGTGGAGATGATTGTTAGTAGAGATAAATTATAGTGATGATAGCGATTGAAGTGATGGTAGGTGGCGTTACTAGTGACAATGGTGGTGGCCGCGAAAGAATGTATAGAGGTTGTGATGTATTAGTGGTAGTTAGTGGTGGTGCTAGTTGTGATAGATAAGTTGATCGGTAGTAGTTGATGATGGTGGTGTTGTTAACGACGGTGGTGGCATTAAATATAATTAGAATAATAGATGTAGTAGGTGTAGTAGCGGTTAACAATAGTGGTTGGTCACGATATTTGTTGTCGATGGTGGTTGTAATTGTGGAGGTGGTTGGTGGTGGTGGGTGGCGGTTGACAATGATAGCAGCGGCAGAGGTGGTGACTGATGATTATGAATAGAGTGGCGGTGAATATTATCCAACACCAAAATACCTCTTCAGAATTATTAAAACTTGATTCTATATCTGGATAATTAAGACTTATTCAGATCTATTAAGAGCTAAAATCTTAATAAAAAATAAATGCAAATGGTCTGAAGTCTGAACCATTCAGATTCATACTTTCATTAAGAGCGAATAAATGAGCCCTTAGTTGTCAACATTTTTTAAGGGATGTTGTTTTTATCTCTTTTTATGTTGTGCCTCAATAAGTATATGTTTGCTGATAGTTGAAGAAATAAGAAGAATAACAGATTCAATTTGAAAAAGGAAAAAAAAAGAGTTTCAAGAGAGAAATTAGGGGTCATTAATATCTTTTTGTTAACTGATGTCTTTTTCTAAGGATGGATTTTTTGTTTGTTTTTTTTAAATCATTTTTTCCTTTATTACTTTATTAAAAAAGTTGTTATTTATTGCAATCTAAAAAATATTGTTATGATTTGCAATTAACAATCTAAAGTTGTATATTTAGATTTTTTTTCTTTGAATAATTCCATTATTTTTTTCTCTTGTAAGGCATTTATTCAGTAATGATGCTAAGAAATATATTTTAATACGTGTTCTCCATGTTTCAAAAATACTATGATAATTTCAAAAGATATATCCACTATATCAAAAATAAAATCAAATTTTGACGACAAAAGAAAAAAACTTGGCATGACACATTTTTGTAAAATTCTCATTTGTCCAAGTTTTGATGAATAGATTTATCTTAAAGGTAAACTATCCAACCGTTGTATGCTATAAATATTTATGAGTAAGAAAATTCAAAAAGGGAGCTTTTCTTGAATGTAAACTGTTTTAAGGTTCAAAATAGTCAACCTCCTTGTTAATTCTTTTCACTTTATATTCCATTCATAATTTTTAAAAATAGATTAGAATTTTGTGAATTCTATCTGGTAATGTGTTTGATTAAGGTTTCACTGAAACATGTTGTTTGAAGCAATTTTTGAAAACCATGTTATGAATCTATTCTGTTTATCATGTTTAGCCAATTAGATATTGTTTAAATTGTTCCCTGTCAATTTTGGCATGTAAGTTCTTGGAGTATCCATTAGGAATTGCGCTGAGTTTCCTGCATCATTTGGCTTCTATCACAATTCATATTGTAATTCAAAAAGGTTTTTTTAGTGAAAAAAAATTCCTCTATATCACAATAACATCCACATCATAGTTCTTAAGAATCATTTATATTATTCTCTCAACAAGTTTTATGTTGTTTATGTTGGTTTTTCAATATGTAGGTTAGTTACCAAACCATATCAAATATTATGTTTTCTCATTATATATATATATTTTTTGGCATCTGATATATCACCAAAAAAATTTTAATCGTCGCTTGACGCGCGCTGTTATTTCGATTCCAATAGTAACGTCATAGGTGATTTCTGGCTAGGAGAATGGAAACATAACTAATTAGGAAGAAGTTTTGCTTGTCAAAGGACATGACAACATTTGTATGGGCAGACTTAACTTGCTTTCAACAAGTCGTCCAGCGATTAACTGGTACATCTGAATGTAGAGATGCAAATTCCAAAAATGCAGCAACAACAAAGACTTCAAAAACACAAAAGCAGCCATTGTCAAAACTCCAACGCCGCAGACAATGCTAAAGGCCAGACATAGAGATCACAAATTCCCAATATCAGCCATCATCATCCCAAGTCCCTACAAGTGGTCCATTCCTCGAAACCACTCAAGCTTATCCCTTAGTCCTTCAACTCATCCCAATAAACGAGCTTCTCCATCCATGGGGATGACAAAATAAATTGGAAGAATAGAAAGTCAACAAAAAACGAAGATTTTACTTGCATCCATTCCCCAGGTCTAAACATGGAAATGCTGCAGAACCAGGATTACTCGCCTTGTTTCCTTTAATTTCCCCTCGTGAAACAATGGATCGCGACCAATGAGCTGAATGATTTTATGAAATAATTCATTAAGAATATTATATTCCTAGATGCGTGAAACATGCCTTTACTTGCAGTATCGAGAAAAATGAGACTGTTATTGCTCAGTTTATCATAATCATTCACGCAAAGATACAACATAAACACGAGCAAAATACAGGTTTGTCCTACCTTTAGGATGCTTACATCCCAACAGAAAGATTGCTTACTCCCTACCGAGCTGATTTAGTAATATATGCTTACAAAATGTTAATATCCAAACAAAAAGATTGCTTACTGCCAACCGAGCTGGTTTAGTAATATATGCTTACAAAACGTTAATATCCAAACAAAAAGACTGTTTAATGCTAAACGAACTGATTTAGTAATATATGCTTACGTACAAGGCTCTTTTCCACTTTTGTGCCTTTGTCCCAAGTATAAATCATTCTATTTTTGTCATTTTTTTCACATTGACATCTTGGTCGCCATATTCATCATCATGGTCAATGTGTGCACGTTCTCCCCTCTTCAAAGTTTTGTTATCATCAGCTTGTGAAGTTGAGAGTGTTAGTGAACTCTGTGGATGGCTCTACACTCTTTCCTGAAGGTGAATCTGCAGAACTTACGTCTTCCTGGTCACTACACATTCGAGTTTTGATAAGGTAATGTGCCACAGATTTGTAGCCAAGACGCTTTACCTAGCAACATGTTAACTTCCTTAGAACTGATCAATGTGCAACCCGGAAACCTCTAGCACTCAACTCAAACTTATATACGTAAAAAGGAGAATCCTTTTGTAATTATAGGGGAAGAGATCTAGCTTTTCTCTCGTGGAACGAATCGAGAATGAAAGCGCCAAAGAGGTTCACCTTTTTAAAAATTGCACCAGTTGGTGCATGCCCCTTCTCACGCCTGCATCGACTGCAATTGCATATTCCTCGACAGACAGGGCAAATCCAGTCTGTGTTTTCATTTGCTTCAATGACATTCTCTCCGTACCTATATAATGGGCAATCTCAAATGATTAGATCCGCTGACATTTCAATAGCGTTTGCAAGTTCCTTTCGGAGCAAAGCAAAGTGTGTTCCCTTTATTAACCCAAAAGTTACATAAAACATAGGACAAATTATTCACTTTGCCAAAGTTATCTGAACTTGCTTGCTTTCTCATATCCTGGCAGTGTATTTTCACCACCTGCAAAATTGTTTTCTTCCAAAATGGAATTCCATTTTATTTCAACAGCAATAGTAAACATGCTTAAGCTGAAAATTCTCAGGAGGATGAAAAACGTCTTACACTATAGGCATTAAGATCATTGGAAGCTGTAGTTTTGAGTAACCGCTAAGGTACATGAATTCAGGATAGAAAATTAGCTACTCAAGGGGATACTACAGAAAAAAGGCTAAGAGGATCTCGAAGAGTTATCACCTCGTGTACAAACAATCTCCACAAAATTGTCCATGAACTATCTTGCAGTTACTGCACTCAGTGCGTTGACCAAGAGTTTTCTGCCTGCAATCGTATCAAATATTTTGA
This sequence comes from Capsicum annuum, assembly GCF_002878395.1. NCBI lineage: Eukaryota > Viridiplantae > Streptophyta > Magnoliopsida > Solanales > Solanaceae > Capsicum > Capsicum annuum. The sequence continues at coordinate 213,284,025 of NC_061122.1, read as the reverse complement.
AGAATTCACAAATTGACGTCAAGTGAAAAATTGAAACAAGAGAAGGTTAGATAGAGAAGGATGTTTTCATCAAGGTGGCAGCAGAACTTATTGTTTTACGAAATTCTAAATGCTGATAAGAAAATGTAAATGTCAAATTAGAGTAACACTGCAAAAATGAATTAATGATGAACACCAATTTGCTATCTCTTTAAGACAAATATCTTGAATAGAATGATCTCAACTGTACTCTAGATTTGCCAACTGCACAGATTAACAATATTCATGCCAGAAGTTCAAAAATGATATTACATATACTCAATCTTTACAAACCACATGCTCTAAACTAGCTTCCACAATGGAAAGAAAAGCTTCACTTAATCATACTAAACGCTGAAGAGATATTTTGATCAGACAACATAGGTTTGGTCGTCTTTATTATCCCGTGAAAGGAGGCCATGATTACCAATGTACATTCTAAGGAACTATGTTGAGGAAACAGATATGACTGAATGCTAATGGACCATAGTTATCTTAAGCAACAGAATCTGTATATATACCGTGTGCTTCCTGAGAACGCCGTACTTTGAGAGCTTTTGCATTTGTAACGGAATCAAATCAATCAGAAAATAAGCCAATGAATATGAATTTGGATTCATATCCAAAAGTACTTTGTGATTCAACATTTACCTGAAAGCTTTCCTGAACTTACTGTTATTGAATAATTTATCCACCCTAAACGTTTCCAGCGTCTCATATAATGTTGATTGTATGAGCGTCCACACATGCAATGATTTTGATTTATTTTGGAAGACATGAGAACAACTTATAAAACTATTTAAGAGATCCCATTAGATGCGTGCCACACAAAAAGAGGACCACAAATTGCCAATTATTTTTTAGAAAGTTAAGATGTATAACTTCTTATTGTTGGGCTAGAAATTACACGCTACAAGATGCTCTTAAACTAGAATATCACTGAAGGGTGAAAACACAGCTGACTTAGGTTATCGTCCTGGGTGAACATATATACCTTATCCTTGTTCTTAATTATATTGAGGCTTCTTCCTAGAGAAATTAAAATGATTTCTCATCCTTCCATAAGAATCGTGGTTCTTCATATCAAGACTTTAAGTTCATTATTCAAATTTAACATACTACAAAGTTTCAACTTAGGGAGTGAAAGGCATTTAAATATCCGTAGTTTTCTCTTCAGATTCTTTTGAAAGAACAAAGAGCAGAAATGCTAAATAACCCACATATAAGCACTATGATACTACCTGTTTGTTTTTTCCTTGAAGCACAATTCCCCTACTTTTATATAATATGCACTAAATCAAACTATTATCTTCAGGAAAAACTTGTTTCATCTTCAAATAAATCACAAATGCAAATCGTTTTCTATGTATTGCGTAAAACAGTACCTTCAGAAAGAAACAAGCAATAAAACAACAGAAAACAGACTGTGAGAACAAATGTTTAGACCTGCATTGATGACATGACTTGCCATTATCAGGATCATATATGCGCTGACCATCTTCATCGTAACCGTCAACATAGAGAATCCAAGCATTCTTGTAATCACCTAAAAGCTTTTCATGTTCCTCTGTGTAAACTTCAGGGTTTTCACCTTCTGGTATATCAATCTCCACATTCTCTGATGATATCTTATCTGCCTTGGGAATCCTTTGTTCTTTGTAACTAACAGTAGGCTTATCCTTCAACCTAAAAACATGTAAAGATCATTGATAAAGAACATCTTTCAGTATTTAAAAAGGGAAAGCAATAAAGGTTATACTAGAAAGAAAGACCATCACGGCGAGAGCCATTCGATGAATAGGTGACCATAGGAAAAACCCATACACAGACAGAATATAAGAAGCAAACATATGTTTGGTTCCATAAAATATAAACAGATACAGATCTTTGCAGTTTTCTTTTCCTTTTTCTATCTGAGTAAATATATCTGTCTTATTTGGATATGCTAGGAGTTAATAATCATTATCACCTCTTGATCAGACCTCAGTGGCAAAACTATCACTGGTTGGTTGACTGGAATATTATCCTCAGAGAACTATTTTTCTATGAAAAGTAGACATTCTTCACAAATATCACAATCTTTTTCCACCTCCACATAAAGAATTTGTCCAAGCTTTGACACTCAAAACTACCACCAACACCAAGTGGCGGAGTCAGGATTTTCACTAAAAGGGTTCAAAATAGATAGAAGTAAACACATGAAGAAGCCGAAAAAGGTTCAACATCAATTATATATACATAAAAAGCTAATTTTAATCATGTATAATCAACATAGTTTTCCATCTACTCAGCCCAATCTGGCTCTGTCCCTGGGCCAACACCCCTGTTCATACCACATCTGGAATTAAGAGTTGTTTTTTACACTTTATTCCCAATCAAATACCAAAAATATAGAAAATAGTATGCCCTGTAAGACTGCAATAGGAAACATTCCAAACAAGACATTGTTTTCTCCTAATGTTTGGAAAATCAAAAGGAGATGATAAAACAAAAAAAGAGACACATATATGAAAGGGTGAGTTGATTTCTCAAATGGTCATTACTAAACTAACAGTTATTATCTCAAAAACAGAAGTTGCTATCTTCATCAAAAAAAAAAAAAAAAAAATGGAATCACGAAAAAACATGACCAGCTAAGAAATCAACTTGTGAAAGTGTGCATTGATTTCTTAGAAGGTTAATCAACTAAGAGTTATTATCTCAAAAAGTTACTTTATTTGCGGAAAAATATAGGAATCAAGAATGAACATGACCATTTAAGAAAAGTCAACCCCGGAAAGGATAACAATTAGTATCTTAAAAAGTTACTTTTTTGTTGAATAAACATTGAAATCATGAACAAACATGACTATTTCCAAATCAACCCCCGAAAAGTTAATAGTTGTTACCTCAAAAAGTAACTTCTTTTGATGAAATGTGATCATTTAAGAAACCAAAAACAAACGTGACCATTTAAGAAATCAACCCCCAAAAGGATAACAATTATTATCTCAAAAAAGTTACCTACTTTGTTAAAATATTGGAATCAAAAACAAACACAACCATCTAAGAATTAACCCATAAAAGGGGAGGAGGCTGAGTAGATAAAAGAAAACCCACAACAAGAACACACAGGACCATTTAAGAAATTTAATCCAAGAAAGGGTAACAGTTATTATCTCAAAAAAGTTACTTCTTTTGTTGAATAAAATTTGAAGCAAGAACAAACACGACCATCTAAAAAATCAACTCGTAAAATGGCAAAAGTCTGAGTAGATGGAGAAAAAAACCAAATGTGATCATTTCTGAAAGAGAAAAGTATGCAGTACCCCTAAACTATGACCAAATTTACTACGACAGACTCCTAGGCATACTATTTGCTTATCTCTTTAAGAAATCAGTTGACAAAACATTAAAATCAAGAACAAGTGTGACCATTTAAGAAACCGACCGGTGAAAGGCTTACGGTTATTATCTTACATTTTCGAAAAACATTAAAATCAAGAACAAACGTGACCATCTAAGAAATCAACCCGGAAAGGGACAAAAGGCAGAGTACCTAAAAGAGCGGCGAGGAGGGTCAGTCGACAATGCCGCTGCCGGGGAGTGGGTGATTCGGGGAGTAAGTTTCTTACAAGGTGCGTTTGCAGTTTTGATCTTCTTAGTAAGTTCAAAAATCCCAAGTTTGTGTAGTCTTTCTTTGTTCTCTTTAATTCTTTCAGCTCTTTGCTTTTCATAATCTCCTGGTGCTCCCTCATTTGGTACTTCTTCTTTGGTTGCCCTTCTCTTGCTTACAGCTTTCATCATTGTTTTTGTTTGTTGGATGAATACAACACAGGGAAATGGTGAAATGGAATGTCTCCCTATGTTGTACTAGTAGAAAACAGCTCAGCATAGGGAGCATTTTATATTATTATTATTATTTTTTTGAAATATTAGAAAAATAACTTTTGTTCCCTCCATTTTGAGTTTCCCTCTCTTTTTCTTTTTTTGATTTTTTTTGGTACTAGGGCAACATTTTTTGGTTTATATATTTTGAACGAAAATCTCAGCACATAATTAAATAAGGCTATAGGTTTCGTTTGGTATAAAATATAAGGGATAATTAATTTTGAGATTAATTTTAGAATGAGTTTATATAATGTTTGATTGAGATAGTTTATCTTGAAATTAGTTATTCCAGGATTGTAGTATTATTTTTATCCCACATTGAAGGTGGATAACTAATCTTGGGATAACTTGTTTCCCAAACAAATGACCCCTAATAATAATCTCGCATTGTTTCAATTTGTTTGATTTATTTTTCTTTAATTGGTCTAAAAAAAATACCCCTTTCCTTTTTGACAACCCTTTACTCCATTTTTCTAGTATACTTAAGGTGTCAAACACCCAACCCACTTAGCCAACCCAGCCCGATCAGCCCATGGGCTGTAGGGTATTGGGTTTCGGGCTAAATTATTTTTTATTTTGGTTCCGGTTAACCCCGCTCGGACCAAACTCGGTCCGAGCCCACCGATTAATCGGCCCGAATTATTTTTTTTATTTTTTTTTAAATTATAATTGGACTGTTGGGCCCAAAAGTAGCCGTTGGCCCAACAGTTATATAGTCGTTTTTGGGTCCAAACGGCTACTTTGGCTAATTTTATTAAAAATAAAAATCATTTAATATTTTTTTAAAACCCAAAAATATTCCTATAAATACCGGACACTTTCATATCATTTTCCACACAATTTTTCATTCTCTCTCAATTCTCAAATATTCTATATATTTAATTTCCTAAATTGCTCACTTTAATTTTTTAATTTTATGATTACAAAGTATGAGTGGAAGTTTCTAAAGTCTCAATCTTTGGATACTTTTAAAATTTGATATTGTCGTTTCATCTCTTACGTTTAATTTTTAATTTGTGTATTAGTTGTTGAATATTTAATTTTATTATATTTGTATATTTTGAATTTTTTTAGTTTAATTTAATTATGGATAAATTAAGAAACCTCTCCACTAAAGATGTTACAAAAATTTATCCCGAAAGTGGTAGTGGTAGTAAAAAGCGAATTACTAGCGGTAGAGGTACTTCAAGTAGTAGATATACCTGTGTGTCTCCGCCTTTGGTACCGTTTAGTCAACCTTTTAAGGAAGAAATAGGTGTAGGTACTCATGATACGGATTTTGTAGAAGCTCAGGAAAATTACGGTATAGAAGAAGAAAATGAAGTAGATGCAGTTAATTTAGATGAGGGTTAAAAACGTTTACACCCCCGAACTTTACTGTAAAAATCAGACACGACCCTCAACTTTGAACAATAATCATTCTCACTTTTTTTTTCTATTTAATTTTTTAAAATGTCTACTTTACCCTTATATTTGTATCAACATTTGTATCTCTTTAAAAAGAAAAAAAAATTAGAAAAATATTTTTTTATTTTTTAATCTATATAACATATTTTCTATAAAAGCTAAAAATTATTTTTAAGATAAACAAATAAAAGTCAGAAATATTAATTTAGCATATCATTTAATGACAAACTATAATGAAATAAATGAGCAAAATAGTAAAAATTAATTTTATTAAAAATCAAAACTCTAATATATATTTATACGTGAAAATAATAGATAATTATAATTTTATAAATATATTTCAATGTAGGTATTCAAATTCTCAATCCCACCTTTTAATATTATTAGTAAATTCATTTATAATTAATTACAAAATCTAAAGGTACTTTTTACATTCAATTTTTTTATATTATATGTATTAAGTATGTATGTGAGTATGTAATTATGCATATAGATGCAGATTTTGATTTTCTCTTATTCTTTAATGTCTATATAGATAAACGAGTTTTGGTTGTTAATATGAATTATTTTCTAAATTATAATTTAAAACTCATCAACAATAATCATTTGATTGGTAACAAATATACATATACAACAACATCATATCTAGTGAAATTTTATAAGTGAGGTGTGAGGATGGTAAGGGTACACAAACCTTACCACTACTTCGAAGAGATAGAGAGATTTTTTTCGAAAGACCCACGACTATTAATTATTTTTGTATACCTACATTGAAATATATTTATAAAATTACAATTACCTATTATTTTCACGTATAAATATGTATTAGAGTTTTGATTTTTAATAAAATTAATTTTTACTATTTTGCTTATTTATAATATCATAGTTTGTCATTAAATTATACACTCAATTAAATTTCTCACTTTTATTTTTTTATCTTAAACTAAGTTTTAACTTTTATAGAAAATATGTTATATAGATAAAAAAAATTATAATTTTTTTTATAAATAAGAGATAGAAATGTTAATATAAATATAAGGGTAAAATAGGTATTTTAAAATGTCAAATAGGAAAAATGAGGGAGAATGATTATTGTTCAAAGTTGAGGGGGGCGTTTTATTTTTACAGCAAAGTTCGGGGGTGTAAAAGATTTTAACCCATTTAGATGAAGATGATGAAAATATTGGTGAGACACCCGCAGTAGAAAATACTAACGTTAGATTTGAATCGGTTAATCTCCCTCCCCATCCTTCCCGTGCCCCAAGAGCTCGTAAAACAACTAGTATTGCATGACATTTTTTTGAACGTATATCAGCTATTGAGGTGCAATGCAATATTTGTTAACAAATATATAAGCATAAAAGAGGAGGCAATCAAGGGGTACAGGTACGTTAATGAGACATATAGTGATAATCACGATAGAGAGTTAAAAATTGCACAAGGTGGTGCGGATGTTGGTGGGCCAACACAAACTAGAATAGACCCAGCAACCAGTCAGTTAATGAAGAAGTATAATGAATTGAGAGGCCGGGAAGAAATAGTTAAAATGGTAGCTGTGGATTGTTTGCCTTTTAGTTTTCCTTCTTCTGATGCCTTTATTCATTATATTCAAGCAATTTATAATCCTATGTTTAATGGTATTCCTAGAAGTACTTATAGGGCCGATATTTTTAGACTTCATTCACAATATTATTTTTATTTATCAACATTGCTAAACAATATTCAATGTAGAATGTCCCTAACTTCTGATCTTGGTCGTACTGTAAATAAAAATGATTATTTAACCATTACTTGTCACTAGATAGATAGTAATTTTGTTATGTAAAAATGCATTCTTGATTTTTATATGATGAAGATCGTAAACATACTGGAGATTTTATTGTTGCTTCAATTGCTAAAGTTGCAGAATTTTACGGTATTGAAAATAAAATCTTATGTATTGCTTTTGATAATGCTTCTAACAACAAGACTGCTATAACAAAGTTAAAATCTTAGCTATCTCTTCCGTTACCTGAAATTTTTCATGTTAAGTATGCTTGTCATATATATAATTTAATTGTAAAAGATGGTCTTGAGTTTTTTGAGTTTTATATTGAAAAAATTTGGCTTGCCGTTGATTTTATTCAAGGAAATAATCGTAGAATAAGAATTGGAGACTTTAAACTTAAATGTGAACAAAATGGACTTGCACTGATATTGATGCCTGAAGAATGTGCTAATAGATGGAATGCCACGTGTGATTTTTTTAAAATTTGCTGATTTTGCCCACTGCATGCTATATGATTCTGATTAGGCTGTAATTAATGATCTTGTTAAGTTTTTGGAAAAAATTTATATAGCTATGGGTGCTTATTATCCTATTATTTGTAATATTTTGGCATATATAGCCAATATTTCTGATTTTCTCAATGAATATAAAAATAAAGAAGGTTACAAAGAAGTTGTTGGTGCCATATTTGCTAAATTTAAAAAATATTTTTTCTATTCCCCCTATTTATTTGGTTGGTGCTATGCTAAATCTGTGCATGAAATATACTACCATGTGCCACTTTAGTACTCTTATTTATGCTAACTTAGAGATAAATACTAACAATGATTCTGATGATGAAGAACAAGAACAACTTGATTTGTGGATGGCTATGGGTGATGTGAATGCTTATATAGATAAATTATATAACCACTATGCTGATTTACTTGATTTAGCTGTACCTACAAATATCACTCCAACTGTCGCTCCTCATCCTCCCGAGGAGCCTTCATCTTCTAAAAGGCCGGCATATAGTGGTTTTCCTTATTACTTTTATGATTTAAATTGTTGGAACAATGTTGAGGAGGGATCTTACACATCAACTTATAAAAAAGAGCTGAAGTATTATCTCCGAACGCAGATAGAGAATCGCAGACGACGGATCAACGGGTTGAATTCATGGAGGAATAATGAAACACAATATCCTGTGCTTTCAAGATTAGCTAGAGATATCTTGAATGTTCCAATGTCGGCCGTTGCATCGGAGAGCACTTTTAGTTAGGGACGACAGTAACTTGGAGACAACCGACATTCATTGAGAAGCAATACAATGAATGTTCTAGTTTGCCTTAGAAATTGGATTAGAGCAGAACGAAGAAATCAAGAAATAGAAGCGGAGTCGAACAACGAGCAGAGACTTGAAGAAATTATGACTTCACGGGAGAACTCAGCAGAATCAAGTCTAATGCATGATTTTGCCTCCGTTGATTTTGACTATCCTATGCAAGTTTCCGTTAATATTAACATGAATGAGTTGAAAAAAATAATGCAAAATTTATAGGTTTTTTATCCATGTAAATTATAAATTTTGGATCATTTTGCAATCAATAAAATTCAACATTCATTCACTCCTTAGTCCTTAGTCCTTACTTTGTAATTTTTTCCATTTAATGATTTAAATTGAATTTCTAATTTAGATTAAATACTTAGTTTTGATATATTACTACTTTACTATAAAGTATTATTAATTTATTATATTAAGTAGCATATGTTTTATTTAAAGAAGTACATATATTTTATATGAGTACGTATATACATGTATATATGTTTTACAAATTAGTATATAACAATATATATAGTGTATGTATATATTGTAGTATATATATTGGAGTATATGCTTACTTAAAGTAGTATATATATATATTGAATGATACGTATATATGTGTATGTAGATCTTCTATAGACGTATATATTTAACGTATACATGTGTATAAGTTTTATAAATTAGTATATAACTTTATATATATAGTGTGTATATATTGTAGTATATTTTATTTAAAGTAGTATGTATATATTGAATGGTACGTATATATGTGTGTATATATATTCTATAGACGTATATATTTAACGTATACATGTGTATGTGTTTTATAAATTAGTATATAGCTATATAGTGTGTGTTTGTGTATATTGTAGTACATATATTGTAGTATATTTTATTTAAAGTAGTATGTATACATTGAATGATACATATATATGTGTATATATCTTCTATAGACGTATATATTTAACGTATACATGTGTATATATTTTACAAATTAGTATATAACTATATATATACTCTGTGTGTATATGTTGTAGTATATATTTTATTTAAAGTAGTACATATATATTGAATGGTACGCATATATGTGTGTATATATCTTCTATAGATGTATATATTTAACGTATACATGTGTATATGTTTTACAAATTAGTATATAACTATATATATAGTGTGTGTATATATTGTAGTACATATATTGAAGTATATTTTATTTAAAGTAGTGTGTATATATTCAATGATACGCATATATGTGTGTATATATCTTCTATATATGTATATATTTAACGTATACATGTGTATATATTTTATAAATTAGTATATAACTATATATATAGTGTGTGTATATATTGTAGTATATTTTATTTAAACTAGTATGTATCTATTGAATGGTATGTATATATGTATGTATATATCTTCCATAGACGTATATATTTAACGTATACATGTGTGTATGTTTTACAAATTAGAATATAACTATATATATAGTGTGTGTGTATATATTACAGTACATATATTGCAGTATATTTTATTTAAAGTAGTACGTATATATTGAATGGTACGTATATATATGTATATATCTTCTATAGACGTATATATTTAACGTATACATGTGTATATGTTTTGCAAATTAGTATATAACTATATATATAGTGTGTGTATATATTGCAGTACATATATTAGAGTATATTTTATTTAAAGTAGTACGTATATATTGAATGGTACGTATATATGTGTGTATATATCTTCTATAGACGTATATATTTAACGTATACATGTATAAATGTTTTACAAATTAGTATATAACATATATATAGCGTGTGTATAGATTGTAGTACATATATTGTAGTATATTTTATTTAAAGTAGTGTGTATATATTCAATGGTACGTATATATGTGTACATACCATTCTATAGACGTATATATTTAATGTATACATGTGTATATGTTTTATAAATTAGTATATAACTATATATATAGTGTATATATATATCGTAGTATATTTTATTTAAAGTAGTATTTATTTATTGAATGGTACGTATATATGTGTATATATCTTCTATAGACATATATATTTAATGTATACATGTGTATATATTTTACAAATTAGTATATAACTATATATATAGTGTGTGTATATATTGTAGTACATATATTGTAGTATATTTGATTTAAAGTAGTATGTATATATTGAATGGTACGTATATATGTGTGTATGTATCTTCTATAGTCGTATATCTTTAACTTGTACATGTATATATGTTTTACAAATTAGTATATAACATATATAGCGTGTGTATATATTGTAGTATATTTTATTTAAAGTAGTATGTATATATTCAATGGTACGTATATATGTGTATATACCATTCGATAGACGTATATATTTAACGTATACATGTGAATATGTTTTATAAATTAGTATATAACTATATATATAGTGTGTGTATATATTGTAGTATATTTTATTTAAATTAATATGTATATATTGAATGGTACATATATATGTATGTATATACCTTCTATAGACATAAATATTTAACGTATACATTTGTATATGTTTTACAAATTAGTATATAACTATATATATATAGTGTGTGTGTATATATTGTAGTTTATATATTGTAGTATATTTTATTTAAAGTAGTATGTATATATTGAATGGTACGTATATATGTGTGTATATATCTTCTATAGACGTATATATTTAACGGATACATGTGTATATGTTTTATAAATTAGTATACAACTATATATATAGTGTGTGTATATATTGTAGTACATATATTCTAGTATATTTTATTTAAAGTAGTATGTATATATTGAATGGTACGTAGATATATGCATATCTTCTATAAACTTACATATTTAACTATACATGTGCATATGTTTTACAAATTAGTATATAACTATATATATAGTGTGTTTATATATTGTAGTATATGTTTTATTTAAAGCAGTACATGTATATTGAATGGTACGTATATATGTGTGTATATATCTTCTATGGACGTATATATTTAACGTATACATGTGTATATGTTTACAAATTAGTATACAACTATATATATAGTGTGTGTATATTTGGTAGTACATATATTGTAGTATATTTTATTTAAAGTATTATGTATATATTGAATGGTATGTATATATGTGTGTATATATTTTTTTATAGATGTATATATTTAAAATATACATGTGTATATGTTTTACAAATTAGTATATAACTATATATATAGTGTGTGTATATATTGTAGTATGTTTTATTTAATGTAGTATATATATATTGAATGGTACGTATATATGTGTATATATCTTCTATAGACGTATATATTTAATGTATACATGTGTATATGATTTAGAAATTAGTATATAACTATATATATAGTGTGTGTATATATTGTAGTATATTTTATTTAAAGTAGTATGTATATATTGAATGGTATGTATATATGTTTGTATATATCTTCTTTAGACGTATATATTTAACGTATACATGTTTATATATTTTATAAATTAGTATATAACTATATATATATATAGTGTGTGTATATATTTTAGTACATATATTGTACGTATATTTTTTTAAAAGTAGTATGTATATTTTGAATGGTACGTATATTTGTGTATATACCATTCTATAGACGTATATATTTAACGTATACATGCGTATATGTTTTATAAATTTGTATATATATCATTATATTGTAGTATATATCTTGTAGTATTTGTTTTATTTAGAGTAGTATATATATTTAACTAACGTATAGTTGTATACACGATTACATGTGTAATTTTGTATATGTATTATGTGTATATATTTTTTAAATACTAATGTAGTATATACTATATATATATAGTGTATATCTATTATTTAATATATTTAAAATGTATATAGGTGGATATATATAGTGTACAGTATATTGGCGAAAAAACTTTTTTTTGGGTTTTTGACTAGTTTTGACTGGACTTTTATTTAAATTTTTTTACTATTGGATCTAGAATCGGATCGGCCTGTTTAACCAGGCTTAGATCCGGACCGGACCACTAACCTGGCCCGGCCCACTTAACACCCTTAAGTATACTAAACAATAGTTGTCTTGGTGCAGTTTGAGTTTGTTTTAGTTTTAAAAACCAAGAGATAATTTATCATTTAATATCTTATTTATCTTTGTTATTAAATATTATTCATTTTCAATATTTAGATGATTTATAATTAACAAGAGTGGTACAGTAAGATTACTCTTTTATTTATTGTTTCTTAAGGGGTGTATTAAATCAGACATGAACAAGTAAAAATGAAGAGATAATACATAAATATGACCCTAAACTTGACACCAAATTATAACTTTGACCTTAAACCTTGACAGTACACAAATATGATCTTTAACTATTCGAAACTGCACAAATATGACCTTTAAATGATTTTTCACTATTATTTTTTTTAATTATTTTTGGCTCAAAGATTAAAATTGCATCTAATTTCTTTTGTCATTGCAGAAAAAGAGTAATATTGAAGATTTATTAATTAGGTGGGTCAGCCTCATACGAAAAAATTATGCGGGTATGTATATATATTATAAAGCAGAGGGTGAATTTAAGTTATATAATATATCTAAATATAATTTATTTAAATATTAAATTAAAGATGAAACTATACTAATAATAAAAAAATTATAATTTTAAGAAAACGTTATTAAATTAACGTTACTAAGGATAGTAGTAGTAGTATATTAAATTAACATTATCAAATTAATGTTATTAAAATGTTATTAAATTAACGTTATTAAATTAACGCAGGGGCAGACCTACGTGGTTGCCAAGGGGTTCACCCGAGCCCCCTCGGTTAAAAAATTACGCTGTATATATAAGGTAGAAAATCTATATTTATGTACGTATATTAATGTTGAACCACATGAAACAAGGCACTTAGATAGCCCAATGGTGTTATTTGCTCTACTTGAGCGCTTCCTTCAGCCTACTACGCGGGTTCGATCCCTAAATAAATAAAATAATATTAATAATAATAAAAACGACGCCATTTTAACACAAAAAATAAAACTTTGACAGTGCACAAATATGACCTTTATCTACTCAAAACTGCACAAGTATGACCTCCCTCCAAGTCAGCCCTTTTAACGACGTGACACCGTGTGGTTAAATTACCTTTCCACAGAGGCGCGAGTGAAACTCACGCATGGGGATTGAAAAATCGAAGGTCATATTTGTTCAGGTTTTGTATAGTTAAAGGTCCTATTTGTGCACTATCAAAGTTTAAGGTCATATTTATGTATTATCTCAAAAATAAATGAAAGGAGTAATTCTAACTTTCCACCTCACATTTTTAAGATCACAAGATTAAAAGACATTTTGACATTCTACTTATTTTTTGTTTAAGATAACAAGATTCAAATGTCCCTTTTACTTTCTTAAACTTCGTGCGTCAAATCAAAATTTGTCATATCCAAAATACCCCCTAGACGTGAGTGGCACTCGCTAATACCACTTGTCGGACGAACCAAACATTCATTCACTTGTGTAGTTATTATAGGCCCTGATATAGGATATGTATAACTCCAAGCGCTTCAATAATAACCAATAAATAGGAAACGATAATCCAACAAACTCCATAATCAACTAATTAATTCAACGATCAATCAAATACTAGTTCTCTAGCTCAAATTTCATACTAAGATCATGAAGCATCTAATCGAGTTCATAAGATCAATTGTCGGGCATGGAAATCCACGAAAAGAAAAAATGATAAAAATAGATTGAGAGAAAATGATAACCTCCACGAATAATGTGAAGGCTCACCCGACAACAGAATATACACAACAAACTTGTCAGCCACTAGACTCATCCTCCGCAACAATATCTGCATAGACATGCAGGTAAGGAGTGAGCTATATACAAATATAACCCATAAGATCTTCGACCTGATACTTTAATACCTCTAAAAAAAGTGTTAGAAAATACAAAGCACAATGATCACATAAATAATATGCGCAACATATATCTTATAATGTGATGCTTAGCAATGTCAAAAAAATATTTCAAAATTCATTATGTATCTCAACTCAATCCACTCTCTTGACTTGTCGTAAATGACAATGAAGGTGAGCAGTGTATGTAAGACCCCAAATTTTTTTATGAATTTATTTTTGAATCTTCCTCGTGTTTAACGGTAATTTTTAACTTGAATCATGATAAGGGATGTTTGAAAAGAGTTTCAAAATTATTTAAAAAGGTTCGAGGTTATTTTGGGACCCTAAACCATTGAGGATCCGCGATAAGAGCATGACATACTGCTTATCCTTCGTGATAAGAGTGTGGCATGCTACTTAACCTTCGAGATATAGTTTCATTTTCTTTCAATTGTGGCAAGGGCTTTTTTATCCTTTCCGCTATTAAACGACTTTAAACACTCCCTAACTCCTATTAATTTACAGTTATTAACTTTTATCGTTGCTCGTCTCCTTTTCAACTTCAAGAGAAGCAACTAAGGGTTTTCTCAAGAATTCAACACTTAGGGCCTTAAACTCAAACTTTTCTTGAATTCACTCTATCAAAAGGCATGTTGGACACTCCCTATTTTACTTATCAAATTATTGCATCAAATTACTTGATATTTACATGTTTCTTTGATGTTTAATTCAAATTAGGATTGGATTTTTTTGGTGATTATACTTTTGTATTGCTTATTTTATTTTAATGGGTTTTCTTCAGGGTTGAAACAGCGAATTACAAACTGAATTTGTGATTTATGATAATGGTGAAATTTGATAATTTGGGTTTCATTATGTTTATGAATTTTTGGCATGATAATGGCGTGAACCTCAACCTTTATCATGATTTGGTTTTTATACAAGGATTTCATACTGTCTACACGGTCCTTTGAAAAATTTGCATAACTTTGAATAGGTAAAAATGTAATAGGGTTATGGAAACGCCCTTGAGGGCTTTGGTTATGGATTTTTAAATAATATTTGGAGTCTAAATAGTTAAAAGGCTATGGTATCGCATAATTGAAATGGCTTGCTAGTCTATTTCTATGACGATACCAAGTTGGGAATGCCTTAAAATAATTCCATGGTTAATGATATGAGGAAAATATTTTAATTGGTCTTAAAGGGAATTGTGTAGCTCACCAAGAAAGTGTAGTCGCGGGGGGACCAACACTGGAAACCATATTTGCTGATGTTGGGGGTCTATTACCACAATGTCTGCTTTACACAGTATATTTTGATAGGTTAGCGCCTTGGTGTATTTATCCAATTTCCTTGATTTATGCGGCTAATATGGATGGGGCCCTTTCGATAGAGGAAGCCAGACTCATATAGCTCATGAGTGCCTTTAGGTTGGTATGAGCTACACAGTTCAGGATTAAATTTTTGAAATAATCACATATCATGCTCCTTGTCCCCTATCCTGGAATCCTATTATCTTGATGGTTGTTGAGCATATGTTTTATGACTGGATTTGGTAAATATATATTTTATTCATGTGTTTCTTACTGGTTTTGTACTTGTACATTTTATCCCTTTTCTTGGATTATATGCCAGTACCCGTTGTACTAACCGTCCCCGAATGCAATATCATTTTATGATATAGGTTTCAAAGGCTTTTCTTGTGACCCTGTGCAATGCTAGGTGATTTAGTACTTCTGTTGGACAACTGTTAAAGTCGTTAGCCCTTTCTCATTCGGAAGACCTGATTTTCTTTAGTTTTTTTTGCATGCTTTTTGTAGTTACTTTTGGTTTTCTTTGGCATAGTCGGGGTTATTTCCCAGCTTATTTGGTATTCTTTATTTAGAGGCTTTGTGGACATTATTAAGGCATTTCTTTATGGTTTTGGTTTTGACTCACATACTTTATCTATATTTTATTTCTCTTATTCTTCGGGTTAGCTTTCATAGTTTATATTTATTATTATGCTATTGAGGTTAGGCTAAGAGGTTCATCTCGGGCCTTGGTTCGTTTGAGATTCCTGTCAAGGCCAGGCCCCGGTTTGAGTCATGACAATCTTGATATCTGAGTATAGTTCAGAGTCACTATATGTCTACAAAGTCATGTCGAGTAAAGTCTCTTTTATGGGTGTGTAGCGCCACACACTTACAAGGGGGAGACTACAACACATTTAGAAATGTTTATGTTCCTTGGGTTCTATTTTGTGCTAGAGAGTCTAGTTATTTTGAACTTTCTCTAACTCCTGGCTTACTTACATTTTAGATCATGCCTCTACGAAGATCTGGCGATCTTAGGAACTCATCCGAAACCTTTCTTCCAACTAGGGTAAATACGGAGGAAGTTTGCCCTACTCATGAAATGCACACTAGGTATAAGGCATATACTCTTGACTTTATTGCTCTACCTGGGGTTCCACTGGTCCCTACTAGTCCTCCTCGAGCTCCTCGAGCTAGTGTTACTCAGTCTTCTCAGAGAGATATCTCTAATGTTGAGTTTTATCAATCTATCTATATGCTTGCTTAGATTGTGGCATCGTAATCTTGTTGTTCTAATCATATTGGTCCTACCTCCAGTTCACCTAGGTTACTCAAGTTGGTCAGTTTATGAGGTTGAATCTTCCAACCTTTATAGGCTCTAAGGTTGAAGAGAATCCTCAAGGGCTTTTTCATGAGATAGAAAAGATCTACAGAGTTATGCATGGTAGTGATTTGGAGGGGTTAATTTTGCAGCTTATCAGTTAAAAGAGAAGCCTTAACAGTAGTATGATGAGGGGAAAGAGTTGAGGGGTAAAGATGCAGAACTAACTGTATGTAAAGAGTTCTCGAGTGATTTTCTTGATCATTTCTTTCCTTATGAGTTGAGGAAAGCCAAAGCTAAAGAGTTTGTGTATCTAAAGTAGGGTAACATGAGTGTTAAGGAGTATGTGTTGAAGTTCACCCAACTGTCCCTTTATGCTCCTGAGCTTGTATCTAGTGTGAGGTCCAGGATGAGAAAGTATGCTTTGAGTCTGTCTCGTGACTTAGTGTTAGAGTGCAAGGCTGCCATACTAAACAATGACATAGATATATCAAGGTTAGTAGTTTACATGCAGAAGGTTGAAAACAAGAAAAAAAAGCAAGTAGAATTGGGAGAACGACAATGTAAAAAGTTTAAGTATGTAGAATAGGGTGCAAGACAACAAAACAGTGGAAAAGAGGGTAGGCCATAGCCTAAGAAGAAGAACCCAGAAATTCTTATTCTTCATCTAGTGCTCCTGCTTCTAAGCCTTCAGGTGATCTGTGTTCTCAATTTAGTAATGGATCTAAGGCACAAGGTGCCCAATCGGCCTAATCTTACCCTCCTTGCTATTTTTGTAGGCAACTTTATCGTAGATATTGTGAAGATCCTGGTCATTTGTAGTGGAATTTTCCTTTAGCTAGGGGTACACTGGAGGGATAAGAAAGCTCAGACTACTACTTCATCAGCTTCTATAGCTAAAGTTACTACTTCGAGAATAGGAACAAGTCGAAATTGCTTGTATGCATTCCCTACTCGAAAGGATTCCGAGGTATCCCTAAATGTTGTCATTGGTATGTTATAGTTTTTCTCTTGTGATGTTTATTGCTTGCTATTTCTGACCCCTTTTCTATTTCTAACCCGGTGGGTGAGTATATTATTTCTAGAACAGTCTATAGGGATCGTGTGGTGTCCATCTATCATTGGGAGACCTTAGTAGATTTAATAGAGCTTGATATGGTGGATTTTGATGTGATCTTGGGTTTGGATTGGCATCATTCATATTATGTTTCTCTGGTAGGACCAGAAAGATCACCTTTTATTTTCCTAATAAACTGGTAATTGAATAAAAGGGAGTTCCCTAGTACCAAAAGAGAAAATTATTTCTTACCTTAGGGCTCAAAAATTAATATCCAAGGGGTGTTTGTATCATCTAGTTCGGGTCAAGGATTCTAACTCTAAAAGTCCCTCCCTGCAGCCTGTTTTTGTAGTAAATGAATTTTCTAAATTTTTTCTCGATAATCTTCCTGAGATTTCTCCCGATAGAGAAACAAATTTTAGGATTAATCTCCTATCGGATACTCATCCTATTTCCATTCCTCCTTATAGTATGGCTCCAACAGAGTTGAAGGAACTAAAAGAGCAACTAAAGAATCTCCTTGATAACGGTTTTAACCATCCTAGTGTTTCTCCTTGGGGTGCTCCTGTTCTTTTTATGTGAAAGAAGGATTGGTCTTTCCATATGTATATAGACTAGCGTCAGTTGAATAAGGTCACAGTGAAAAATAAGTACCCTCTTTCTAGGATTGATGACCTCTTTGATCAGCTTCAAGGTGCCAAGTATTTCTTTAAAATAAATTTCTATTCAGCTATCACCAATTGAAAATTAGGGAGGTTGATATTCCTAAAACTGTTTTCCAACCTTGTTATAGCCACTATGAGTTCCTTGTTATGTCATTGGGGTTGACTAATGCTCCGGCTATTTTTATAGACCTTATGAATTAGGTGTTCAGACAATTTTTGGATTTGTTTATTATAGTATTCATTGATGAAATCTTAGTGTATTCCAAAAGTAAGGAGGATTATGTCAATTACCTTCAAATTGTATTGCAAACCTTAAAGGATCAGAAGTTGTATACAAAATTTTTAAGTGTGAATTTTGATTGAGTGTTGTGACTTGTCTTGGGCATGTTGTATCTAATGAAGGGATCAAGGTAGATTTGCAAAATATTGAGGCAGTTAAAAAGTGGTCTAGACCTATGAATCCAACTGATATTAGGAGCTTCTTGGGCCTGGTTGGTTACTATAGGAGGTTTATGAAGAGTTTCTCATCTGTTGCTGCTTCGTTTACGAGGTTAACTCAGAAAAAGGTAAAATTTCTATGGTCTGATGTTTGTGAGGGTAGTTTTGTGAAATTAAAGGATACGTTAAATTTTGCTCCTATTTTGACCCTACTCTATGGTACTGAAAGGTTCGTTGTGTATTATGATGCATCCCGCGTAGGACTGAATTATGTTTTCATGCATCACGAAAAGGTGATGGCTTATGCTTCCAGATAGCTTAAGGTTTATGAGAGAACTTATTTGACTCACGATCTAGAGTCGGTGGTTGTGGATTTTGCTCTGAAAATTTGGCATCACTCTTTATATGGGGTGCATATGGATATATACTCAGATTAAAAGAGTTTGCAGTATGTGTTTACGCAGAAAGAATTGAATCTCAAGCAGAGGTGGTAGCTTGAATTGCTTAAGGATTACGACATGAGTTTGCACTACCATCCTGGTAAAGCTAATATTATTGTTGATGCTCTTAGCAGGTTGTCCATGGGGAGTTTATCTCATGTTAAGGAGGAAGAAAAAAATTGGTGAAGGATATTCATCGGCTGGCCAATTTAGGAGTTCACTTTTTGGAATCTGAGGATGAAGGGGTAATCATTCAGGAAGTGGTTAAATCATCTCTTGGGGATGAGTTCAAGGAGAAACAGGTTTTGGATCCTTTACTTATGCAAATTAAGAATGATCTGGGTCAGCAGAAGGTTATGTCTTTTGAAATTGGGGTTGATGGCATCTTGAGATATCAAGGAAGGTTATGTGTCCTTGATGTAGATAGGCTGCAAAAAAGGATTTTGACCGAAGCCCAAGTGTCCAGATATATAGTTCATCCGGGTTTGGCAAAGATGTATCATGACCTGAAAGAGATTTATTGGTGGAACATTATATGAAAAAAAGGATGTGGTAAATCTTATTGCCAAGTGTATGGTCTGTAACAAGTCAAGGTTGAGCATTTAAGGCTGAGTGGCACGTCTCAAGAGACAGAATTGCCTATGTGGAAGTGGGATATGATTAATATGGATTTAGTCACAAGTCTTCCGCGGTCTCAAAATCAGTATGATTCTATTTGGGTCATTGTGGATAAAATGACCAAGTTTGCTCACTTCTTGCCTGTGAGGACTAACTACTCAGGATAGGATTACACTAAGTTATTCATTCAGAGATAGTTCAATTGAATGGAGACCCACTGTCTATTATTTCTGACCGAAGTAGATAATTTTCTTCTCATTTTTGACAGTTTTTCAAAAAGGATTGGGTACTCAAGTGAATATTAGCACCGTTTTCCACCCTCAATGGATGGGCAAGTGGAACATACTATTTATACTCTAGAGGATATGCTACAAGCCTGTGCAATTGACTTTAAATTTAGTTGGTTTGATCATTTGCTGCTTATCGAGTTCTCTTATAATAATAACTATCATTCCAGCATCCAAAGATCCCTTTTGAGGCCCTTGATGGTTAGAGGTGCAGGTCTCGAATTAGATGGTTTGAGGTGGGTAAAACTAGGTTTTTCGGGATTGACTTGGTTCACCAAGCAATGGAAAAAGTGAAGGTAATTCAAGAGAGACTTAAAACTGCTCAAAGATGCCAGAAGTCTTATGCGGATGTGAGACAAAGGAAGTTATAGTTTGAAGTTGAAGATTGGGTTTTCTTGAAGGTTTCTCCGATGAAAAAAGTTATTAGATTTGAAAAAAAGGGGAAGCTTAATCCCCGTTACATTAGTCCATATCAAATTATAAAAAGGATTTGGAATATTTCTTATAAATTGGAATTACTGGTGAGCTTAGCCTCAATTTGTCCCGTCTTTCATGTATCTAAGCTAAAAAGTATGTGTGTGATCCTTCCTTAGTGGTGCCAGCTGAGGATATCGACGTTAAGAATTTGGTGTCCTACAAGGAAGTCCCGATTGAAATTTTGGATAGTCAAGTTCGAAAAATAAGAACTAAGGAAATAGCTTCGGTGAAGGTACTTTGGAGGAATCAAAAGGTAGAGGAGGCTACATGGGAATCGGAAGAGGATATGAAAGCTAGATACCTGTTCTTGTTTCCAAGGTTGGACGAAAGTGCTTAAGGTATGAATTTCACTTCATCTCTTAATGCATTTTGAATTTTGTTCTTGAATCCCTCTATATTCTTTCTATTATCCTGCTAAGAGTGTCCTAATCTCTCATTCGGGGAGGAATGATCCTAAGGGGGGAAGGGATATAATATAAGACCCTAAAAATTTTGATGAATTTATTTTGGACCCTCCCTCGTGTTTAACGGTAACTTTTGACTTGAATCATGATAAGGGCTGTTAAAGGGATGTTTAGAAAGAGTTTTAAATTTTTTGAAAAGAGTTCGGGGTTATTTCAGGACCCCAAACCAGTGAGGGTCCACGATATGAGAGTGACACGCTGCTTATCCTCTGCGATAAGAGCGTGGCACGCTCCTTAGCCTCCGCGATAGCGGCATGCCACACCCTTGGGTGAAAATCGCCCAGTTTTTTTTTTCAATAGGGGTAAGGGATTTTTGGTTCTTTACCCTATTAAACGACTTTAAACACTCTCTAAGTCCTATTAACTTATCAGCTATCAATTTTTATCATTGCTCTTCCTTTTTCAACTTTCAAGAGAAGCAACTAAGGATTTCTCAAGAATTCAACACTCAGGGCCTTAAACTCAAGCTTTTCTTAACTTCACTCCATGAAAAGGTATATCGGACATTCTTATTTTACTTATCAAATTACTTGATATTTACATATTTCTTGGTTGTTTAATTCAAACTAGGATTGAGGTTGTTAGTGATTATGCTCTTGTGTTGCTTATTTTTGTTTTAATGGGTTTTTTTATGGTTGAAACAGTGAATTGCAAATTGAATTTGTGAGTTTTGATAGTGTTGGAATTTGGTAATTTGAGTTTCACAAAGTTTATGAATTTTTGGCATGATAATAACATGAACCTCAACCCTTGTTATAATTTAATTTTACACAAGGATTTCATAGTGTTTAAATGGTCCTTTGAAAAATTTGCATAACTTTAAATAAGTTAAAAGGTAACAAGGTTTTGGAAACATCCTTGGGGGATTTGGTTATGAATATTTAAATAAAATTTGAAGTCTAAATGGTTAAATGGATACGATAGGGCATAATTGGAATGACTTGCAAGTCTATTGGTAAGACGATACCAAGTTGGAAATGCCTAAATAAATGACTCCATGGTTAATGGTATGTGAAAATTATTTTAATTGAGCTTAAAGGGAATTGTGTAGCTCACCGAAAAAGTGTAGTCCTGGGGGACCAACACTGGTAACCACGTTTGCTGATCTTGGGGGTCTATGACCACTATGTTTGCTTTACACAATATATTTTATATGACTAACATGGATTGGGGTCTTTTCGGCAGTGGGAGATGAGCCCCACAATTTAGGATTAAATTTTCAAAATAGTCACGGCTCATGCTCCTTGTCTCCTACCCTGGAATCCTATTATCTTGATGGTTGTTAGCATATGTTTTATGACTGATTTTGGTAAATCTATATTTTATTCATGTGCTTCTTACTGGTTTTGCACTTGTATATTTATCACTTTTCTTGGGTTACGTGCCAGTACTCATTGTACTGACGGTCCCCAGCCGCTACATCATTTCACGATGTAGGTTTTGAGGATTTTTCTTGTGACCCTGTGCAGTGCTTGGTGATTTGGTACTTCTATTAGACAACTGTTGTAGAGAGCCCTCCCTCATTTGAAAGGCCAGATTTCATTTAGTTTTTTCATGATTTCAGTACTTACTTTTGATTTTCTTCTGGCATAGTCGGGGTCATGTGTCACGTCCCAAAATAATCTCTACACGTGACTGACACCCACTAACACCACTTGCCAGGAGAATCACTTTTCCTACACTTTACCAGATAATGAGCACTAAGATAAGATATGCACAACTTCAACGCATCAATAAATAGCGAATATTAATTCAACAAAATTTCTTAATCAAACTATAAATTCAACAATCACTCGAAACTAATTTTTTATTCCAAATCCCACACTAAGACCATGGAGCATCAAAAATGAAGTTACATGAGTTCAACTTTCGGGCATGCAAACTCAATGAAAAGAAATATAATCTAAATAGCTAAAGTTGAAATGAAAGCCTCCACAATGTCTCATATCAAATCAAAAAGCATACACAATGCTCACAGAAAGCATACACAATGCCCCAATAGAACCAAGAAGACTATGCAATACTTAAGGAAGCATACACAATGCCCCAATCTCATAGTACACAAATGTATCGTATCACAAAATATTTTATAAAGGAAGTTTTAATATTTCTGAACATAAAGTATATGTGACGGGCCATGAAGATCATTGATTCTGCCAAGCATACGCTCGTCCCAACACATGGACCGGGTAGGCAAAACATATTTTTTATAACACCAAAACTTAGAGTCTTACTTACCTCGATAACAAGTTTTTCACAATCTTTTAATATGTAAAACACAAACCAAATAACCTCTAATAGCCTCGGTCTATACAAAAATATTAATTAACAATATCAATTATGCTAGTCGGGATCAAATCTCAGTACCCTATTGTCAAGGTTAAAGCTAAAACTTGACAAGGTTAAATCCAAGAAATTGGCAAAAAATATCATGCGACATATTTCTATAAAAGATACCAAACAGTGGCTAAAAGCCTTGCAATTCACTAAAGTGCTCCTTCATAATCATCACTGTCTAATGAAACCATTCTTATATTACTTACTACACCCAATTATAACTATCATATCATATATATCACCCATTGTTATCTAAATTTAGTTAGTAATTATCAAATTATCTAAATTAGAAGTGATAGGATATTGCAACCAACTGCAATAGTTCCTTTTCATAGCTGTAACGCCCCGTGTTTCGGGCTAGAATGAAAACCATCATTTCTATGTGTAGATGATAAAAAATCCACAAATCCTATGTAAATTTTCCATGTTAATCAAGTATGTAGTGTGGTAACCTATTTGAGCATGAATTGAGATCATAAAGGTCCCCTAACTCAAGGAAAAGTTTAAAGCTTTCCTATCGTTAGAGTTTTAGTGAGTGTCGAAACTTGAGTCAACTTCAATCGACCATATCTCCTTGTATATAATGAACTAGGTGGCCTACTATATATCAAATTAAATATCTTAGAATTAGATTTCCATCGATACCAAATTCATCTAAAACAGACACTCGGTGAAAAAGTTAGAGCATTTTTAGTGTCAGCGTTCCCGATTGACCGGCCAGCGCATCACGATGAGCCTTAAATTGACAATTGACAATTCCAGTAGATCACTACAATTTCCAGTGCATAGTGGTGAAGACTTTTACGGTATTCCAGTCCTGGATTTTAAATTCCAAGGTCAAATTAGACATTTCCCATGGCCCCAAACCCATCTAAATAGGGGATTTAATCCCAAATACACCTAAATACATACACTTTCACCATAATTCATCAAGAACACTCTCTAGGGTTTCAAACAAGAATCCCAAATAACTCAAGATTCAACCGTGGGTTTTCAAAAGCGATTGAAGATTTCGAATCCCCAATCCGTAAGCTTCGAGAATTACCTATTATCTTTCAAGGTTAAGGTACGCGGTGTTTTCCTAAAATCTCATGGGCATAGAAATCATGATTTTAAGAAAGGGGTTTTCAGATTTATGAATACATTCATGTTTTAGAAATCTTGACGGTATTATTTTGGTGTTTTGACCTTCCCCGCATTGATTTGAAATTGTATATTTATATATATGTATGTGATTTAAGTTAATATTCGAATTGAGGGCATGAATCACATGAAATCCCTATCTTGATGTGATTGTTCCCATGTTTCACATGATATGGATTGTTTTTGAAATGCATCTTGAAAAGCATGTTACGAAGTGTCTTGATTTATGAATGATTTGGTTATGAATCTTGAATTCAAAAGAGAGGGTTGTTTGTATGAAAAAATGTTGAAAATACATATGATGAAAGAGTGCATGGATTTTGCCAAAAGCACATGACCACCTTATGTTTGAAGAGTTCTTGCATAGTTTTGACTTATGCTTTCGGAACATGAAATCTCTTATACTATTTGCATGTTTGGGTGGTTTGAACTATGTTTTAACGAAAGAATTATGCATGATGAATTATGGCTCAGAAATAGGACTTGCAAGTCTTGGTGTGATGACACTAATTTAGATTATGCCATGATAATTCAGAACAGAATAGAAAGCATGTTTGAAATCAGAATTTTCGGATGTTGAAACTAGAAAAATGCATGATTCAGAATAGGATAAAATGGGCACAAAGAGAGCTTAGGTGGTTCCCCAAAGAAGGCATGGGTTCAGACAACCCGTTGTCCAAAACCGTGATTTGCCTATTCAGGTATATTAGATAACGTTGGCCTAGTGTCGTGTGGTGTATCAGAATTAGAAACTTCAATCCTTGTGGCACACTCGGGTTGGGGGCTTCCCCGCTAAGTCAATGGCGGATTCCATACTGCCCGTGGAATATCAGAATTGTAGGGGAGTGCCACCTAATTCAGAATTAATACGAAGATCAAAAATCGCCTTGTCAAGAATAATTTATGACTTTTCAGAAAGGTGCCCATGCGTTTTAGAACTATTTCATGTATGACATTTTGACAAATTGCTCTCCAACTATTTTATGTATATACAAATTTTATTTTGGATTACTTTGAATACCAGTACATCTGTATTAAGCCCCCTCCCTCCAGGTTCTGAGGCTCAGTCTAGGGGTCCAGAAAAGCAGTAGTATTTATCAGACAGAGTTGTAGTGTCCAGTTGCTGAGCCTTCTCTATTTTAGAAGGCCTGTCTTTTCAGATTATATCATTTATTTTTGTTTTGGTCTACTGGGGGCCTTGTCCCAGTTTCAGACAGTTGTCAGATTTTCTTGTAGTAGAGATTTCACAGACTGAGTCAGATGTTATTAGATGTAGTTGATTTTCAATTTCCATGCTTATGCTGAATTCAGAATTGACCATGTTTCCATAGCAGATTATGTTTCCGCATCTTCTTTATTTATATGAATGTGTGCATGCTTACTAGATAGAGAGGAACATTCCAGGCCCTCATGATTCGGGATGTCTGTCATGGTTTGGCCCTAGTTCGGGTTATGACAAACTTGGTGTCAAAGCACAGTTCATGGTCCCAGGGTGTCTGCGAAATTGCATCGGGTAGAGTCTTATTTATGGATGTGAAGCGCGCAACACTTATAAGCAGAAGGCTATTAGACGTTTGGGAATGTTTCCCTTTCTTCATGTTCTAGTTCGTCCTATTGAGCCGGAATGTTTCTCTTTCATACTTTAATTCGTGCTATGGTGTCACCTATACAAAAGTAAAGCTATCCCAATTCTTTCCTTACTTTGATGTGCCCAGATATGTCTCATTATTAGGGTGATTCAAGTGCAGAAGTTTATAGTCTAAATGGCATGGTCCTTTCTGGTTGAGCCACATAAGAGTTTAAATTTTGTGCAAGGAGTCCGTTATTGCCTCAGAGTGTATTGATTTTAGTGTGAACTTTGATTCCGATGAAATCATGCTTTTCGTCCTACGGTATTAAGAGTATTCCATTTTTTTCAGAAGTTATATTGCAAATGTCATGCTTAAGAGGGAACGATGTGTAGCAGAATGTTGAGACTATATTTCCACCCGAGTAGTAGTATAAGTTAAGTGTCAGTGTCATGACCTATTGGTAGTGATGTTGGACCAAGAAGTTGGTGAGGTGAAGTCACTAAGTTAGAAGTTAGAGTGAGGGTGACTTGTGCATAAATCAATATTTTAGTTGAATAACCGATGTTTGAGGATGATTTACCACTTTATAGTGATAGACTAATGTGGTAGCTAGTAGCATGTGTGGATTCTTAGATATGTATCACCTAAAAACAGCTAAAAACAAACTATGTTAACAACAACAAGATGAAGAACAACAACAATGGAACAAGAACAACAAGTCAACGATTTGAATTACAAGAACACAAACAAACGATTACAACATAAACAAAATGGATAGATAGTTAGACTTTGGTTGGTATAATCTTAAGAATCCAAAAATATGGTAATCTTGGACCCTTAAAACTACACACAACGGTTAACCTAACTCCTACATTGACACAAGAGGAACTTTACCTCCTCTAAACACCAACGTCTCAAGCTAACATTGCAACACTAGTGATATCCATACTTGTTACCCTCATTCCGGTGTGGTGGCTATTCCAAGCCCTACAACTAAAGGTGTTTCATGTTTCAAGTCTTAAATCAATGAACAACTAATGAGAAAAAGACCCAAAATGTTCTATTTATACTCTATTACAAGGCAAGGCAAGATGACAACAATGCCCTTAAAGGGTAGGGTGGCTATGGAGTACATTTGGACCCAATGAAGTGACCAAAATACCCTTAATGAAGATAACAAATCATGACCCATTAAGTTTTGTCCAAAACCATGAGTCCTCAAGTCTTCGATGCTCCAAGCAATCTTTCACACACGGCCTTGCTTGTGCTCAAAACGGGTCTTCCTTGCATATTCTTGTGCCCTCGGGGTGACCAAGTCTTGAGCCTTTAAATGAAGACCTCCAGTCATGTCTTCAAAAATTAAGGTCGCCATTTGACTTGTATCATTTTCCAAGTTATTACTTAAACACACATTTGTATACCACAATCAGTTACTTAGATCAAACGAGGAAGGGACAAATTATAGAATTAATCAAATAATTGTAAAGTGCAATCAGATAAGTAAAGTACGTACTCAAAAACTGTGTTAGTATGAATTCGTTAACCTGGAACTTAGACAAAAAAGGACAAGATTCATACCACAGTCACAAGTGCACGTCGTTTAATTATTGGGATGTCCAAATTTAACTATTATTTATATTTTCAAATGACACCAAACAAACTAGCTTAAGACCTGTGTCATAGTTGAGAGAGAATGCTAAAAAATGTTTTCTTGTGAAAGTGATTAGATATCCAGAAAAATATGCTCGATGTAAGCTGGAACAGAGAAATAACATGACGAAAAAAAGTTTGTTGTATGCTCAAAGTAAGCTAGCCATGATGAACTACTTTCCCCGAGTTACAGAAGAGTAACCGAAGAGTTGTCCAGAGGCCATATAATTAATTTGCAAACAAGAACTGAATGTAACCAGCCCCAAACGGCAACACCTAGTAGGACAACTTCAAAAT
Source organism: Capsicum annuum (assembly GCF_002878395.1). Taxonomy (NCBI): domain Eukaryota; kingdom Viridiplantae; phylum Streptophyta; class Magnoliopsida; order Solanales; family Solanaceae; genus Capsicum; species Capsicum annuum. The sequence continues at coordinate 213,255,668 of NC_061122.1, read as the reverse complement.
AGCACATATTTTATTTTTCACATCAACAAAAATCGATTGTTCCCATAATTTAGAGTAAAATGGTCTAAATGGTTCATCATATAGTGAACTCTATCTAAATGATAAGGAAACCAAAATTTAAACTGCAAATTTCAGTCACAGAAACTTTGATTCAGTTGGTTATAAGAGAAACAACATCGGCAAATAAGACCATAAGGGTTCTTAATAGAGAAGTAATCGTTATATAGAACCATAAGGGTTCTTAACAGAGAAGTAATCATAATATTTTGATATTCTCAGGATAACATATCTTCCTTCATGCTCACTACATCAAAGTCACACTTTTACATATTCTTTTTTAGACTCGATTTCATATGGGACTAATTCATTAGCTAAGTTGCAGCCCAATAAAGTTAAGCTAAAACAAAACTTTTAACAAATCTTTAGGCACCCACATGCACAAGATTCAGAATAGGAACAGAGACGACGATCATTTAGCCTTTAAATCAAGTTTAAGCTCAGAATGAAACTTCAACCTTAATTCAACACTTTTAGACTCGAATTACTATTTCTAAATTAATGTTGTATAAATAAGAAAAACAGTGACCCACAAGAAGAGCGGCTAGTACAATTTCAAAGATGTAAAAAATGAGTCTTTTCATTATAATTTGGAAAGCTAAAAAAACTTTGCAGGTGCACAATTGATTAAAGACTTAACCAAATACCTGCCACGGTATTCAAATACAAAACCAAATTCAGAATGCTTTTAGATCCTTTTCCATGATAAACCGAAGGTTACAAACATCTTATAAACACTCGATTATGCACGCAATAAGCTAGATAGCCAGTGCAACATCAAAAGATATCCATAATGATATAACAGTTATCCCATAATGGGCAGCCAAACTAAAACAACTATTAAACTTTGTAGAATTTACTCAGACTAAATTCCAAGTAGCGAGCACTTTTATAAACACATAACACATAGCTTAATGTAAATTAAAAACCAAACTAATTTGATTTTGTATTTTTCATGCCCAAAATCAGTCGGCTAAAATAAACAACATCCCGACTAGTCACACAATTAAGCATTTGCGGAAAAACTAAGCATGATCAGTTGATATGAGATAGAATTTACCCTGTGTGGGGCAACAAACTAAGGCTTTCTCATCGAAGATTCAAACACGAACTCTAATGCGAATGATGAAAATCAATGAGAGTAAAGAAAGGGTAATCGGAAACTATAAAATAGAGAAAGCTTAATGAGTGAAAGAGTATGGTAGGCTAAACAATTCCCCAATTTTATACCACTGGAAAATTAATTTAATGAAAAAGGAGAGCCAAAATTGAGTGTCAACACTAGTCATCATCATGATATGTGTGTAGGAGCATAGGCATGAGTATCTAGATAACATACACAATTACCATTTTTCCATGGCTATCCATAACACGGTAATAAGACAACATTCAAGTATACACATTTTCCAACCATCGACCTTATTCAGAAACTGACAACCAGGTTTAACCCTTATAATCTTAATAACGTAATTTAGATGCCCATCAAGTATCTAGGTTACCAAGAAGTTACATAGTTCAAGCTTAAGGTGGGTTAAGTCCCACTTCTAACTCCCAATAATACTAAAGTCACTTCAACAAGGTTATCTAGGTCACACCATAAGGCCTTATCAATCCTTACTAAGCATATAGGGGGTATCTTCTTCAAGTATTCTTCCTAAGTCAAGGCAACACCAAGACTAATTCATAATTAAGCAAAAAGTAGGTCAACATACTTTTGAGGTCATTAAACAACACCATTCTCATCTAGTAGAGCAACTAAACTGTTCTCATACTATTTATGAGAATATACACAGAACTATACAATGTTCTAAGATAAAGGTCAACAATCATACTTTTACAAGTTTAACAACCTATGAGAATCAACTAATCCCAAGCATCATTATTCAACTATTTTGTAACACCCTGCATTTTGGGCTTGAACAAAAACCATCATTTCTGTGTGTAGATATTCCAAAATCCATAAATACAATCATTTATGTAGTGTATGAATCTATTTGGGCATGATTCGAGATCATAGAGGTCCCTTAACTCAAGGACTAGTTGAAAGCTTTCCTATCTTTCAAGTTTTAGTGAGCGTCAAAACTTGTATTAACTTCAATTGACCATAAATCCTTGTATATGATGAGCTGGGGGGCCTACTATATATAAAATGAAAGGTCTTTGAGTCCTCTTTGCAACTCTACTAATTTTTCCAAAATCCGATATTGGATCAAAAAGTTATCCCTATTTTACTCCAGTATATTAGACTATCAACTGAGTGACGACAATTCTGATGGCTTGTCACAAATCTGACTACTTTTCAAAATATGTCATCAGCCTTAGGTAGAAATCCATCAATTTTAGGTCCTAGGTGACGACCTGGACTGACAGGCTATCACAGATCTGACGGCTTATCAGCCTTGGTCGTCAGCTGAGAATTTTAACAACTGGGAAGTGATTTGGTAGGGGTATTTTGGTCTTTCCCTCGCTAGAAAAACCTTCACATGAATTAAATCACCCCTTAAGTGTTATTAAGCAATCATTATCAGTTTTACAACATCAAAAACTTCCTCTTCACTCTCAAAATAAGATCAAATTAGGGTTTTCTCCAAGAACAAGAAATTCAAGAAAAATCAAGCCTTAAGTTCAAGATCTCCAAGAAACAAATCAAGATCTGAATTTCATCTATCAAGATCTAGGTTCCATCTTTGAGATCTTATAATTTAAGTTACGTGGGGTTTATCCTAAAAACTACATGGGCTTGGAAACACTAGAATATGATTTAAAGATTTTCAAGCATGATTTTAGAAAGGGGTTTTGAAATACATAATTTTATTATGCAATATAAATGTTTAAATGCATTGTTGATTTGGCCCTTAGGCATTTTCCCTTAAATTGATTTACATGTATATGTATGAAAAATTTAGATTTGAAGATTGTTTGAGAGCATAAATTATAAAATCCTTCTCTTGTGATGACTTTAAATTTGTGATCTTATTGTGAATGATTTGATATGCTTGATTTATGGCTTGAAAATAGTTTACTCAAATACCATAGTATTTTGAGCATAATTTAGAGATTTTGAGAGGGAGTTTCTTGATATAAATGTGTTTTGTCAAAGAGAGAAAGATTTGCGTAAGATTAAGAATTTTGACATGACCACCTTGTATCATTTGAAATATGGCAGAATACATATGCAGGTCCCTCAAGTACGCACTATCTTTCACTTAGGCACCTCAAGTGGACATTGTTCTATTTTGGCACCTCAAGTGGCCTTCAAGTGTGCCACTTTGGCACTTTTTGCTGAGTTGGCAGGGTACGTGTGACAAACGCATAGAAGGCGCGTTTGGGTGGTATTTTCATAATTTTCAGTGGCATTTTCATAATTTTTATTTTTCTTCTCTTTTCTTCTTCTTCTTCTTCTTCTTCTTCTTCTTCTTCTTCTTCTTCTTCTTCTTCTTCTTCTTCTTCAATCCATTAACTTACCATCATTTTTTTCCTTAACACATCCTTATGCTAAAATGGTCAAATCAAGAATCTTACTTCTTTTATCAAAGAAGAAATAAAAAAACAAGAATGATTAAATCAAGAAATAAGAATGCTTAATTATAAGAAATAAGAATGCTTAAGAAATAAAGCTAAATCAGTGAAGAAAAATTGAATTCAAACAAAATCAATAAAAAAAACTAAAATCTAAGCATAAAAACCAAGAAAAATCAGTGAAGGAAAATTGAAATTCGAAGTAAAATTGATGAAAGAAATTTAAAAATAAAGCTAAATCCGTGAAGAAAAATTAAAATCAAATAAAATCAATTAAAAAAATTAAAAATTAATTGGTGGGGTGGGTGGGTAGACTGATGGGGTGAGTGAGGTGGGGGTAAGGGTGGGGGTGGTGGGTGGGTGGGTGGAGTGTTTGAAGAAGAAGGTTGGTAGGGTGTGTAGGTTAGGGGGAGGGGGTACTTTTTATTTAAATTAATTATTTATAAATTATTTGAGTATTTTTTATTTAAAATTAATTATTGGGGAAAGGGGTCATTATTGATTTTGTTTTTGAAAAAAAATTTATTTATGATTTAAAAATTATTTTTTAGGAAAATGACACGTGTCGGCATATTATTTATCACTTTCTACATCATCTGGTGTGTGTAATACACGCACACAATATAAATTTGCTGATTCAGCAAAAGGTGCCAAAGTGGCACACTTTATACCTACTTAAGGTGCCAAAATGAAATAATATCCACTTGAGGTGCCTAAGTGAAAAATGGTGCGTACTTAAGGGGGCTGCGTATGGGTTTTGCTTTTGAAATCTTGTCAAAGTGAGTTGCATACATGTGTTTACATGAGTATTTAAGGAAAGGGTGCTTCGAACTTATTTATTGATATGGTGGTCCCAAATTTATGTTATGGAAACAGAGATTCTAATATGCTAATAATGGCTCAAAGATGTGACTTGTAAGTCAATGGTATGCCGATACCATAAGTATGTATGCCATATCAGAGTATTTATTCAGAGTATGTCTTTAGAGAATGTTTTCAGAGAAGGCATGTTTTAAAGAGTTAAAAATGGGCATAAAGAGGTTTAGTTGGTTACCCGAAGAAGGCTTGAGTTCAAGTAACTCATAGCCTTAAACCGTATATGCCGATACGGGCAAATTATTATTGTACGCTGGCGACGACCGTGTGGCATAGTAGATTTAGAGACTCCGATCCTTGCGGCATACTTGGGTTAAGGGCTTGGCTGTCGAGTTAATGGCAGATTTCATATAGCTCATGGAATTACAGAATTGTAGGGTATACCACCTAGCACAGAAGTAAGACAAAGAGTGTCACAGATTTTAGATGTTTTCATAGAGTCTTTTAAAATGCCCATGTGATTTCTTACTATATGATATGTTTGTGAACTGCTTTAAATTTCTCTCATATATGTTGAATATAAATGATTATTTTGGATTTGTTCTGCGTACCAGTACATCTGTATTGGCCCCCTCCCCTACCTCTCAGGTTTTGAGGCTCAGTCTTGGGGTCCAGATAAATAGTAGATAATTCAGACAACAGTTCTGATTGTGTAGTGGTGAGCCTTCTCTATTCTAGAAGGCTTGTCATTTCAGATTATATCATCTATTATAGTTTTGGTTTACTGGGGGCCTTGTCCCAGTTTTCAGATAGTTGTTATTTTCAGATGTAGTAGAGATTTTGTAGACTGGTTCAGATATTTTGTTGATATTAGGGTTTTATCCTTTGTTGTTAAATTAAATTCAGAGTATGACCATGTTTCTGTATTCGATTATATTTCCATATTTTCTTTTATTATATGAATATTTTGGATGATTACCAGATAGAGAAGGACGTTTGGGGCCTTCATGGTTCGGGATGTCCGTCATGACCAGGCCCTAGTTTGGGTCATGACAAACTTGGTATCAAAGAACGGTTCATGGTCCTAGGATATTTGTGAAATCGCATCAGGTAGAATCTTGTTTATGGCTGTATAGTGTGCAATACGTATAAGTAGGAGGCTACAAGGCGTTTGGGAATGTCTCCCTTTATTCTTCATGTTCTAGTTCATGCTATGGAGTCAGAATGTTCCTCTTTCATACTATAATTTGTACTATGGTGTCGCCCATACGAAAGTAAAGTTATCCCAATTCTTTTTTTACTTTATTATGCTCAGATATGCCTCATTATTGGGGCGATTCAAGTTTAGAAGTTTAGAGTCTAAATGGTTTGGTCCTTTCTGATTGAGCCATATAGGATTTTAAAATTGTGCAAGGGCTTGAGAAGAGTCCGTTAGTGCTTCAGAGTGTATTGATTCTAGTGTGGACTTTGATTCTGATAAGATCGTGCTTTTCAGCCTGCAGTATTACGTGTATTCAGTCCTTTTCAGAATTTATGTTGCAGATGTCATGCTTCAGGGGGATGATGTGTAGCAGAATGGTGGAACTGTATTTCTACCCGAGTATTAGTATTAAGTTAAGTGTCGGTGTCATGGCCTATTGGCAGTGATGTTTGATCAAAAAGTTGGTGATGTGAAATCACAAAGTTTGAAGTTAGAGTGTGGATGACTTTGTGTAAATAAGTATGTTAGTTGAATAACTAATGTTTGAGGATGATCTACCCCTTTATAGTGATAGACTAATGTGGTAGCTAGTAGCATGTGTGGATTGTATGGTAATCTGTGGGGGGAGTGTTTGACTCAGATTTTTTTTATTCATATAGAGTAAGATATGTATTCTTAGATCATTAATTATTGTGTGTCAAGTTTCTATCTCTTGAAATCTTGTTATCATTGTGTTGTCGAAACTCAAAGTCTAGTGAATCCGTGTGAGACTCTTTCGATTCACTAGCATAGTTGCCTTGTCAATCCTCTCATTTTTTTGTTCAAAACACAAAAAAAATCAAATTATAGTGAAGCCGTGTGAGGCCTTTTTCGATTCACTAGCAACTTGTGGTTCTTGTGTTGGTTGAATATATGTATAGCCGAATCTTTTCACATGATATTGGGTTGGTAATGAAGTGATACGTCCTTGTGTGTTAGTTTAGTAAAAGGTAGAGGAGGAGTTATTAGTTAAGGTGAATTATTGTCTGCTTGAAGTATAAAAATGGCTAGATGAGATAGTAAGTTATAATTATAGACTCGTGGTTGTTGTGGAATTTGAAGGTAGTCTAAATGTATGCTTGGGTAAGTGTAATGTGAGAAAGCCGTATAATTAGATAAGATTGTACGGGGTTATGATATGAGATTAAGGTTGATCATGTCTATTATGTGACTTTACCCCCCCCCCCCCCCCTTGACCTTTTTTTCATTGGTAGTTGTAAACTAGTACTACTTGTGAGAAGGTATGTAGTAGATTTTTTGAGGTATTTGGATAGAATGTCCCAATTTGATGGACTAGTATATTATGTTGCATTCTTCAGTGGTGGTAAATAGTTGATGTTAGACTATAGGCTTGAATTTAATGTAGAATGTAGATGTAAGAGTAGTGGCTTAAGATTAATGATGAATGTTTGTGAGAATTACGTGTCAGGTTGGGTTGTAAATCATGTTTAGCACTAGATATTAAGTTTGAACAATTGGTGTTCATAAAGGTGGATGTGATGATTTCTTGGTTAATGATACTAGTTTTATGGAAGTGATCTAATAGGATTGAATGGTGTATGCAATAGATTAAGTTTATTTGATTCATAATGAAGTATGATATTGTATGTATGGGGTAAAAAGTATGCCTAAGGTGAAATGAGGTTGCGGTATTTTCTCTAAGGCTATTACATGTTGTATGTGGCTAGTGGTACCGTTGAGTTGCTAGGTGGAGAAAGACTAGTTAGATGGTACATGGTGTTCTAAATGGCCAAGTTAAGGAGTTTTGACTGATAGTGTAGAGCCTTTTGATATAATCTTTATCCTCATGGTAGAGAGATATAAGTTTGGGGTCGCAATATTGGTAGGCTATGATGGAAGTAGCATGGTTTAACAAAGGCTTGGTGATGTCCATGTTAAGTGTTGGAATCTAAGTTTGAGTTTTGAGGGTTGAACTAATAGAAATAAGAGTAGAAGCCTAGAGGATGTACAATTCAAGTATGGGGATATTCATGAAGATTCGAAGTTGGTAAGTGTTCAAGTACTATATTATGACTATTGATGGCTATAGAAAGATAGAGTGTACCTCAGAAGGTAGTATTAACAGTGGGTTTTCCACTTTAGGTGTAGTCATTCGGGTAAGTTCTATGATGTGTGTGTATGGTCATTTTCAAACCCTAGAGTGCAGTAAGTGTAGTTCAGTTTAAATTCTAGAAAGAGATTTCTCAAACTTAAGATGATGACTTGAAGCTAAGGGGGAGATGATAGGATAAATAACCAAGTCAGGCTCTCAGATTCTAGTAGTGATGCCAGTATGATACAGAACATCAGAAAATAAGGGTGAGACTCAACCCATTATCATCTCAGTATTTTTCAGTTATCCCAATACCTACTCATGCCTTACGTTTCAGTTCCATGATCATGGTTCATGTTCATGCATATGATAGAAAATCATGTGCTCTTCCAATTCCTAAATGAGGAATTCCAGTTTATTTCAGTAGTCGGAATCATATTCCATAAGTTATGAACTCCAAGTTGAAGTCATGCAGCTCATGACTCATGTACTCATGCTTTATAGTGTGCTCGGTTTCCATAACTCATGCTACACGCCAAACGATTGGTGAGATTCAGCTTATAGCCAGGTATGCCCTCAACTCAAATCACTTTGATGAACCCATGATGTTGATTCATTGTTCCTCAGGTTCAGTTAAGTGTCAAGTCTCATATGATATCCTTCCATGTTTCAAGGTCTTATGTTCTAACCTTTTAGTGACTCCTCCTAATGTAATGATAGTGGTGATGAGTGAATGTTTTCTTGTTGATAGAAGATCATTGTATGCTTGTTTTAGATAAGGCCATAAGTGTGAAGTAAAATCTAGGGCCAAGTCTTGAATACATGTGATGGTTAGTGGAAATTGGTGTGTGTATGTTCTTGGGGTAGCGCGTGGGAGTTATATTGATAGTGGTTTGAGAATATGTGAAGTATGTCGTTATGGGTGTTTATCTTGAAGTTCATATATGGTTATAAAGATAGGCTTGAATGACCTATTGGGATTTAAGTGGAGGAACGCAATAAGCGCTAGTGAATCCATAGTAAGAGATTAGAGTTAGTCATTGAAGTGGTAAGACACGATATGCGTAGGGTGAACTTTAAAAGGATATAGAAGGTTGAATCATATGTTTTGGACTAGTATCGTAGTATGGCATGTTGTAGTTTGTGAATTGGACTAGTATAGACATTAGTAGAAAGATTTATAAACGCCCATATGATTGTTATAAGTTGAATTGAATGTATATGGTATTTAAGGAGAATAGTATAGTTAAGGGATATTCAAGAAGTGTGCTAAGCTTGAAAGTAAGAAGTTGTATTTTCTAAGGCCTGGTAATTCTATCCTAGTTTATGAGCTATATGTTTATATTCCATGCTATAGAGTGATGTCATTATTATGATTCCATAGTTGGATGCATTGTGTAACTCATGTTTAAGATTCTTTGCTCCCTAATGGTACTAGAACTTCTTTAGAGAGGGTGTGGAAGAGATACTCCAGTTACATATAAGTTTCTAGTATAGTTCAGTCTGAATAGCCAGAAATTCAGTTTAATAGTCAGGCAGACAAGTTGCTTTGGTTTTCCACCTTTTCACTCGGTCATACTATCCAAAGTCTCATGCGTATGACCATCCCAAGAGATAATCTATTCCATCCACGTAAATTAAGAATTCAGTTCAATCGAAGTATCATGTTTCAGATTCAACTATTTAGTCATGACTCAGTTCTTAAGAGTTCAGCGCATAATCTTAAATTTTTGCAAATATTTTAGCTCAGACGGTGTAATATTCTTGTACGATATAAGTTTTGCTGTCTTATGATCGTACTTGTATACGTTATCACTTCCAAATTCAATATGCATGATTAGATCATGAACATTTCAAGGGAATCTTAAACTTTCAGAACGAATCAACTTCTTGAAGCAAGAAAAGTGAAGTCAGCTCAGAATTCAGTTTCATGATAGAAGTTTAAATGTTTCAGATCAGTTATGTCCTTTCTTAGAAGGCACATCATGTCCGCGTTATTCCATACCTTTAAGCTTCAACAAGTTCCTACCCATCATTCGGGGACGAATGATCCCAAGGGAGAGATAATGTAACACCCCGCATTTTGGGGTAGAATGAAAACCGTCATTTCTACGCATAGATGTTCCAAAAGCCATAAATCCAATGCAAATATAGTGTGTTAATCATTTATATAGTATGTAAATCTATTTGGGCATGAGTCGAGATCATAGAGGTCCCTTAACTCAAGGACTAGTTGAAAGCTTTCCGATCGTTCAAGTTTTAGTGAGTGTCAAAACTTGGATCAACTTCAATTGACCATAAATCCTTGTATATAACTAAATTGGGGGCCTAATACATATCAAATGAAAGGTATTTGAGTTCTCTTTCCAACGCCATAAATTTTTCTAAAATCCGATATCGAAGCTAAAAGTTATGCCCATTTTACTCTAGCATATTAGGCTGGCAACTAATTGACGACAATTCTGACGGCTTGTCAAAAATATATCGTCAGCCTTAGGCAGAAATCCATCAATTTCAGGTCCTAGGTGATGACCTGGGCTGACGGGCTATCACAGATCTGACAGCTTATCAGCCTTGGTCATCAGTTGAGAATTTCAGCAACTGGGAAGTGATTTCGTAGGGGTATTTTGGTCTTTCCCTCACTCCAAAAACCTTTCACATGAATTAAATCACCTCTTAAGTGTTATTAAGCAATCATTATCAGTTTTACAACATCAAAAACTTCCTTTTCACTCTCAAAATAAGATTAAATTAGGGTTTTCTCCAAGAACAAGAAATTAAAGAAAAATCAAGCCTTAAGTTTAAGATCTCCAAGAAACAAATCAAGATCCGAATTTCATCTATCAAGATCTAGGTTCCATCTTTGAGATCTTATAATTTAAGGTACGTGGGTTTATCCTAAAAACTACATGGGCTTGGAAACACTAGAATGTGATTTAAAGATTTTCAAGCATGATTTAGAAAGGGGTTTTGAAATACATAATTTTATTATGCAATATAAATGTTCAAATGCATTGTTGATTTGGTCCTTAGGCCTTTCCCCTTAAATTGATTTACATGTATATGTATATGTATGAAAAATTCAGATTTGAAGATTGTTTGGGAGCATAAATTATGAAATCCCTCTCTTGTGATGATTTTAAATTTATGCATGATTTATGGCTTGAAAATAGTTTACTCAAATACCATAGTATTTTGAGCATGATTTAGAGATTTTGAGAGGGAGTTTCTTGATATAAATGTGTTTTGTTAAAGAGAGAAAGATTTGCATAAGATTAAGAATTTTGACATGACCACCTTGTATCATTAGAAATGTTGTCCAAGAGAGTTGCATACATGTGTTTACATGAGTATTTAAGGAAAGGGTGCTTCGAACTGATTTATTGATATGGTGGTCCCAAATTTATGTTTTGGAAATAGAGATTCTAATATACTAATAATGGCTCAGATATGTGACTTGCAAGTCAATGGTATGATGATACCATAAGTGTGTACGCCATAACAGAGTATATTTTCAGAGTATGTTTGCAGAGTATGTCATCAGAGAATGTTTTCAGAATATGTTTTCAGAGATTGAATGTTTTAAAGAGTTAAAAATGGGCATAAAAAGGGTTAGGTGGTTACCCAAAGAAGGCTTTATTTCAAGTAACTCTTATCCTAAAACCGTATTTGCCGATACGGATAGATTATTATTATACGCTGGCGACGGCCATATGGTGTAGTAGATTTAGAGACTCCGACCCTTGCTGCACACTTGGGTTGGGGGCTTGGCTGCCGAGTTAATGGCAGATTCCATATAGCCATGGAATTATAGAATTATAGGGTATACCACCTAGGGCAGAAGTAAGACAAAGAGTGTCATAGATTTCAGATGTTTTCATAGAGTCTTTTGAAATATCCATGTGATTTCTTACTATATGATATGTTTATGAACTGCTTTAAATTGCTCTCATATATGTTGAATATAAATTATTATTTTGGATTTGATCTGCGTACCAGTATATCTATATTGAGCCCCTCCCCTACCTCTCGGTTCTGAGGCTCAGTCTAGAGATCCAGATAAGCAGTAGATAATTCAGACTACAAATTTGATTGTGCATTGGTCAGCCTTCTCTATTCCAGAAGGCCTGTCCTTTCAGATTATATCATCTATTATAGTTTTGGTCTACTGAGGGCCTTGTCCCAGTTTTCAGATAGTTGTTATTTTCAGATGTACTAGAGATTTCACAGACTGGTTCAGATGTTGTTTTGTTGATATTGGGGTTTTATCCTTCATTGTTAAATTAAATTCAGAGTATGACCATGTTTCTATAGTCGATTCTCTTTTCGCATTTTCTTTTATTATATGAATGTTGTGCATGATTACCAGATAGAGAAGGGCGTTCCGGGCCTTCATGGTTTGGGATGCCCGTCATGGCCAGGCCCCAGTTCGGGTCGTGAAACATCTATCATCTAAAACCCCCACCTAATCTCACAAGATATCAATACTTATATTACAACCAAGGTCAATCATACTACGGGTAAGCCTAACCTACCTCGAGTCCAATTGCTCACGAATCAACAAGCTTTGCCTTCCCTTTTTTTGAAGCTTCTTCTTCCATGAGCCAATCTATCAAAAATATAATCTAAGAATCATTACAAGAACAACAACACCCATTATGGGGCCATTATGCCATGGGTCCAAAATAACACCAAATCCCCAAGTGGGTCCCACCTTCGAAAAATGAGTTTCCGAGACCAACCCATAGTCTAAATATCATAAGGGAGATAAAACCCTTAAGAAATTTGAGTAAAGCAATCACATTTTTGGCTACAATTGAGCCTCAAAGACTTAGGGTTTTTGGTCTAGAAATTAAGAAATTAATACCAAATTTGAAGGAATCTAACCTTAGATTTGTAGCAAAAAAAAAATGGATTACACAAGTTACTAAGCTCCTAATCAACCCACAAGACTCATTTTTTTGTGAATAAATATTTATGTCTGCTAGAGTTTTCAAAAAGCTGAAGAATGCCTCAAAAATGGGCCAAAAAAGCCTTTTTATACGAGTTTATATGGGCCTGCAAGGTCAAAATTTATTTTGACCTCCTGGGCTCATCCGGACTCTATTTTTCCCAAACAACCTACGTAACCCCACTACATTTAATATTCTAGATACATTGGTGAAGTTAGATTTTTCATACGAGTTCATTTATGCCACTTATAGGTCCCACAATAATATATTCCGATTTTTTAGTTTTCGATTAATGGGTCGAAATGAGCTCGGGTGCTATGGGATCCGAACCAAGGGTCTACCTATCATAAAATCAATATTACATACCTATTGGCGCAATCAAAATTTGCATCTGGAATCATTTTATTGAAGTTTTCGCTCGGCGGACAATTGAAATCAATGAAGACTTCACATTGAAAAAAATGGTTCTAAAAATCAAACGAATCGACAGGTAACCAAACAATCGGTTCCAGCAAGTTATTAATAACTTGGGACGACTATGGAGAAGCTCTATCAGTGAAAATAAGCAATAACACAGCTAATGACCTGAAAGGTCATTACAAAGAGCTTTTAGACATATCATTTATGATGGAGAATACATCTATTCTTAATGCCCAACAAAAAACTTATTTCATGTCTTGTATTAATATCACTCAGGCAGATGATTTTTGAAAAATTCCTGTCTTACGTTGTTATGATCATGTTCCATAGAACTCAACTCCTAAATCATTTTAATGCTAAATCTCATACTTCTTATTATTCGTGCTTAACCGAATTTCTTTATGTTTTCATGAAACCTCTCTTGGTATAGGTGAGTTAAAAGAGAGTTCTTGAGGTGAAGTTTCAGCCCTTATGTCGTGCTTATAGAACTTTGATAAGTCCATTGTCATCATTCAGGGATGGATGATCCCAAGGAGGGATAATGTAGCACCCCATATGTTTGAATGTTTTATTAGAGCTTAAAAATGAGCCTATATGACCTTTAGAATGAGTAGAAATCATTTGTGATTTTAATTCATATTGTTAGAGGCTTCGTAGACTGTGTTTTGCCCCTTTTTCAGTTTCGAAGAATTGGAAAATATTATTTTTCAGCTTTTTAAACTATTTTGAAACCTTAAAGAAAAGTTCAAAATAATTTAAGAAATTACAGAGTCGCCACCTGATTTTTGAGAAAATATCAAGGAAAACTAAAAATTATTACTTAAAAGATTCTAAATAGAAAAACCTTTTAAGTTTAGAGATTCTGAGTAAGTAGTTCCTATTAATACTCTTAAAAGGTTGTTAAGACACCAAGCGTATCTGCTAACTTGTGGTTATCCGGACTATTTGAAAATAACTTTTTGACTAAATTTAAAAGGGAAAGTTGATTTTTGAAAAAAAAATAGATTAAGTAAAAGTTTATTTTCAAGATTTGTGCAGAACGAGTTTTGACGACTTAGAGGGAATTTTAAATAAATCTAAGAAAACTATAAAAAACAACTAGCATATAAAAGGGACAGGGAGAGACTAAAAGACTTAAGCCATTAGACTTAAATCATTCAAATGAACGTGTCCTAGTCTAATCATTTGGGATTTTGGCCCACTTGCGCCTGTCCTAGTCTAATCATTTGAGCTTTTGGCCCATAACCTATCCTAAGCTAGTTTTTGGACCTTGAAGGCCCAAAAATCCGTTTCACTTGTATTAAATTACAACTTTAGCTTCGAGTACCAAATGAATGAACAAATAGATAAATAAATAAATAAAGAATAAGAGAATAATAAAAATCAAGACTTTTCAAGTCTCTTAGCGACCTCATCATTGAGTTTTGACCTATTTTCCTTCTTCTTCCACTTTCTTGCACCCGAACGCCATATAATCGACTTTGGGTTTAAACCTTGGACTTGACTCGTAGAGGTGGGCCTCATTGGCCCATTACAAATGTAAGAGGAAAGGAGTTCATTTGGACTCTAAAATAGATTCATGAAAAAAAGGATAAAAGAAAAAGAATTAATATGTATTCAAAAATTTTAAACTTGATAGATAAATGGTGAGATGGAAAAATAGTATTCTCAAACATAAAGAAATAGTATACTATGATATCAAAAATAAATCAAATTATCCAGTGAAAAGGAAATTAACCTATTTCTAAAACAATCTTAAAAAAAAAATTGAGCCGAGCACAATATAATCAACTAATCCTTGAAAAGAAGACATTGACCCACAAGTATAGTTGCGTAAAACTTGCACAAATATTTCCTGTAGATTAACACATATTTGCACCAAATACTATGATATGATATAGTCTAAGACATTCTTACATTAAAGAAAGAAAAGGGTAATGAGGATAAGATGAGTAAATGTTTTTGTGACATCTCAAATATGAAGTACACGACATACTAATGCAACAACACTTTTCAATACAGAATGGAGTCAATCACTGGATTTGAAGAAAAATTATGGTAGTATGTGAATAACAATGGGATGTCTAAATTCATGAAAATACTTAAAGAAATAAATCAATAAGCGAGGTGAAGCAAATAACATATATTAAACATATTTGACAAATGATATTCAAAGACAAGATGGGAGAAATACTAAAAGATTAATTCTAAGAAAAAATGTTCAACTATGCCAACTCCTATTTTAGTTCAACACCATTTCAATAAAATCTATAACCCTAACAACTTTTCAATCTAAACAAGATAAAATTAAAGACACTTTTGACCACGAACCAAAGTAACTCACTACTTCAAATTGAGAAATAATTTCACATACCCTTAACAATAGTAACCATTATTTTTTGACATAAAGGAAAAAAATTTACATACTAAAAGCAAACATATCCACCAATAATGAATTTAAACAAAGCATGAGCACTTATGTTAACCAAGAAAAGATTAAAACTTTATCAATCTAATTCAAAAAGGTGAAACAAATGATAGTGACTATTTTTTTCAACATAAAAGAAACAAATCTACATGATAAAACAAACATATCCACCAACAATGAATTTAAACAAAAGCATGAGTACGCATTTTAAGCAAAGATCAAAATTTTATCCATAATAATCAAAGAATAAAGCCAAAAGGCGAAACAATCAATATTAACTATTGTTAGCTCATTTTATCCCATGAACATAAAATAGCCATAATATTGATATCATAACATCCTATTGCCTTCAAGGCCGTCTACAACAAATCATCCCAGCAAACAAAATTACAACTACGAAACTACGAAGAAGGAGATGAAGAAGAAAAAGATAATAAAACTAAAAGAGAAAGGTGTGTTTACCTTTACAGTAGCAACAAAATGAGACCTCAAGCTTTATTCAGAGTCTTGATCACTTTCGAGAACACTGAGTAGCCCACTGCTTGAAAATTTTTTACTACAAAAAAATTAACTTTTTGCTCAAAAGTTTTTTTCCACTCTTTGAGACTTGGTTTTCTATCAAGATACTGGTGGTATTTAGAAAAGGATGAGGAATCAGTTCTTTTCATCCACCATTGTAGGAGAAAGAATTTAGGGGCCTTTTGGGAATTTCAATACTGAGTAAAAGGTTTGTTGGAGGATAAAGTGAGGTGGAATGTACAATTAAGTACAAATTTTGAATTTCAAAAATAAAAAAAGGACAAGGTTGAGGTGGAATTGCACAATCTAGTACAAAATTTGAATTTCATAATGGAAAAAAGGACAAGGTTGAGGTGGAATATTACCATATAGTACAAATTTGAAATTCAAATTTAAATTTTGGGATTTGAATGGGAAGATTAACTTAGGCTATTTATTAAATACCCAAAATAAATTGCAATTAGCCAATCTCATTTAAAATTTGGCCAATTGAGAATCAATTGGTCAATTATATTGCAATTATTGCCCTAAATCAAAATTTTAGTCAATTTTATTTAAATTAATATCAAATTAAAAATCAATTTACCGCAATTATAGCCAAATTCAATAAATTTACTAAAATTTAAATAAGATGTGACACAAATTATTTCTCCAAATAAATTATTTTTGAGAACAAATTATATTGAATCAAGATTTTATTCATTTGAATTAATTTTCAAGATTAATCTCAATAATAGTCCAACTTCGATAAAAATGTTTATTTAAATAACAAAATTTATACAATCTCATATATGTAAATACTAAAATTTATAATCTTCACTTAAATGACAACCCCAAAATAAATATTCTAGAGCACTTTTATCTGGAGGAAATAAATATTTCAATTTTATTAAAAATCAAAGAAACTCAGGATTAAATTTAGTCGTGGAGGGCAAAAATTAGGTGTCAATAGACTGAGTTAGACAAATGTGTCATGTCGTATTTTAAGACTTGGATTTGAATTATCATTTAAGCTGAAATTTATAACTTATGGGTCTAATTCTGCACTTTATTTATAACCATGCTTATGATGAAATGCTAAGGGGTCTTCTCGGGCCTTTATTGATCTGGGTTGCCCATTGCATCTAGGACTTGGGTTCGGATCATGACAATTACAATTTCAAAAAATAAATGCAACAACTCAAAAGGGTAAAATCCTAAACTAAAAATGCAGAAATATTGGACGTAAGAAGACGAGGAACTAGACTCAAGAAGTAGGATGAGAGAAATATACTTCGCCAAAGAATAATTGTAATACCTCTTATTAGACTTAGCTCGGTTCAGCTCCTAGTGCATGCATAAGATGCTTAAAACCTAAAAACTTAGCTAAGTGTTGGGGACTTAGCCATTTTTAAGATCTCCTAACTTCGAGGATTTTTAAATTGACCTTTCAGACTCCGATATGATGGTTTTTAAGTTAATTCATGTCAGTGAAGTTTTGGATTTTTCGAACGAGAATTAAGGCACGTTTGGATTTTAATTCCAGAACTTCATTGCGATAGTGGTGCGTCGCGGTAGGTATAGAGATGGGCCATTCACCACGTCATGGTGTCCCTCTATACGGCATCCCAATTATGAATTTAATCTTCTGAGAGGCAGTTAGATCTTTTCCTATTGCCTCAACTCGTAAAAATACAAGATTAAAGTCTGTTAGGACATTATTTGCCCATATTCTCCAATTTTACTCTCAAGAACAAACCCTAATCATCCCCCCCAAGTTCATTCATTGCATCATATTCTCTTCAAGAAATACCAAGAATTTAAGTTCCCTAATCCAAGAATTTCAAGAAAGCTTGTAAGATCATCTCCAAGGCTTTCGAGGTCAAGAATTCTCCACCAAGTCAAGTCTATTAATGTATGTGGGGTTTATGAACATGGATACTCTTTCATCCTTATGCCAAAAACTTATTTTAAAGTTAATATTATGTGATTTACAATTAGGGTTCATACCCAATCTATTTTGTTTTGAGTTTATGGATTTATAAAGTGATTTATGTAATATCCTTCTCTTTTTCCTTATCCAAAGCATCAACCGAACTATCCAGCTTCTCAGACTCCACTAGATTGCTTTCTTTGGATTCATCAACAACAACTTTACCATCAATAGATTTTCCCACAGATGGGCCAAGCAACATCTTACCACTCCTAGTAGTAATCACCATACATGAGCCATCATTTGGAAGATTCTGAAGTAAATCACTAGGTAAAGTACCACTTTTTCTCTGGTTCAGTGTTGTAGAAAGTTGGCTTATCTACTACTCCAACTGCTTGATAAAAGTGAAGTGTGAACTAACCAGCGACTCAGGGTAAAGAATTCACTCTTCATACTAGCTACCCCTGAGTTGATAGCTTCAACTCCCTTCAACAATTTTTCCATCATGTCCTCCATGGACATCTTTCCAGAGTTATTTGGTGCAACATCCCAACTTCCAGGATGAACATATAAACCACTCCTATCATTATAGCTTCTCCAGTTTCCTTGCTCCCTATCTTTATAATCAAGCTTGTCATAAAAGTTACGACCTTGGTTTCCTTCGCTACTGCCTCGGAAACCCCCTAATTACTCATATAGTTTGCCTCCTTATCTGCATTAGTAGCCACAGTGCATTGAGATTCCACAGCTTTGATCTTTTCAGTCTTGCCTGACAGCAAGTGCTTGGCTAGCAAGTCCATTTATGTCTTTAGGTGGGCCATGTCTTGGTCTCGTTCCTCATATCTTCTGGTGCTGCTCCGTAGTTATACCAATAGAAACAATCAAGCTAGCTACTATAGAATCCCTGGTATGCCAATCCCCACTCTGTTTGGTCATCTTATTCAGCATATCTGAGGCATCTTGAAAAGACAAATCAACAAATGAACCACCAGCAGCATTATCTACAATCGGCTTTGCTACAGAGTTGAGTGCCCTGTACAAAATTTTCATCAAGTGTAGGTCCATCATATTGTATTTCAGACACTGTGTCAGCTTCTTATTGAACCTCACCCATGTCTCATGCAAAGCTTTGGTAGGGAGCTATCTAAAGTTGTAGATCTCGTCTTTCAACCGTACTCTCTTGGAGGGTGGAAAAAACCAATCTAGGAACGCTTCTTTCAACTCCCTCCAGTGGGAGATGGAATCAGGCGTAAGCTCATTTAACCACATTGTTACCTCTCCAGATAGAGACAATAGACACAATCTGTAACACCTTAATTTTCTGAACCAGAATGCTACACGGTGCTCATGACCCCAAAGGACCACAAGCTAACCTATGACTGATATCTGTACCTATATATTGCATAATATATCATAAAATGCAGAAGCATGAACTTGAAAGGCCATAAGGTTCGAACTAAATAAACGTCTGATAACAAAATGTCTGAAAAAAGTATAATAATACCAAAACAAGTCATAAATACTAAAAATAATGAGATCTGAATATCTAATCTGACATCTAGTCTGAAAGCCTCTAACTAAACTAAATAAGGATTTGAAGGAACATGTCTCCAACTAACTCCATCTAGCAACTGAATAGTAAATGTAGCAATAATCATATCGTCCTCAAATGATAAGGACTCAGTGCAAACTCTGAATACTAGAATGCTACTGCTGATCTGGAGCTCGTGCCTCTGAACCTCTGGTGTAACATAAGAGAAAGCACTATAGCATAAATGCGTCAGTACGTCTAAATATACTGACTATACGAGTAAGGTAGGCTAAATGCAAAGGGTTATATGCATGGACGATGCTGACTAATATAAACGTGAGAATACATACATACATATATAACTGTAACTGAACTTGTGGAGTTACTAACTACTGAGTTTAAATACTGACAACATGAGTGTACTGATACTGTGATACTGAATAGATGAACAACTATTTTTGATAGTTCGAATTATGAATAACTGGTTTGAATAACTATGTCTAACAGCCTTGAAACTAAATACTGGTAATGTGAGCTATGACAACTGATAGAGATGATATAACTGTAATGATCGAATTAATTGATATAATCGATGCTGAGCGACTGTATCTGACAGTTTAAGTTTGGATGGAAATATCTGAGTTCTGTTCTACTTGGAGTAACTAAATCTGAGATCAGTCCTATCTAGCGGGTGATCATGAGTATACTGATAATAAGGATGATTTGACTTAGTTTGAGATCAGTCCTATCTAGCGGGTGATCTTTAAATCTAATAATTCTGATACTGATTAATCATAGTTGAGATCAGTTCTAGCTAATGGGTGATCTTGAAGTCTATTTACAATGATAAGCATTGACTGTATCTAATAGTACTAAATCTGTACTACTAAGCTAAGTGACTGTGTCTGAAAGCCTTAATTCTATAACTAAAACTGTGGGATGTGTTCATCTAACCGACATGCCCCAAGCTAAGCTGACTGGGGTCCAATCTCTGTGCTGACTGGAAGGGTGTCAGTACCGCACCACCAGTAAAGACATCTACTATGGAGTCAGTCCTAATCTAGCGGGTGACTCCTGGGATCAGTCCTTTGTATATAAATATGCTAACGGGTGACCCCTGAGTATGTCAGTCTTATCTAATGGGTGACATCTCGTACCTACACTGGCAACATAGTTCTGGAACTTAGGGATTGCTTCTAGGGATCTCAGTCCTATTCTAGCGGGTGAGCCCCTATCCCTAGGTTCGCTCGGTGCTGAATCCTACTCCCATCTGAAAGACACTAAATTGAATAATTGGGATGAACTAAATAACTTAACTGAACTGATTTGCTAAACTGATACTGATTAACTAAACTAATACTAGTGGTATTGTTTAGCGGAGCTAAAACTGAATTTAATGGATTCCGATGACGGACAGAATATAATGAGTTCTGAGGACTGATTAAGAGTACTGAAGTTATTGACATTTACTGTGATTACTGAGGTTACTGAGCACTGAGATTACTGAGAATACTGAACAACTGAGATTATTGAGTTTTCCTGAGTCACATGCTGACTGATTTCCATATATCATGGCTTGATTGAGATTATCGTGAAAACATGACCTGGCTCTAGGCACACAGCTATATTTTTTGGGTACAAGTACCCCCAGGACTCGATGGAAGGAAACTGACACATATGACTGACTTGATCAAAAGACTAGAGTCCATAATCCACAATATCATAAATAAGGGATTTCATACTAAGCATGGTTCTCAACAATCTATTTAATGGAAGTGAATTTCATAAACCATGTATATACTGGCATAGCTTTCAATATCATGCTCATTACATATTACAACCACAATCCATAATATCATAACTTGGGGATATTCATGAAGTACATGGGTATTCTACATGTTGTACATGAGTGAGTTTTGAAAGTAAGTATAGCATAATTCCATAAGACTAGTTCATGAGTAACTCAATAGTGTTCACAAGACACATTATCAACATGGATGACATTGAATCATAGAGGCCTATCATGAATCCTTCCCTTAGTCACAATTTAGCTATAATGCATGATTTCTAGTCTTTTAGGTATTTTATCAAACACCTTACATGCACAACTTAGGTATAGGTGTAAATCATACTATTACTCATCATAAATAATCAGACTTACATGTTTTCAACTCATATGATGTCATAGATTATAATAACACATAAAGATTCTATCTTGGCATCATTCAACACATAAACATGATCAACAATCCATTCATATCATGAAAATCATAATATATAGTTTTTTAAAAAAAGGGTTCTTGAACTTCATGGATGAAAGGAGTCCATGAATGAACACACACATACCTTTGAAAGGAAACCTTGAAGATTTTCTGGAGAGTTCTTGGATTGGGAAACTTAATTCTTAATTATTTTGAAAAAAGGTCTGAATCTTGCTTTTGAGAGATGAGTTTGATGGAAACCCTAATCTTGTGGTTGAGAGTGTAAGAGAGGGTTTTTAAGATGCTTAACTGAAGAAAAATGGGAAAAATTATGCCTCTTTAGGGTTATAAGTCATGGAGGGTGAAGTAAATGACCAAAATACCCTTGTAAAAATGCCCTTGAATTGCTGGAAAAATATACTTGACGCCATCCGTGATAAGCCGTCAGGTCTGTGATAGGCCGTCACGAATGGTCATCACAAAAGGGGTCCGAATTCTTGATTTTATGCCCAGGGCTGACGACATCATTAGAAATGTCGTTAGAATGTGACGACGTCGTCAAAAAGGTCGTCAGAAAAGTCAAAAACATCGTCACCATTTTCCAGCTTGATATGCTGGAATAAAATGGGGATAACTCTTTGCTCCGATATCGAATTTAGGAAA
Source organism: Capsicum annuum (assembly GCF_002878395.1). Lineage (NCBI taxonomy): Eukaryota > Viridiplantae > Streptophyta > Magnoliopsida > Solanales > Solanaceae > Capsicum > Capsicum annuum. Next base: position 213,233,357 of record NC_061122.1, on the reverse strand, counting down.
AATTGGTATAGTTGGAAATGTAATTCAAAGATCTTTCATTTGATATATAGTAAACCATCCAGTTTGTCATATACAATAAGTTATGGTCGATTGAAGTTGACCCAAGTTTTGACGCTCACTAAAACTTGAACGATAGGAAAACTTTCAACTTGTACTTGAGTTAGGGGACCTCTATGATCTAAATTCATGCTCAAATAGATTCCCACACTACATAATTGATTAACACACTAAATTTATATAGGATTTAAGGCTTTTGAAACATCCAGGCATAGGAATGATGGATTTTTATTCTAGTCCAAAATGTGGGGTATTATAATATCTCCCCCTTGGGAACATTCGTACTCGAATTATACTGGTCGAGATGAGAGAAAATACATCTTACAAAAATATATAGCATGAATGATTGATCATGATTTCATGGCTGACATGGCTGAAAACTGAGCATATTATATTGTACGTGCATATCTGATGCATGGGTAGCTGATTTATGAATGTAGGACTGAGTGTTCCGATAAACTGAGTTTCTCAAACTGAGAATGCATATTTGATGCTTAACTGATAATTTGAATCCATGCATATCTGATGCATGATTATATGACTGACATGATACGTGAATGCATGACTGAAAGTACTGATAAGCTGACCACACATATCTGATGCGTGAATACATGACTGAAATGGCTCACGAATATGTGACTAAATATGTAATGGTAAAGGCACTAAGATTGAACTAAAACATCAGAGCATGACTGATTCTGCTATGTGACATATGGAATGAACATTATGAACTGAACTGAACCTCTGAATACTTGACTTACAGCTGAGGTCTAACTTGAAGGTCAACTTATGAGTGCCCTCTATTCTAGACTAAATTCATTATGCAAGGAGAAATTAAAGGATCTAAGGCATGAGAGAGTTAAGAGAAAGTGGGGTATCTCCCCCTTGGGATGCTATGTCCATCTAAGAACGCTTACTTTATGAAGATACTGGGTGATGCACAGGGCATCTACGAACTAGATTATAACTAAACTTTGGGAGTCTGAAACTAAAGCATGATCCATGAGATGAACTGAACTTGCAACTACTAGGAGGTTCTACCTTGATATTGTTACATTCTCTGAGGTTTTGGATAGCATGAATAGATGCAATGATGAGAAAATAAGCTATACAAATCTGACTGCTCGATTGCTAAATTGACTTGCTGGCACGACATGAATATTGAAAGAATGAAAACTGTTCCTAAAACATCTCATAGCCTCCTGCACATGTGTGGTCCACAATACACGCATGTACAAGACTCTACTAGATGTGGCTTTCAGACTTCCTAGGACTCTATAGAACCTTAGGCTCTGACACCAAGTTTGTAACACCCCAATTTTTGTAAACTGAAATACTACATGGTGCTCATGACCCCCAAGGACCACAAGATAACCCATGACTGATATCTGTACCTGTATACTGCATAATATGTCATAAAATATGGAAACATAAACATGAAAGGCCATAAGGTTCGAACTGAATAAACGTCTGATAACAAAATGTCTGAAAAAGGTATAACAATACCAAAATAAGTCATAAATATTGAAAATAATAAGATTTGAAAATCTAATCTGACATCTAGTCTGAAAGCCTCTAACTAAACTGAATAAAGAGTTGAAGGAACATGTCTCCAAATAACTCCATCTAGAAACTAAATAGTAAATGTAGCAATAATAATATCGTCCTCAAATGAGAAGGACTCACTGCAAACTCTGAACACTGGAATGCTATTGCTAATCTGGAGCTCGTGCCTCTGAACCTATGGTGTAACATAAAAGAAATCACCATAGCGCAAATGCGTCGGTACGTCTGAATGTACTGAGTATACGAGTGAGGTAGGCTAAATGCAAAGGGTTATATGCATGAACGATGCTGACTAATATGAACGTAAGAATACATACATGCATACATAACTATAACTGAACTCGTGGAGATACTGACTACTGAGTCTGAATACCGACAACATGAGTGTATTGATACTGAGATACTGAATAGATTAATGACTATTTCTGACAGTTTGAATTATGAAGAACTGGCTTGAATGAGTGTGTTTAACAGTTCTGAAACTGAATAATGGTAACATAAGCTACGATAACTGATATAGCTGATATAACTGTAATGATCAGATTAATCGATATAACCGATACTGAGCAACTGTATCTGACAGTCTAAGTTTTGATGGAACTATCTGAATTCCATTCCACTTGGAGTAACTAAATCTGAGATCAGTCCTATCTAGCGGGTGATCATGAGTATACTGATAATTAGGATGATTTGACTTAGTCTAATATCAGTCCTATCTAGCGGGTGATCTTTAAATCTAATGATTACGATACTGATTAATCATAGTTGAGATCAGTCCCAGCTAATGGGTGATCTTGAAGTCTATTTACAATGATAAGCATTGACTGTATCTAATAGTACTGAATTTGTACTACTAAGCTAAGTTGACTGTGTCTGAAAGCCCTGATTCTATAACTGAAACTGTGGGATGTGTTCATCTAACCGACATGCCCTAAGCTAAATTGACTGGGGTCCAATCTCTGTGCTGACTAGAAGGGTGTCAGTACCGTGCCACTAGTAAAGACATTTGCTGTGGAGTCAGTCCTAATCTAGCGGGTGACTCCTGGGATCATTCCTATATATATAAATATGCTAACGGGTGACCCCTGAGTATGTCAGTCCTATATAATAGGTGACATATCTTACCTACACTAGCAACGTAGTTCTGGAACTTAGGGATTGCTTCTAAGGATCTCAGTCCTATTCTAGAGGGTGAGCCCCCATCCCTAGGTTTGCTCGGTGCTGAATCCTACTCCCATATGAAAGACACTGAACTGAATAACTGGGATGGACTAAATAACTTAACTAAACTAATTTGCTAAACTGATACTGATTAACTGAACTAATACTAGTGGTATTATTTAGCGGAGCTAAAACTGAGTATACTGGATTCCGATGATGGATGGAATATAACGAGTTCTAAGGACTAATTAAGAGTACTGAAGTTACTAAGATGTACTATGATTATTGAAGTTACTGAGTACTAAGATTACTGAGAATATTGAACTACTGAGATTACTGAGTTTTCCTGAGTCACATGACTGACTGATTTTTATAGATCATGGCTTGTCTGAGAGTATCGTGAAAACATGACTTGGCTATATGCACACAACTATATTTTTTAGGTACAAGTACCCCCAGTACTTAATGGAAGGAAACTGACACACATGACTGACTTGATCATAAGAGTAGAGTCCATAATCCACAATATCATAAATAAGGGATTTCATACTAAGCATGGTTCTCAACAATCTATTTCATGAAAGTGAACTTAATACAACATGTATATACTTGCATAACTTTCAATATCATGCTCATTACATATTACAACCACAATCCATAATATCATAACTTGGGGACTTTCATGAAGTACATAGGTATTCTACATCTTGTACATGAGTGGGTTTTGCAAGTAAGCATAGCATAATTCCATAAGACTAGTTCATGAGTAATCTAACAGTGTTCACAAGAAACATTATCAACATGGATGACATTGAATCATAGAGGCCTATCATGAATCCTTCCCTTAGTCACAATTTAGCTATAATGCATGATTTCTAGTCTCTTAGATATTTTATCAAACACCTTACATGCACAACTTAGGAATAGGTATAAATCATACAATTACTCATCATAAATAATCAAACTTACATGTTTTCAACTCATGTGATGTCATAGATTCATAATGACACATAAAGATTCTATCTTGGCATCATTCAACACATAAACATGATCAACAATCCATTCATAACATGAAAACCATAATATATAATTTTAGAAAAAAAAGGGTTCTTGAACTTCATGGACGAAAGGAGTCCATGAATGAACACACACATACCTTATAAAGGAAACCTTGATGATTTGCTGGAGAGTTCTTGGATTGGGAAACTTAATTCGTGATTATCTTGGAAAAAGTCCTGAATCTTGCTTTTGAGAGATGAGTTTGATGGAAACCCTAATCTTGTGGTTGAGAGTGTAAGAGAGGGTTTTTAAGATACTTAACTGAAGAAAAATGGGAAAAATTATGCCTCTTTAGGGTTATAAGTCGTGGAAGGTGAAGGAAATGACCAAAATACCCTTGCAAGAATGCCCTTGAATTGCTGGAAAAATATACTTGACGCCATCCGTGACAGGCCGTCAGGTCCGTGATAGGCCGTCATGAATGGTCAACACAAAAGGGGTACAAATTCTTGATTTCTTCCCAGGGCTGACGATGTCATCAGAAATGTTGTCAGAATGTGACGATGTCATCAAAAAGGTCATTAGAAACGTGATAGCCCATCAGAAATGTCATCACCGTTTTCCAGCTTGACATGCTGAAATAAAATGGGGATAACTCTTTGCTTCGATATTAGATTTAGGCAAAATTTGTATCATTGGAAATCTAATTCAAAGATCTTTCATTTTATATATAGAAAAACACCCAGTTCGTCATATACAACGAGTTATGGTCGACTGAAGTTGACCCAAGTTTTGAAGCTTACTAAATCTTGAACGATAGGAAAGTTTTCAACTTATACTTGAGTTAGGGGACCTCTATGATCTAAATTCATGCTAAAATAGATTCCCACACTAAATAATTGATTAACACACTAAATTTATATAGGATTTGAGGCTTTTGAAACATCCACGCATAGGAATGACGAATTTTTATTCTAGTCCAAAATGTTGGGTATTACATAATCTCAATCGGATTGCATTCTGGATCACTCCCGGATTATTAAAATATTTGAAAATAGTGATAAAGTTCACCAAGTACATGTTCGGATCATCACTAGGAAAGCCACCGAAAAGTCTCTTCAGATTCAGCAGTTGAATCATGGTACTTATTTTGCTAAATTTTGCACCAGGTGCCAACGGTGGAGGAATGATAGCACCCATTGCACCTGCTCCATCCATTACTTCATCATCTTCATCAACCTTATATTGGACAGGCTGTTGACTATACGTTGCTCTGACTGAACGGTTTTTATTAAAGTTTCACTGCACTGGTGCAACAACTTGCTCTGCTCGCGTTAGGTTTTGAGGATTCAACAATTCTTCATCATCCAAGTCTTTATCATCAGGGTTTGGATGACGTGCTTGTTGACACTCGTTCTGTACGTTCACCTGAGCCCTGGCCAAGGCTACCAGTCTGTCAGCCTTTTCCTGTTCTGCCATTCTCCTGATTAGCTATGGTTCTGGGTTAATTGGTAACAATAGTTCTCCAAAACTTCTTATTTTTGGCATAAACAACAAGGATCCTACAGTTAAACAAAAACAACAAATAAATGTAAATCTAGGAAACTTAACTAACAGTCAATTAGCGAACACAAACTTTTAGTTTACGACCGTATTCCCCGACAACGGCACCATTTTTGATAATGCTCAAATTACACTCTTGAATGGGTGTAAGAGATTGTTGTCAATATAAAACCCAACTAGGTTAGGGTCGAATCCCATAGGGAATAAGGTGTGAACCTAAGTCGTTTGAAATTTAATTTACTGATAGTTTAATATTTCCTGAAATTGGGGGGGGGGGGTGTTTAAATGTCACGAATAATTATTTGTCACTTTAATTTTGATGTTTTTAATCAAGAGTTTATGAAATAACCAGAATTATGTTCACTAGGGCTTACGGTACATGAAAGATGCTAAAGGTGATTCAAGATTCTCATGGTGGGTAGGATAACAAGCTATCTTTATTGATGTTATGCTCAAATTTCTGTCGACCTACTTAAGCGTTTAATTTCCTAATCCTCTCGGACTTAGGGAATTTCTATTCACTGCCCATATTTTACCTCAATTTAACCAACCTTGGTACAACACTGATTAATAAACAAAGTATTTTCGAGTCCCTGTTGATAATTCACTTCCTACTATATTTGATTTCTCTCTCAAGCAAATCAAAGTAGGTGTGTCTACTATTTGCAACCAATAGACGTTAATTAAAGCGTCAAAATTATCAAGAAAACGTACCACCTATTGAATCTTGAATACCTAACACCTTATCAAGACCTAACCCTAGATCTTATAATTCAGTTTAATGGAGTTTAGCCTCCCATGACACCAAGAACGAAACACATAATTGAATTCATGATTTGAAAGATAAACTTACAGTGATGAATAAAAGCCAGTGAATTGTAGATTAGATCACAAAGGACAAATCCCTCAATACTGATAATAATCTATCTAAATAGTTGTGTTGTTAAGTCTAGAAGTAGAGAGAGAAAATATCTAAGTATGTTCCCAAACTCAAAGTGTCGAACAATAATTAATAATGGTTAATGGTTGTCTAGAAAACCTTAAAACAAAGCTTTAAATAGTTTAACCTAATTATGGAAACAAAATCAAGGTTACAGTTTTTGCTCGAAATAGACGACGACATCCGTGATAGCTTATTAGGAGTCTGATGACTTGTCATGAATTTTGTCAGCTCCTCTTCACTTTTGGCTCTTGCTGTCTAAGGCTGACGATGATGACTTATCAGGATTGTGACGGCTTATCACCAATGCCGTCAAGACTTCTTCTCAGCTTCCATGTTCTACCTAAGTTTGATGGTATCCTTAATGCCTTGTCACTATCTGATGCCTTATCACAAAATATCGTCACAACTTCTCTTCAACTCCCATTCTCTGGTTAAAGCTAGCGATATCCCTGGTAGCTTATCACCAGGCTGATGACTTATCATGAATGTCATCAGCTATACTTGTCCTTTATTTGCTTCTGAATTTAACCTTTTTGCTTCCATTATTGTAGGTTCCCCTACATCTCACTTGTTACTACAAAAAATCAAGGTAAACTAATGAAAAAACAACTAAATTTTCTCAAAACCTTGCAATTATTTAGAGTTAAAAGCTTCAAATGTGTTAGCATAGGCTCACTCATCAATAGTAGACTCTGGAGCCACACATCATGTTGCAGAACATAAAGATGTTCTTTCAAACTATCACAAAATGGATAACACCATATGTGATAAAGTCAATGTACCTACTGGATCCAAGGTTGATATATCACATGTAGGGAAAGCGCATGTACTTAAAGATGAGGTTGTAGGAGATGTGTTATATGTCCCAGATTTTAAGCTGAACTTGCTGTCAGTGTCTAAAATGAATAAGGAACTATCTTGATTTCTTACTTTCTACCCTGACTTTTATGTGTTTGAGGACCTTCACAGTGGTGAAGGGTATTGGTAAGGAAAGAGAAGGACTATACATCCTTAAGAGTGTATGTGCAGTAACTGGAACTTCTAATAATGTAGCCTATCAGAAATAAGTTGCAGGCTTAGAGGTGCATGACTGTAGATTATGGCATATTAGGCTAGGAAATATATCTTCTCAAGCATTAAGAACTCTAAATATAATAAGACACAATAGTGATGTAGATACTATAAATAAGTGTCATGTATGTCCACTGGCTAAGCAAACTAGATTGATGTTTCCTGATAGCACTTCTAGAGCTACAAAATGTTTTGATATTGTACATATAGATCTTTAGGGACCTTGTAAGACACCTACTTTTGATAAGAAATACTACTTCTTAATTGTTGTTGATGATCATAGCAGATACACATGGTTGCATTTGTTACAACTGAAGTCTAAATGTATTGTTGCCATAAAAAATTTCTTTACTATGATTCAAAACTAGTTTGGTGTTCAAGTAAAGATACTCAGATCAGACAATGGTAGTGATACACCAAAGTATCTGCCCCTACACACAACAACAAAATGATGCGGTTGAAAAAAGGCATAGAAAGATCCTTAATATTGCAAGAGCTATTAGGTTCCAGTCACAAATGCCTATCAGGTTTTGGGGTTTCATTGTCAAGGCTGCTGTCTACCTTATCAATAGGTTACCATCTGCATCTATTAGAGGGAAAAGTCCATATGAGATGCTATTTTTCAAAGTCCCACCCTTGACACATCTGAGAGTAATTGGATGTAAATGTTATGCTTCAGTTCTACCAAAGGGTGATAAGTTCTGTGAAAGAGCTAAAGTTGCTGTATTGATGGGCTATTCTACTACTCAGAAGGGCTATATACTTTTGGATTGGTGCACCAACAAGTTGTTTTGTCACAAGAGATGTAGTGTTCAAAGAAAACTCATTCCCTTTTACAGACAAGGCAAGTTCAGAATCTCCTGCAGGTTTTATTCAACCAAGTTCACTAATATATGCTGATGTCAATGAAGGAAAAGATATTCACATAGATCATGATGATCACTTATATGAATCTCAATACATGAAAATGACAGCATCTAATATGAGATTAATCATAATGAAATAAGTACAGATGAGCCACCATCAACATCTACAGAAGTTGCTCCAAGGAGATTATTTAGAGCTATCAAAAAACCTACTTGGTTGATGGACTATACCTTACCAGGAGTAAATAAAGGGACAAGGTACCCTCTGGAAAATTATCTATCTTTTGCTAAAACTAGTAACAAATATCAGAGGTTTGTGTGTAGTTTGTCATCAAAAATTAAACCTTAATCCTACAGTAAAGCCAGCAAAGATGAGAGGTGGATTGAAGCTATGAAGTAGGAAATCAAGGCCCTAGAAGACAACCACACTTGGAAGGTGGTTGATATACCTCCAGATAAGAACATTATTGGTTCAAAGTGGGTGCACAAAGTCAAGTATAAGGCTAATGGTGAAATAGAGAGGTTCAAAGAAAGGTTGGTAGCCAATTGATATAGCCAACTAGAAGGATTACATTATCATAACACCTTCTCTCCAGTAGCCAAAATGGTTATTGTAAGGAGTGTCATTGCCTTAGCAGTATCACAAGGATGGAACATATATCAGATTGATGTTTATAATGCCTTCCGGCAAGGTGACTTAGAAGAAGAGGTGTACATGGAAATGCCAGATGGATTCAAAAAAGAAAGTCAGCACCAAGTCTGCAGACTGAACAAATCATTATATGGACTTAAACAAGCATCCAGATAGTGGACTATAAAGCTTACTTAAGCACTACTCAATGCAGGATTTACTCAGAGTAGCTATGATTACTCACTTTTTACTTTGAAAAGATCAGAAGGAATGGTGGGGATCCTAGTTTATGTAGATGATGTTCTGATAACAGGTGACAATATAGAGATGATAAATACAACAAAAGATACTTTACATCAGGAGTTCAAGCTCAAGGACTTAGGTGAGCTTAAGTACTTCTTAGGCATTGAAGTTCTAAGATCTCCATGTGAAGTGATCTTAAACTAGAGAAAATATATTCTGGAACTCATATCTGATACAGGGCTTGCTGGTGCTAAATTAGCTTCCACTCCATTAAAGACTAACATTAAGCAGGCATCTGTTGAAGTAGATGAGACAACAGGTGTTAAAGGAGATGTTGCGCTAAAAGATGTGACACTATATCAAAGACTAGTTGGAAAATTGATGTATGCAACCATAACAAGGCCTGATATCAGCTATGCAGTGCGAACACTAAGTCAATTCATGAAATAGCTAAAGAGATCTCATTTGGAAACTATAAACAGAGTGGTAAGGTATCTAAAAAGAATTGTAGGACAAGGGATTTGGCTCAACGTATATCCTTCTACAGAGTTGATTTGTTGGTATGACTCAGATTGGGCTACATGTCCAAACACTAGGAGGTCTGTTACAGGCTATGTAGTGCAATTTGGTAGTTTATTGATATCGTGGAAATCTAAGAAACAACACATTATTTCCAGGAGCTCAGCTGAGGCAGAATATAGGAGCATGGCCTCAGCCTTGGCATAAATAACATGGTTGGCAAGGTTGTTTGCAAAACTAAGGGTACCAATCGCTAAGCCTATTACCATTTTCTCTGATAGAAAGTTAGCTATTCAACTGGCTGCAAATCTTATTTTTCATAAGAGGACCAAACATATTGAGGTAGACTGTCACTTTATTAGAGAAAAGATCAAGGGAGGGTTGGTTCAGCCAATGTATGTACAGACTAGCGAACAAGTTGCAGACATTCTCAGAGCTTGAGTCATGATCAACACTCATATTTCCTAAGCAAGCTTGGTATGCTCAACATTTTGCACCCTGCAGCTTGAGGGGGAGTGTTGAAACTTATTATGGAAACTATCACATTTGTACAGCTATACCAGTTAGCTGGAGCAGTTAGTTGGTTAGCATATTAGTTATTGTTCCATTGGTTTTATTTTGATGTTGTTAGCTGTTGCTTGTAGAGAAGAGTGAGTTAGTTAGTGAGCTGTTAGAAAGCTTCTAAATGCTCATATAATGAGCATGTGAGCTTATAAAAGATGCAATCATCTTACATTGTAACCAACTCTTGACACAAAAATTATCTTAGCTCAATATTTTCTCTCTTCTTCCCTTTTTCTCCCTTCTTTTCCTTTGAGATTGGTAACTGCTATAATAGTAGCTATATGTGAATCTGAATAAAGTAGGAGCTATTTTAACACTGTTCAATGAAGAAAATTTAAAAATATAGTGTCAAATAGAAACTTTATCGAAAGAAAATTAAACTCTATTCACAGGAAGAGAAGATTTCATATAAATCCACTAATTTTTTATGTGCTTTACTTGAGCTGAAGGTTTATTGAAAATAACCTCTCTACCTTCTCAAGGTAGGGGTAAGGCTTCTTACACCCCACCCTCTCCACACTGCAATTGTGAGATTACACTAGGTATATTATTGTTGTTGTTTAACTGCAGGCTGGCATTCACAAAGCAGCACGCTCACTTTCAACATTACATCTTTTTTTCCAAGAAAGAAATGGTGTAATGCATAAAGGAATGCAACCAATTTTCTCTATTACTTTTTATGATCTTTTCCAAATTTATATCACTCTGACCATAGTTCATGAAATTTTTTCATATGATTCTTACTTATTATGATTTTTGCCTAAGGTATATCAATCATCAAATTTTTCCTTCAATTGATTCTGAAAATTACACAAAACTGTACATTCTAGATTTATTCTTTCCCAATAAGTATTTGATTAATGTGTTATCCATTTTTATGTTCAATTGGATCTCCGTTCTTGATACGTATGATGCTTTGAAAAAGAGAGGAGGTTAAAAGTTTTTAATAAAAAACTTTGAAAACATGAAACGTGTCTAACCATAGCCGACATTATTCATATTTAGACAAGCTAAATATTAGATATGTTAGAAAAACTGCATAGGAAAAGGATGTACCAATTTAGTTGATTGTGTACATTTACAAACTAAAATATTTTTAAAATATTACTACTAAACCAATGTTATTTTCTCCTTTGAATATGAATAATATTCTCTCAACTTCATTTAAGAGCAATTTGGGTAAGATTGTGCTTTGTAGTGACAATGCAAATCAACCAGATTTCTGGAATGGTGTGTGTTCTTGGGTAAGATTGTACTTTGGAAGGGTGTGTTGTTGGACTACCAAATTTCTGTCATATTCAGGGAGGGCTCAGTTGCTAAAAAGTGTACTATTTTCCCTCAAACTTTTTGGGTTGAAGTATTTATTTTACCTAAAAAGATTCTACAATTTTAGAGATGGTTTACAAGAGACTTATGGACAGGCTCAACTGAGATGTCTATGAAATTCTTAGTGGCATGGGATCAATGTGAAGTATCAGGTTTTATGGAAGACTTCTTGAGTATCCAACAGTTCTCCATCAAGAAGATGTTAGTTGGAGGAGACTGGTCTGTAACAACCAAGGGGTTTATCAGTATCATTTGACTTATAATAAATAACTTTTTGCTTGTCTTTGAGTGGTCCAGGAATAATCTTACTCCATCATTTAAAGATACCATTCATTCATAGGAACGAGTGAAATTTTGGTCTTTAGTCTCTACTCTATTTTATTATTGGTCCATTCAAAAAAATATACTATATTTTAATATTTAGAAATAACTAAATTTTACATTTTATATTTTATCCTTACTAAGAAGTTTAAATAGTCACACAAATATCATGACATGTTCTAAATTTATTTTCAACATTACATGATCCTAGGTAATTAACTGCTCTTATGAGGATCTTCATAACTTCTTTTATTGTCTGTAAAAGGGTAATTTTACCTTGGAGCACATTCTTGGAAAGTTGACAATGACCGAAACACAAGGAATAAAGAAACAGGTTCATGGATTTTCACAGCAGATAACACATTCTCCCATCCAGCCCTAATAAAAGGAAAAAAGGCAGTCCGGTGCACTAAAGCTCCAGCTATGTGCAATTTAAGGGAAGGGTCTGTAACACCCCGCATTTTGGACTAGAACAAAAAGCGTCATTCCTTCATGTAGATGTTCCAAAATACATAAATTCGATGTACATATAGTGTTTTAATCAATTATGTAGTGTGGGAACCTATTTGAGCATGAATTGAGATCATAGAGGTCCCTTAACTCAAGGACTAGTTGAAAGCTTTCCTATCGTTCAACTTTTAGTAAGCATCAAAATTTTGATTAATTTTAATCGACCATAACTCCTTGTATACAAAAAAATTAGGTGGCTTACTATATATCAAATGAAAGGTCTTTGAGTCCTCTTTCAAACGCCACTGATTTTGCTTTAATTCGGTATTGGAGTAGAGAGTTATGCTCATTTTACTTTGAAGTGTCTGTCTGCCAAAACATGATGACGAGGCTGATGACTTATCATCTGTGTGACGGCCTGTCAGACCTGGTCGTCAGCCTAAGGTAGTGAATGGTGAAAACCAGCCCAAAAGTGATAACCTGAGCGATGACTTATCACCTGAGTGATGGCCTGTCAACCCTGGTCATCAACTAATGCAATTATGTAATTTGTTTAGGTTCCTTAGGGGTATTTTGGTCTATCCCTCACTCTAAAAACCTTTCACATGAATTAAATCACCCCTTAAGCGTTATTAATCAATCACTATCAGTTTTACAACATCAAAAACTTCCTCTCCACTCTCAAAATATGATCAAATTAGGGTTTTCTCGAAGAACAAGAAATTCAAGAAAATCAAGCCTTAAGTTCAAGATCTCCAAGAAACAAATCAAGATTCAGGTTTCATCTATCAAGATCTAGGTTCCATCTTTCAGATCTTATAATTTAAGGTATGTGGGGTTTATCCTAAAACTACATGGGCTTATTGAAATATTCTAGTATGATTTAAAGATCTATCAAGAATGAATTTAGAAAAGGATTTTGGAATACATGACTTTATTATGCTTGATGAATGTTTAATTGTATTATGCTTTGGTCTTTAGGCCTTTCCCCCTAAACTGGTTAACATCTATATGTATATGTATGATATTGAAAATTTGATTGAGAGCATTATCATTGAAATCCCTCTCTTTGGTGATTTAGAGTTGATGAAATGGTTGAGAATGATTTGAAATGCATGATTTTTGGCTTGAAAATATTTTACTCAATACCATAGTATTCTGAGCATGATTTAGAATTGATGAGAGGGAGTTTCTTGATACAAATATGTTTTTTTTAAAAGATAAAGATTTGCATGAGATTAAGGACTTTGACATGACCACCTTGTATCATTGAAATGTTGACAAAGAGATTTGCATACATGTGTTCACTTGAGTATTTAAAGAAAGAGTTCTTGAAATGATTTATTGATGGTGATCCTAAACATATGTTTTGAAAACAGAGAGTATAATATACTATTAGTGGCTCAGAGATCTGACTTGCAAGTCAATGGTATGACGATACTATATATGTGTATATGCCATGACAGAGTTAAAAATTCCAGAGTATGTTTTCAGAGCATGCATGTTTAAAGAACCAAAAATGGGCATAAAGCGGGTTAGATGGTTACCCAAAGAAGGCATGAGTTCAAGGAACTCTTAGCCTAAAATCGTATTTGCCGATACAGGTAGATTATTATTCAGAGACTCCGACCTTTGTAGCACACTTGGGTTGGGGGATTAGCTACCAAGTTAATGGCAGATCCCATATAACCCGTGGGATTACAAATTGTAGGGTACACCACGTAGCACAGAAGTAAATCAAAGAGTGTCACAGAGTTCAGATGATTTTATAGAGTCTTTCAAAGATGCCCATGAGATTTCTTACTATATGATATGTTTATGAAATGTTTTAAATTGCTCTCATATATGTTGAATACAAATTATTATTTCTAACTTGCTCTACATACTAGTACATCATTATTGACCCCCTTCCTTCCAGGGTCTAAAACTCAGTTCAGAGGTCCTGCTAGGTCATAGAGTTTTCAGAAAACAGCGATATGTGTAGTTGGTGAGCCTTCTTTATTCAAGAAGGCCATGACTTTTAGATTATGTTATTTATTTTGGTTTAGGTCCACTGAGGGCCTTCTCCCAGTTTCAGACAATTATCATTTTTATATGTAGTAGAGATTTTACAGACTGGTTCAGATGTTGTTTTGTTGATATTAGGGTTTTATCCTTCATTGTTAAATTAAATTCAGAGTATTATCATATTTCTATATTCGATTATATTTCTATATTTTTTTATTATATGAATGTTGTGCATGATTACCAGATAGAGAATGGCGTTCTGGGCCTTCATGGTTTGGGATGTCCGTCACGACCAGGCCCAGTTCAGGTCGTGACAAACTTGGTAGCAAAGCACAGTTCATGGTCCTAGGGTGTCTGGGAAATTGCGTTGGGTAGAGTCTTATTTATAGGTGTGTAGTGCGTCACACTTATAAATAGGAGACTACTAGGCGTTTAACAATGTTTTCCTTTCTTCATGTTCTAGTTCGTGTTATGGCGTCAGAATGTTCCTCTTTCATACTCTAATTTGTGCTATGGTGTTGTCCATATGAAAGTAAAGTTATCCTAATTCTTTTCTTACTTTGATGGGCTCCGATATGTCCCATTATTATGGTGAATCAAGTGCAAAAGTTTAGAATTTAAATGGTGAAATGTCATATAAGATTTTAAAAATTATGCAAGGACTTGAGAAAAGTCTGTTAGTGCTTCAGAGTGGATTGATTCTAGTGCGAATTTTGGTTCTGATGAAATCGTGCTTTTCAGCCTGCGTTATTAAGGGTATTCAGTCCTTTTTAAAAATTTATGTTGCAGATGTTATGCTAGAGAGGGAATGAGGCATAGCAGAATGTTGGAATTGTATTTCCACCCGAGTAGTATTACAAGTTAAAGTGTCGGTGTCATGATCTATTGGTAGTGAGATTAGACCAAGAAGCTAGAGATGTGAAGTCACAAAGTTAGAAGTCTGAGCGAGGTTGACTTTTGTGTGAATAAATAATTTAGTTGAATAACTGATGTTTGAGAATGATTTACTCTTTTATAGTGATAGACTAATGTAGTAGCTAGTAGCATGTGTGGATTGTATAGTAGTCTGTAGGGGGAAGTGTTTGACTTAAATTTTTATTTATACAAGGTAGCATGTGTATTCTTAGATCGTTGAATATTCTGTGTCAAGTTTCTATCTCTTGTAATCTTGTTATCATTGTGTTGTTGAAATCAAAAGTCTAGTGAAGCCGTGTGGGGCTCTTTCGATTCACTAGCATAGTTACCTTGTCATTCATCTCATTTTTTTGTTCAAAACTCAAAATAAAAGTCTAGTAAAGCCGTGTGAGGCCTATTTTGATTCACTAGCAAGTTATTGTTCAGCTTATTATTCTTGTGTTGGTTGAATATATGTATAGACAAATCTTTTCACATGAGATTGAGTTGGTATATAAGTGATACGTCTTTGTGTGTTAGTTTAGCATAAGGTAGAGAAGGAGTTATTAGTCAAGGTGATATAAGGTTGCGGTATTTTTTTTCCTTCTAAGGATATTACATGTTGTGTGTGGCTAGTAGTACCGTTGAGTTGCTAGGCGGAGAAAGACTAGTTAGATAATATGTGATGTTCTTGATAGCTAAGTTATGGAGTTATGATTAATGATGTTGAGCCTTTTTTATTTTGCATAATCTTGATTCTTATGGTTTAGAAATATAAGTTTGCAGGCATAATGCTGGTAGACAATGAAAGAAGTGGTATGGTCCGTCAAAGGTTTGAAGATATCCATGTTTAGTGTTAGAAGAATATAAGTTGGTGAGTGTTTAAGCTGTTATATAATGACTTTTAGGGCTATAGAAACCTAAGGGTTGAATCTTAGAAGGAGGTATTAGCATTGGTTGTTATACATGAAGATACCGCCTTACAGGGTAAGTTTAGTTTTATGTGTATTGTTATATCCCCGACTCTAGAGTAAAGTGATTTCAGTTTATACCAGAGTGTATATAATGGTTCACAGACTTAGAGTAATGGCTTAAATCCAAGGGAGAGATGATAGAACGAGTAACCAAGTCAAGTTTTAGATGCTAATAGATGTGCCAGTAAGTTGTGGAATTGGCCGTGAGAAAGAACGATGCTCAATCTATTCTTATTTCAGCAGTTTACTTTAGTTATTCCAATACATACTCATGCTTTATGTTTCAGCTTCATGATCATAGTCCGTGTTCTTGCATATGAGAAAGAATCATGTACTCTCCTAGTTCCTAGTATGATGAGTTCCCAGTTTGTTCAGCAGTCAGAATCACTTTTCGTAAGTTATGAATTCCAAAAAAAAATCAGTTCATGCAGTTCATGACTCTTGTGCACATGTGATACACTTAACGATCAGTGAAAATTCAGATTTATATCAGGTACACCCTCAGATTAGATCTCTTTAATGAGTCCATGCTGTGAGTTCTCTATTCCTCACGCCTCAGTAGGGTATCAAGTTATGATTAGTATTCCCCTCATGTTCCGGATTTCGGTATTCCAAATTTTTAGTGACCTTTTTCCCTTAGGTCAAGATAGTGATGATGAATAGTTGTCTTGGTGGAAAAGAGTAAACATTTCTTGTTGATGAAAGATGGTTGTGTGCTTATTTAAGTTAAGGTAGTAATTGTGGAGTAAGATTGAGGACAGGTCTTTGATACATGTCAAGGTTAGTTGAAGTTTTATGTGTTATATTTAGAAAAATTATTATGTGCTTGTTTTATGTAAGTACACAAGTTTTAAGAATTTTGAGGTGAAGTTTCGTGTATGGCTTGGTTAGTTGAGAATATTTTATGTGTATCATCCGAATAGTGCTGGGAAGTTGTTATGGATAGAAGTATTAGAGAATTTGAGAAAGATTCTTCATGAGTGTTTGTTTAGAAGTATATATGTGGGTATGAAGATAGGCTTGAGTGTCATGTTTGTATACATACGAATGGATACTTTGGGTGTTTGTGAATGTCTAATGCGAAGTTGAAGGTGATTGTTGGAGTGGTAATAAGAATTATGCATAAGATGAGGAATTGTGAAATGCAATGTGTACTAAATTCATGATTCAAACTAGTACTACATTATTATGTGGTGCGTCTTGTGATTTTGAGTTAGGCTTGAAGATGGTGAGGGGATTTAGTCCAGTTTAGACATTAGTAGATGGAAATATTAGCGACCATGTAAGAAAAATAAGTGGAATCAATGAGCATGGTGTTTATGGGGAAAGTATAGTTGAGAGAGTATTTTAGAAGTGTGGGTAACCTTGAAGGTAAGAAGGTGCATTGCCTAAGGTTTGGTAATTCTATCCTAGTTTATGAGTTACATGTCTATATTCCGTGCTATAGAGTAGTGTCAATGTTGTAAT
Source organism: Capsicum annuum (assembly GCF_002878395.1). NCBI lineage: Eukaryota > Viridiplantae > Streptophyta > Magnoliopsida > Solanales > Solanaceae > Capsicum > Capsicum annuum. The sequence continues at coordinate 213,215,735 of NC_061122.1, read as the reverse complement.
TTCGTAGTTAGATGCCTGGTGTAATTTGTACCCAAATCCATTGCTCCCTAATGCTACTGGAACTTCTTTAGAAATAGTGTTGAGAGATAATCTATTCCATCCATGTAAATTGCAAATCCAGTTCAGTCCAAGCATCATGTTTTAGATTCAGCTATTTAGTCAAGACTCAGTTCATAAGAGTTCAACGCATAATCCTAAATTTTCCCTACTATTTTAGCTCAGATAGTGTAATACCCTGATCCGGTCTAAGTCCAGTTGTCTCATGATTCATACTTTCATAAGTTATCACTCCTCGATTTAATATGTAAGATTAGATCATGAACACTCCAAGGAAATCCTAAACTCTCATCATGACTCAGCTCTTTGAAGCAAGTAAAGTCAAGTCAACTCAGAATTCAGTTTCATGATAAAAGTTTAAATGTTTTAGATCAGTTATATCCTTTCTTAGAAGACACATCATGTATGGGTTATTCCATACTTTTAAGCTTCAATGTTCATACCCATCATTCGGGGACGAATGATCCCAAGGGGGAGATAATGTAACACCATGCATTTCGGGCTAGAACAATAATCGTCATTCCTTTGCGTAGATGTTCCAAAAGCCATAAATTCGATATACATATAGTTTTTTTAATCAATTATGAAGTGTGGGAACCTAGTTGAGCATGGATTGAGATCATAGAGGTCCCTTAACTCAATGACTAGTTGAAAGCTTTCCTATCGTTCAAGTTTTAGTGAGTGTCAAAATATGGATCAACTTCAATCGACCATAACTCCTTGTATATGATGAACTGAGTGGCCTTCTATATGTCAAATGAAAGGTCTTTGAGTCCTATTTCCAACGCCATTGGTTTTGCTTTAATTCGGTATCGAAGTAGAAAGTTATACTCATTTTACTTCGAAGTGTCTGTCTGCCAAAACGTGATGGCCAGGCTGACGACTTATCAGCTATGTGACGGCCCTTTAGATCTGGTCGTCAGCCTAAGGCAGTGAATGGTGAAAACCAGCCAAAAAGTGACGACCTGGGTGACGACTTATCACCTGAGAGATGGCCCGTCAACCCTGGTCGTCAACTGATGCAATTATGCAGTATTTTTTGGGTTCCTTAGGGGTATTTTGGTCTTTCCCTCACTCTAAAAACCTTTCACACGAATTAAGTCACCCCTTAAGCGTTATTAATCAATCACTATCAGTTTTACAGGATCAAAAACTTCCTCTTCACTCTCAAAATACGATCAAATTAAGGTTTTCTGGAAGAACAAGAAATTCAAGAAAATCAAGCCTTAAGTTCAAGATCTCCAAGAAAAAAAAATCAAGATTCGGGTTTCATCTATCAAGATCTAGGTTCCATCTTTCAGATCTTATAATTTAAGGTACGTAGGGTGTATCCTAAAACTACATGGGCTTGTTGAAATATTCAAGTATGATTTAAAGATCTATCAAGAATGAATTTAGAAAAGGGTTTTGGAATACATGACTTTATTATACTTGATGAATGTTTAATTGTATTGTGATTTGGTCTTTAGGCCTTTCCCCCTAAATTGATTTACATCTATATGTATATGTATGATATTGAAAATTTGATTGAGAGCATTATCATTGAAATCCCTCTCTTTGGTGATTTAGAGTTTATGAAACGGTTGAGAATGATTTGAAATGCATGATTTTTGGCTTGAAAATATTTTACTCAATACCATAGTATTCTGAGAGTGATTTAGAGATTGATGAGAGGGAGTTTCTTGATATAAATATGTTTTGTTTAAAAGAGAAAGATTTGTATGAGAGTAAGGACTTTGACATGACCACCTTGTATCATTGAAATGTTGACAAAGAGATTTCCATACATGTGTTCACTTGAGTATTTAAAGAAAGAGTTCTTGAAATAATTTATTGATATGGTGGTCCTAAACATATGTTTTGAAAACAGAGAGTATAATATACTATTAGTGGCTCAGAGATCTGACTTGCAAGACAATGGTATGACAATACCATATATGTGTATATGCAATGACAGAGTTAAAGATTCCAGAGTATGTTTTCAGAGCATGCATGTTTAAAGAACTAAAAATGGTCATAAAGTGGGTTCGGTGGTTACCCGAAGAAGGCATGAGTTCAAGTAACACTTAGCTTGAAACCGTATTTGCCGATATAGGTAGATTATTATTGTACGCTAGCGACGGCCATGTGGTATAGTAGATTCAGAGACTCCGACCCTTGCGGTACGCTTGGGTTGGGGGCTTTGCTGCCGAGTTAATGGCAGATCCCATTTAGCCCGTGGGATTACAAATTGTAGGGTACACCACCTAGCGCAGAAGTAAAACAAAGAGTGTCACAGAGTTCAGATAATTTTACAGAGTCTTTCGAAAATGCCTATGAGATTTTTTACTATATGATATGTTTATGAACTGTTTTAAATTGCTCTCATATATGTTGAATACAAATTATTATTTTGGATTTGCTTAGCGTATCAGTACATTTGTATTGACTCCCCTTCCTCCCAGGGTCTAAAACTCAGTTCAGAGGTCCCGCTAGGCCATAGAGTTTTCAGACAGCAGTGATATGTGCAGTTGATGAGCCTTCTTTATTTCGAAGGCCTATGTCTTTCAGATTATGTTATTTATTTTGGTTTAGTTCCATTGAGGGCCTTGTCCTAGTTTCAGACAATTGTTATTTTCAGATGTAGTAGAGATTTTGAAGCCCAGTTATTTAAAAAATACAGCAGTAGCATATATGTTTGAATTTAGATTGGATTGGATTAATTATGAGAAGACCATTTAAAAACAGAGAAGCTTTTAGAAAAATTAAAGAATCTTTAATTAGTAATTATTCAGAATATATAAGCCTAAATAAAAAAAAAGAAAACCCACAAAGATTAGCCTACCTAATTACCCTGATATCTAGTATTGAAGCAAAATAAATAATCCATTTAAAATCTAGAAGAATGAGACACATACCACCTAATTATGATAAAATTTAATTTAGATATCCACCAAAATATTATAAATATTATTTAAATGAATAAAGTACAAAAATACAAAGAACTAAAACAAATTATTTAAGAAAAACGTAAAGAATTAAAAATAAGAATAGAAAGACCACATTATAATATATTTGCCAGAGTTAGTGAAAACTCAATAAATACACAAAAAGATGAATTATCAAAATTAGAATCACAAATAGATAGTTTAGAATATATATATCAACATGAACTATTCACAATAAAATGAACAAAGAAGAATTTATTATAGATGAAAAAATATATGAAAATCACGAAGGATTAAAAATAAAAATAGTATTTTCTAATCTAGGAAGAAGATATAAGAAAATTGATGAACATTTATATTTAATGTTAGAAAAAGAAGAATTAAAATTAGAAAATAAATTGACAGCTATGATAAGAATAGAAAGAGGAAATAAAGAAATAGATAGGAAAAAGGAAATAGAAAAAATAAAACAACAAACTACAGAAGAAATACGAAAAATAGAAGAAACTAAAAATAGTAGGATTGCTGAATTAGAAAAAGAACTACAAATGTTAAAAGATTTGTATGAACAAAGACAAAAGGAAAAGGAAGAAAAAGATAAAAAACAAAAATTACTTAACGAGATAAATCAATTTAAAGAAAAATTAGAAATAAACAATAAAGAAATAAAAAACAAGGAATTAGAAATAAATAATATAGATGTTGAAGAGACAGATAATTATGATTCAGAAGATAGTGAAACATACACAAAAATATTAACAAATACAAAAAATTTAGAAATCAATGAAAAACAAGAAGTAATTAATGAAGAAAACTTAGAAAATATCAACACTGAAATAAATACTCTTGATAAAAAAGAAGATGAAAACATAATACCTAGAACATCAGAAATAAGAAAACCTATATATTATAAAAATAAGTTTAAAAGATATAATCTAAAGAATGAATATGACAAATGTACACCAAAACAAATAGTTAATAAAAATTATAACTTTTTAGACTTAGACTGTGTAATAGAT
>NC_061122.1:213211310-213211632 GCF_002878395.1 Capsicum annuum | reverse complement strand
TTGACAGCTATGGTAAGAATAGAAAGAGGAAATGAAGAAATAGATAGGAAAAAGGAAATAAAAAAAAATAAAACAACAAACTACAAAAGAAATACGAAAAATAGAAGAAACTAAAAATAGTAGGATTGCTGAATTAGAAAAAGAACTACAAATGTTAAAAGATTTGTATGAACAAAGACAAAAGGAAAAGGAAGAAAAAGATAAAAAACAAAAATTACTAAACGAGATAAATCAATTTAAAGAAAAATTAGAAATAAAAAATAAAGAAATAAAACACAAGGAATTAGAAATAAATAATATAGATTTTGAAGAGACAAATAAT
>NC_061122.1:213179221-213208310 GCF_002878395.1 Capsicum annuum | reverse complement strand
TAGCTCTGCACACTGCTGAGCTATGTCAATCGGAAGACATTAAAGTTCCAGAGCTAGAAGGAGATGATGGGACACTCCATAAAACCCATAACATTTATCAATCTACTTCTGCAGGTACAAGTAAAGGAGTTAGGAAAAACATAAATATGAACCTAAACAAGCTATTTGATAAACCATATACACCAAATACATCAAAAGATCCCATGTTTATACCCCCACAAATTACCACATACCGAGATAGTCTAAACCAAGACAAAAAGACTTATAACTACACAACCCGGACATATATAGAAAAATCTACAATGTACAAACCTTTTTAAATACCAACCCCAGAGTTGTAAACATCCAAGAACCAGATACAAACTATATAACCCAGAGATTGGAGTATCAGTAAGGGGAGACACGCATAACCACACAGCATAGTGCGGTAAAAAGTCATTTTCCCACCTCATATTAGCCCCAAACACAAGATTTAGCCTTTCTAATGGAAAAATTCACTTATTTTCACAAATTCTCTCAAGAACAAACCCTAAACTATCAAATTCAAGATTCAAGTCCCAAGAAATTCACCATAATTTTTGGAGAATTACTAATCAAGGTATGTTTGGTGTTCATCATTGGGTTTCCTTCCGCCTTTGGAGTTCAAGAACCATTGTCAAAACCTTAAGTTAATAAATTCATGAATTACATGCATAAATTGTGTTGTTTTTATGTTCATGTTGTTTGTATGGCTTTTAATTCAAGATTTAATTATAGTTTTCATGAATATAAGAGATTATGTATGTAATGGTTGTAATACCCATATCAAAACCCTTGAATTGAGAATTAATGATTGTAGTCGTGATGCATCAACATGTTATTCATGTCCAAGTACAAGATTATGCCTTCTAGGTTTTTGACAAAATGCTTAATTGAGTAAATTGTGCATTTGTTATCCCGTGGTGACCCTAGTGTTTAAATCATGCCATTACAACATATTTAAATTACAACCATGCTAAAGCTATGCCTTGCAAGTGTTTGTTAGAATGCCTATGTGAGTTGAATAGTATAATTATGATATATTAACATGTATTCCTATTCCTGTACAAGTTCATGACTTCCCAGTGCTTGATGAAATGTCTCAATGATTGCATTGTGAACAGTTGACTATTTTCATGTTTCAAGTATTTCCATGTCCTATTAGTATATATGCTATCAAGTCTTAGGGGTATTTAATACCCAAAAATCTAGCTGTTTACGTAGAATTACAGTAGCTAAAAGATAAGCTCAGTAATGTCATAAATAGTAGGATTCAGTCAGTTATAGACCCTAGTGAACTTAGTCCAGTTCAGTCAGTCAATGCGATCAGTAACAGCTTAGTCAAGCCTAGTATAGTCTAATGATCAGTTCAGTGTCCTTACAGTTAAGAGTAGAATTTAGCACTGAGCGAACCCAGGGATGGGGGCGTTCCTGCCCGCATAGGGTTTGACCCTTAGTAGCAATCCCTATGTTACGTAACTACGTAGTCATCATAGGTTGAGATATCTTCCTACCAGACTAGGGTTGATATATCTCATATAAGTTTTCCTGCCAGCGAGGGATGTCGAAAGTGCTTCCTATTAGAGAGGGTTAACTCATAACTTGTTTTTACTCATGGGACGATATCCACACCCTTCCAACTGGGGTTATAGGTTGGGTCTTAATCCATTTGGCAAGGGGCATGTCGGTTAGATAACTACCTCTCACAAATTTAGTTTCAGTCTTAGTAAAGAACTCAGTTCAATTCTACAGATTCTGGATAGTCAAAAACTGTAACATCCGAAGTTTGTACCCCAGACGCTACATGGTGCTCATAATCCTGAAGGACCATAAGCTAACCCATGACTGGTACCTCCTATAATAACTGTGCAATAAATACTGTAATGATTGCAGAAATAGGTAAAAACATATGCCATAAGGTTCAAATCTATAAATAAATATGAATGCAGTATCAAAATACCAAAACTGAATATAACTATTGAAAAACTGAACAACTGTCTAAAAATACTCTAGTATGAAAAGCCTCTAAACTATCTGAACTGTGGAGTTGATGGGACAAGTTCCCAACTAACTCCAACTACTAAAAATAATATTGAAATACTAGAAATAACAAGCACGTCTTCAAACTATGAGGACTCACCACCACTCTAAAAGCTGAAGATCTAAACTGCTAAGGGTTCTCTGGAGCCCCTATGTTTGAACCTATGATATAAGGCATCAAAATGCAAAAAACATGTATCAATACTTTAAATATACTGGTATGCTTAGTGAGGTAGGCTGAAATGCATAGGTTCATATGCATGAACAATACTAACTGAATAACATGAGTATGACTGAATAAGAGTACATGCATAAATACATAGACTGTAACTGAGATTGTGATAATACTGAGTACATAATCTGAATACTAATAACTGATATATGAGTTTACTGATACTGTATTACTGATTATCTAAATGACTATATCTAACAGTCCTGAATTCTATGGAACTACACTGAGTTCCGTACTGAGCTGAGTGACTATATCTGATAGTCCTGATTTTATAGAACTGAACTAGGCTCTATTATGAGATTGAGACTGTGGGAGGTAATCATCTAACCGACATGCCCCTCTCTAATCTAATTGGGGTACAACCTATAACTCTAGTTGGAAGGGTGTCAATACCATGCCACGGGTAATGATAAGCTGTGAGTTAACTCCCTCTGACAAGAAGCTTTTTCGTTAATTCTCACAGGCAGGATAACTCGAATGAGATATATCAACCCTCATGATATCTGGCAGGAAGATATCTCAACCTATGTTGGCTGCATAGTTCTATAACGCATGGATTACTACTAAGGGTAAAACCCTCTACTGGCAGGAATGCCCCTATCCCTGGGTGTGTTCGGTGCTGAATCCTACTCCTAATTGAATAGACACTGAACTGATTTCTAGTCTATACTAGGCTGGATTGAACTATTACTGATATTACTATTTAACTGGACTGAACTGGATTCACTGAGTTCCATTGACTGATGGAATACTACTAAATTCTGTTAGCTTATTGAGTTTACTGAGGTCTGTGTTGAGTACTGAACTAGACTGGACTAGTACTGAGTCTACTAAGTTTTTCCTGAGCTTTATGACTGACTGAGAGTACTACTGATCATGATATTACTGGTACTGCTCTATGACTAGCCTTGGCTCTAGGTAAATAGATAAATTGTCGGGTACAAGTACTCCCAAACTCGATAGCATAAATTAAGAGACATGGCACAAACTAGATACATGTAAACTATGTACTTGATCATCATTCAATCATTGGGGCATTTTAACAAACACTTGTATGGAATGAACTTGAATGCATGCTATCATGATATAATTCCACTATTCAACTGACATGCTTAGTTTATCAATCACTTGAAAAGCATAAAATAGGCACATAATACTAATCAACATGTGAGCACACAATTCCAACTATCAAATTCACAATTTGAAGGATTTAGTATGATCTCATGATATCACATATAAATCAATTAATCCCACATGAAATTCATCATGAAACATGGATTTGAAACCTAATTAATCATTATAAGCATGATTATTATCAAACCTAACATGGAATTCATGAAATTTATATACTTGATGTTTATAAATAGTTTATTGAACTCCAAGGGTGGAAGGTACCCTTGGATGAACATTTCACATACCTTAGTGCTTGAATTCTGAGAGATTGATGGTGTGTTCTTGAGTTCTTGATTTGAAATTGAATCTCCTAGGGTTCTTGTTCTTGAGTATTTTGAGTAATAATGAGTATAATTACTCTCTAAAGGGTTTAATTTCGTGTTTTAGGGGCTGAAGGTCATGGGAAAAAGACTCAAATACCCCTAAAGACGTGGTCTTTTAATGACTAAAAAATTATGTTACAATACATAGGCCGATATTCTGCGTCATTGGCATCAATGTGATGCCAACGCGCTGCGTTAGTTCACTAGAATTTGCACTGGAGTTGTGGAAAAAATCATCTATCGATGCGATGGTCGATGCGACGCATTGAGATTGCATCAATCCACTATTTTAGTCACTCAAATACGGTCTAAACGAGGTCCAAAAAATATAAAACTTGTCAGGGAACACTTATTGACCTTCCAGATCATGAATTAACTTGAATATCAACATTTTATGGACGTAAAGGTCTTGAAATAATATTTCCAACTTTCGAAGGCTAAAATGGAAATAAGTCTAAATACTTAGCTAAAATATTCTATGTCTTGGATCCCTTTACAAGCCTAAAGGACTAATTTAAGCAAAGAGTTTTATGGGGTCATACATTATCTCTCCCATGGGAACATTCATCCTCGAATGAGACTGCTGAGATTGATAATACTGAGAGACTAGACTTAGACACTAGGCATGCACTACTGAAGCATGGTTTTATGACTGAGATCACTGATACACTAAATTATCATACTAAACATGCATATCTGATGCATGAGTACATGACTGAATTAACTCATGAACATATGACTGAACATGCCATGGTAAATGATACCAAGTTTGTAACAGAAATCTGAACATGAAACTGAATAGGCTTAAGGAAAACTATTGCCTTAAGCTGAGTCTGGATTAGCGGAGAAGAGGTGAGGATACTTGGTCTGTATGTCTGCTTTGGCTTCCCAAGTAGCTCCCTCAATGGACTGATTCTGCCAAAGAACTTTGACTAGAGAGACTTCTTTGTTCCTCAGTCTGTGAATCTGATAATTAAGGATTTCGACTGGAATCTCTTCATAAGAGAGACTGTTCTAAAAATCTGCGCCCTCTATAGGGACTATGACTGCTGGTTCACCTATGCATTTCTTTAGCAAGGAGACGTGGAACACTGGATTCACTGAAGATAGATCTGAAGCCAGCTCAAGCTCGTAAGCCACCTTTCCAAAATGGCTAAGAAGTTGGTAAGGACCAATATATCGAGGACTGAGTTTCCCCTTCTTTCCAAACCATTTTAATCCTTTCATAGGAGAGATATTTAGATATATAAATCTCCAATCTTGAACTTGATATCCTTTTTGCATACGTCTGCATACAATTTTTGTCGGCTCTGAGCTATGTTAAGCCTTTTCTAGATCAACTGAACTATCTCTAAGGTATCAAATACCAAGTCAGGCCCTATCACTGTGGCCTCTCCCACTTCTAACCAACCAATGGGAGATCTATACCTCCTCCTATAAAACACCTCAAATGGAGCCATATGAATGCTGGAGTGATAGCTGTTGTTGTATGTGAACTCAATCAAAGGCAAGTGGTCATCTCAACTACCTTTAAAGTTTATAGCCATGCTCGCACAATATCTCTCAAGTATGAATGGTTCTTTCTTCTTGACCATCTATTTGAGGGTTAAAGGATATACTGAGGTGAACTCAGGTACGAAGACACTTTTGGAATGCCTTCCAAAAATAAGAGATAAACTGGATACCTCTGTCTGAGATAATAGACAACGAAACATTGTGCAATCTGACCAACTCCCTGATATAGAGTTTAGCGTAATCTTTGCCTAAATATAAGTTATGGACTGGAAGCAAATGAGCGGATTTGGTCATTCCATCTATGATGACCCAAATTGTATCATGCTGACGATGAGAATAAGGTAAACCCATCACAAAGTTTATGTTCACTTCTTCCTATTTCCAGGTGGGAATACTAAACTCCTGTATGGACCCACTAGGCTTTTGATGCTCACTCTCAACCTACTGACATATTGATCACATACCCACAAATTCTGCAATATCTTTTTTCTTCCCACTCCACCAATAGATCTCTCATAGATCACAATACATCTTAGTATCCCCTGGATGAATTGAGTAGTGCGTACCATGCACTTCTGCAAGAATTTTCTACCTCAATTCATCTACGCCTGGAACACATAGCCGACCTTGGAAACACAACACACCATCTCCCCCTTGGGAGAAAATCTCTACTTTCTATTCTCTGACTGAGTTTTTGAACTTGACTAGACTGGGATCGCTATCCTACTTTTCCTTCACTTTGGAAACTAGGGATGATTCTGAACTACTCTGCACCCATACACTACCTTCTGCTGAATTGGCTAAGCGGACACCTAGCCGGGATAGCTGATGGACTTCCTGAGCTAACTTCTTCTTACTGTCCTCAACATGAGCAACACTACCTATAGACATTCTACTGAGAGCGTCAACTACTACGTTGGCCTTGATCGAATGATAGATAACACTTATGTCATAGTTTTTCAATAACTCCAATCACCTTCTTTGATAAAGGTTAAGATCTTTCTGAGGGAACACATACTGCAGGCTCTTATGATTAGTGAACACACCAATGTGCACACCATACAAATAGTGTCTCCAAATATTCAGGGAAAACACTATTGCTGTTAGCTCAAGATCGTGAGTAGGATAGTTCTTCTATGAGGCTTAAGCTGTCTAGAGGCGTAGCCTGTGACCTTACCTCTCTGTATCAAAACATACCCCAAACCAACTCTGGAGGCATCATAATACACAACAAAGTCATTTGAACCATCTGGAAGGGTCAAAACTAGAGTTGTAGTGAGTCAAGTCTTCAACTCCTAAAAACTCTTCTTACAAGAATCTGACCACTAGAATTTGACTCTTTTCTAAGTCAATCTGGACATTAGGGATGGAATAGAAGAAAATTCCTCAACAAACCATCATTAATAGACGTCCAAGCCCAAGAAACTCTTGATATCTAATGGAGATATGGGTCTGGTCCTATTTCTTACTAGTACGGTCTTTTGGGGTCATCTCTAATGCCATCACCAGAAATGATATGGACAAGGAATGCTACTGACCTTAGAAAAAATTTGACTTCCTAAATTTGGTAAATAACTAATGATTTATGAGAGTCTGTAATGCTATTCTGAGATGGTCTGCATGATTATGTTCCCTGCGGGAGTAAACAAGGATATCATTTATGAAGACTATGATGAACATGTCCAAGTATTATTTGAACACATGGTTCATCAAGTCTATGAAAGCTGCTGGGGCATTAATAAGACCAAAGGACATAACTAAGAATTCGAAGTGACCATACCGAGTTCTAAAGGCTATTTTTGGGATGTTACATTCCTTGACTCTAAGTTGATGATAGCCTAATCTGAGGTCTATCTTGGAGAAATAACTGGCACCCTAAAGTTGGTCAAATAAGTCACCAATTCTGGGAAGTGGATACTTTTTCTTGGCCGTGACTTTATTTAGTTGACGGTAGTCTGTACACATTCTTAGAGAATCATCTTTATTATGCACGAATAAGATTGGCGCGCCCTATGGGGACACACTGGGTCTGATGAATCATTTATCTAGGAGATCCTTTAACTATTCCTTCAATTCTCTGAGTTCTGCTAGAGCAATTCTGTATGGCGAGATAGATATGGGCTGAGTATATGGGAGAAGATCGATTCCGCAATCAATTACCTTTTTGGTAGGAACTCCAGGAAGGTCTTCAGGAAACACATCTAGGAATTCACATGTTACTAAGACTAATTCAAGAGTAGGGGTTTCTGAACTAGAGTCCTGTACTCAAACGAGATGGTAGACACACCCCTTAGATATCATTTTTCTAGCCCGAAGGTAAGAAATAAGCTGACCCCTAAGTGCTGAAGTACTACCCCTCCACTCTAGGATGGGTTTATTTGGAAACTAAAATTGGAAAATTCTATTTCTACAGTCGATGGAGGAATAGCATGAATGAAGCCAATCCATGCCGAGAATGATATCAAAATAAGTCATCTAATTCAACTAAGTCTGCTAAAGTGACTTTCTAGGATATCATAACCAGATAGTTCCTGTATACCCACCTGGCTATGATGGATTTTCCCACTGGGAGAGAGACTGAGAATAGCTTTACTATAATTTTGGGACTTACTTCGAAATCAACTACTATATATGGAGTAACAAAGGACAAGAAAGCTCTTGGATTTAGCAAAGCATAACATGAAAATGATAAAATTGTAACGTACCAGTGACCACATCAGGAGAACTTTCCTAATCTTGTTTGGGCGTTGCCTACTGGTGGCACTAGAAAAGGCACCCTACTGATTTAGGAGATCAAATTGAGCTAGGGGATGGGTATGCTGACTCCGTAAACCCACCTGAGGATGTTGTATGACTCTATGTCCTGGCTTACCACATCTAAAATACATATTGCTGCCAGCTTTATAGATACCCTGGTGGTTTCTACCATAATTCTGACAAAGGGGATTGGTTCGGGCATTGCTACCACTGCCGTAGGGCTTAGGGCCTGATGTGCTATCTCTGTTGCCATCTCTAAATTTTGGTACCAGAGCACTGGCTGAGGACGGAGCTGGAATTAAGGATTTTGGGTGGAACTGAGAACGATTCCCACCCTCTGACTTAGGCTGAGCAAAATTGAAACTAACTAATGTTGTTTTTTTGTTCTCCCTCTCCTTTTTTGTATTCGTGGCCTCCACTATCTGTTGGGAATAGACCATGAGCCTGGCTGTGTCCATCTCCTTTATCAGCATTGCAATACTACACTCTTTGACCATGCAGCTAGACACCCCTGTCCCAAACTTACTTATCTTAGATCTGCTATCTACTAAAATATGTAGGGCATATCTAGCTAACTAAGTAAACTTGATAGAATACTCTTGTACTATTATATTGCCCTTTTTTAAATTAATACACTCTAAAACCTTTGATTCCCTCAACTCTAGCAAAAAATACCTATGTAGAAAAGCAACTGCAAACTCTTCCCATTCTATGGGCCCTGTATATACGACCCTCTCTGCTTTCTACTATTTGAACCACGAGTGAGCCGCATCCTGTAACTGATATGCAGCCAGCTTAGCACTCTCAACAACAGTCACCCCTATGATATCGATAACCTTCTGCACCTGATTAAGAAATTCCTGAGGGTCCTCATCTGACTTAAACCTGGTAAATAATGGAGGGTTCATTCGAGTAAAGTCCCAAATCCTGGCAACAACAGTATTGGCCACTGGGTTGGCTGGAACCGTAATTGGATAGTCATTATGGGCTGCCACAGAATGAGCTAGGGTGATGAAGGCTGCTCTGAACTCTGTGTGGGAGACATGCATGCTCAAAAGATCTGGATGGACGGGATGAGTGGCTGATTGGTCTCCCTTTCTCTTCCCTGAGTTCTCTTTAGAGGCATATTCTAGAAATAGAAGAGAAAATTGGATTAAAAACAGTGTTTAACTAGAGCTCATGCTTACTCTCATGACATGAATACTAAAAGAAGGGAAATTGTTCCTAAAACATCTTGTAGCCTCTTATCCATAAGTGTGGCGTTCCACACACCCATGCACAAGACTCTACTAGATGTGGATTTCAGACTTCCTAGGACACTGTTGAACCTTAAGCTCTAATACTAAATTTGTAATGTTCCGAGTTTGTATCCCGAATGCTACACGATACTCATAATCCCAAAGGACCACAAGCTAACCCATGACTGGTACCTGCTATAATAACTGTGTAATAAATACTATAATGATTATGGAAATAGATAAAAACTTATGCCATAAGGTTCAAATCTGTAAATAAATGTAAATGTAGTATCAAGATACCAAAACTGAATATAAGTACTGAAAAACTGAATAACTATTTGAAAATACTCTAGTCTGAAAAGCCTCTAAACTGTCTGAACTGTAGTGTTAATGGGAAAAGTCCCCAACTAACTCCGACTACTGAAAATAATACTGAAATACTAAAAATAACAAGCACGTCCTCGAACTATGAGGACTTACCACTACTCTGAATACTGAATATTTGAACTTCTAAGGGTGCTCTAGAGCCCGTAAATTTGAACCTAGGATATAAGACATCATAGCACAAAAAACATGTGCCCGTTCTTTGAATGTATTGGTATGCTTCGTGAGATAGGCTGAAATACATGGTTCATATGCATGAACAATACTAACTGAATAACATGAGTATGACTGAATAAGAGTACATGCATGAATACACAGACTGTAACTGAGATCGTGATAATACTGAGTACTGAGTCTGAATATTGATAACTGATATTTGAGTTTACTAATATTGTATTACTAATTATCTAAATGACTATATCTGATAGTCCTAAATTATGTAGAACTATACTAAGTTCTGTACTGAGTTGAGTCACTATATCTGATAGTCCTAAATCTGTAGAACTAAATTGAGTTCTATTCTGAGATTGAGACTATAACTCAGATTATAGGAGGTGATCATCTAACTGACACGCCTCTCTTTAATCTTATTGGGGTCAAAACTGTAACCCCAGTTGGAAGGGTTTCAATATCATGCCACAGGTAAGGACAAGCTATGAGTTAACCCTCTCTGACAGAAAGCTCTTCCGTCAACCCTCACTAGCATGATAACTCAAATGATATATATCAACCCTCATGATATCTAGCAGGAAGATATCTCAACCTATGCTGGCTACATAGTTATGTAATGCAGGTATTGCTACTAAGGGTTAAAACCTCTGCTGAAAGAAATACCCCAATCTTTGGGTTCACTCAGTGCTGAATCCTACTCCCAACCGAATAGACACTAAACTAATTTCTAGTCTGTACTAGGCTGGACTGAACTGTCACTGATATTACTATTTAGCTAAACTGAAATGGATTCACTTAGTTACATTGGCTGACTGAATATTACTTAATTCTATTAGCTGACTGAGTTTACTAAGGTCTGGGTTGAGTACTGAACTAGACCGGGATAGTACTGAGTCTACTGAGTTTTTCGTAAGATATGTGACCGACTGAGAGTACTACTAATCTTGACATGACTAGTACTATTCTATGACTGACCATGGCTCTAGGTAAACAACTAAATTGTCGGGTACAAGTACCCCCAGAACTTGATAGCATAAATTAAGACATAGAACAAACTTGAAACATGTAAACTAAGTACTTGATCATCATTCATTCATTGGGGCATTTTAAAAAACACTTATATGGCATGAACTTGAATACATGCTATCATGATATAATTCCACTACTCAACTAACATGCTTGATTCATCAATCACTTGAAAAGTATAAAATAGGCACATAATACTAATCAACATGTGAGCACACAATTCCAAATATCAAATTCACAGTTTGAAGGCTTTAGCATGATCTTACATGATATCACATATGAATCAATTAACCCCACATGAAATTCATAATGAAACATGGATTTGAAACCTAATTAATCATTATAAACATGAATATTATCAAACCCAATATGGAATTCATGAAATTCATATACTTGATATTTATAAATAGTTTCTTGGACTCCAAGGGTAGAAGGGACCCTTGGATGAACACTTCACATACCTTAGTTCCTGAATTTTGAGAGATTGATGGTGAGTTCTTGAGTTCTTGATTTGAAACTGAATCTCCTAGGGTTCTTGAATATTTTGAGGAATAATAAGTATAATTGCTCTCCAAAGGGTTTAAATTTATGTTTTGGGGGATGAAGATCGTGGGAAAAAGACCCAAATACCCCTAAGGATGCGGTCTTTTAATGACTAAAAAATAATGTTACTGATGCGCAGGCCGAAACACTGCGTCATTGGCATCAACACGTTAGCCAATGCACTACGTCAAGTCTGCGTCGGTTCACTGGAATTTGCATTGGAGATGGGGGAAGATCATCTATCGATACGATGGTCGACATTGAGCATCGAGATTTCATTGACCCACTATTTTAGGCACTCAAATATGGTCTAAACGAGGTTTAAAAAATTGAAAACTTGCTCGGGAACACCTATTGACCTTCCTGATCATGAATTAACTTTTATTTCAATATTTAATGGATGTAAAGGTCTTGAAATAAGATTTCTAACTTTTGAAGGCTAAAATGGCACTAAGTCTGAATACAACAACAACAACAACAACAAACCCAGTGTATTCCTACATAGTGAGGTCTAGGGAGGGTAAGATGTACGCAGTCCATACCACTACTCCCGGGGAAGTAGCAAGGTTATTTCTAATATAGACCCCCGGCTCAAGACTAAGTCTGAATACTTAGCTAAAATATTCTATGTTTGGGACCCCTTGACAAGCCTAAAGGACTGATTTAAGCTAATAATTTTGTGGGGTCTTACAAACACAGTCACCCAGCTCAGTATAAAACTCAATTCCATTCTACAGAATCTGGACTATCAAAAATATTCACTCAGATATCAATTAATTAGTAGTCAGAATTTAGTATCCAGTGTTAACATGATCTCAGTTACAGTTTATGTATTTATGCATGTACTCTTATTTAGTTACGTCTATGTTACTCAACTAGTTATTGTTCATGCATATGAACCCATGCATATCGGCCTACCTCATTAGCATACCAGTATATTTAAAGTACTGACACATATTTTTTTTTGCACTATGATGTCTTTTATCATAAGTTTAGGCGCACGGGCTCCAAATCCTACTTAGCAGTTCAGATTATTAGCAGCGACTACAGTGGTGAGTCCTCATATTCCAAGGACTAAGTATTTATTTTTAGTATTTTATTAGACTCATTTTATTCAGTTATTTTAGTTAGTTGGGGACTTGTCCCATCAACTCCCTATTTCAAATAGTTAGAGGTTGTCAGACTAGATTATTTCAGACAGTTGTTTAGTTTTCATTTTAGTTTTTCATTAGTATTTCAGTATTGGTTTTTAATATTGTAAACCTTATGGAATTTCAGTTATACTTCTGCATTATTATGGTATTTTATTAGTTCTCAAAGCAGGTACCAGTTATGAGTTAGCTTGTGGTCCTTTGGGATCGTAAGCACCATGTGACATCTGGGGTAGAGTCTTCTCGGGGCGTTACAAACCTTGTATCAGAGCCTAAGGTTCAAAAGAGTCTTAGAAAGTCTAAAAGCCACATCAAGTAGAATCTTGTACATGTGTTTGTAGTACATCACACTTATGGACAAGAGGATACGAGATATTTTAGGAAAAGTTCCTTTCTTTCAATATTCATGTCGTGTGAGTGAGCATGAGCTCAAGACAAATTCTCTGTATAGTCCTTTTATTTATTATGTTTATAGACCATGCCTCCCCAGAAGGACGAAAGAAGAACAGGAAATCAGCTAGCACCTCAACCAGTTCAGACAGATCCCCTGGATAAGCATGTCTCTTATGCAAAATTCAGGGCAGCTTTCACCACTCTTGCTTATTTCGTATCAGCTTAGAATGAACGGCCAGCTTCTTTTTAGGCCAACCCACTGGCTAATACTGCGATAACTAGGATTTAGGACTTCACCTAAATGAATCCTCCATCATTTACAGGGTCTAAGTCAGATGAGGACCCACAAAAATTCCTTGATTAGGTGCAGAAAGTCAAAGATATTATGGGGGTAACTTCTAGTGAGAGTACTGAGTTGGCTGCATATCAATTGTAGGATGTGTCTCACTTATGGTTCAAGCAGTGAAAGGAAGAGAGGGCCACAGATGCAGTGCTCATAGAATGGGAGGAGTTGTCCACTACTTTCCTTATTAAATTCTTTCTACTGGAGTTGAGGGAAGCCAAGGTTTTGGATTTTATAAATCTAAAGCAGGGCAACATGATAGTACAAGAGTATTCTCTCCACTTTACTCAGTTAACTAGATATGCAACTATGTAGTAGCAGACAACAGATCTAAGATAAGTAAGTTTGTGTCGGGTGTGTCTAACAGTGTGGTTAAGGAGTGTAGGACCACAATGCTGATTAAGGATATGGACATATCCAGGCTCATGGTCTATGCTAAGAAAATAGAAGAGGCTAAGAATAAAGAGAGGGAGAGGGAGAATAAGAGAGTGAGAATAGGTAGCTTTAACTTCACTCATCCTAAGTTAGAGGGTGGAAATCATTCTCAATTCTACCTAAAATCTTCAATTACATCTCCATCCTTAGCCAGTGCTCCAGTGTTGAAATTCATAGACGATAATATAGATAGGGCATTAGGACCTAAACCCCAGGGTAGTATTAGTAGTGCCCAAACAAACCCTCTTTCCTAGAAGTGTGGTAGAAACCATTAGGGTGTCTGCAGAGCTAGTAATGATGTATGTATTGAATATGGCAAGCCAGGATATAGGATCAAAGAATATTCTCAGGTGAGTTGACAGAGTCAGTATAATCATCCCCTAGCTCAGTACAGTCAACTAAATCAGTAGGGTGTCACTTCCAGTGCCACCAGTGGGCAACTCCAAATAGACTTTATGAACTTCAGTCCTGATAGGATCAGGAAATTTCTCCTGATGTGGTCACTGGTATGTTACAAGTTTATCATTTGTATGTTTATGCTTTGCTAGATCCAGGAGCTTCTTTTATCCTTTATAACTTCTTAAATAGCTGTTGAGTTTGGAGTCAGTCCTGAAACCCTAGCAGAGCCTTTTCAGTCTCTACCCCAGTGGGTAAAACTATCATAGCTCAGTGGGTATACATGAACTGTTCGATTATTATATCTTAGAAAGTTACATCAACAGACTTAGTGGAATTAGAGAGGAGAGATTTTAATGTCAGTCTCGACATGGATTGGCCTCATTCATGTTATGCCTGAGTTGACCGCAGAAGAAGAATTGTTTAATTTAAATTTTTGAATAAACCTATCCTAGAATAGATGGGTAGTACTTCATTACTTAGGGGTCAGCTTATTTCTTACCTTAGGACGAGAAAGATGATATCAAGGAGATGTGTCTATCATCTCATTCGAGTTCAAGACTCTAGTTTTGAGACCCCCACCCTTGAGTCAGTAATAGTAGCATGTGAATTCCCAAATGTGTTTTCGGAAAATCTTCTTGGAGTCCCTCCCGATAGGGAAATTGACTTCAAAATAAACCTTATTTAAGATACTCAGCCCATCTCTATTCTGCCATAGGGAATGGCTTCAGCTAAACTTAAAGAACTAAAAGAACAGCTGAAAGACCTCCTAGATAAGGGATTTATTAGGCCCAGTGTTCCCCATGGGGTACACCAGTTTTATTCGTGTGTAAGAAAGACAATTCTCATAGAATGTGTATTGACTACCATTAGTTGAACAAAGTCACGGTCAAGAAAAAGTATCCACTTCCCAGTATCGATGAATTGTTTGACCAACTTCAGGGTGCCAGTTACTTTTCTAAGATAGACCTCAGATTAGGCTATCATCAGCTCAGAGTCAGAGAATGTGGCATTCCATAGCTTTCAGAACTCGGTATGGCCACTTCAAATTCTTAGTCATGTCATTTGGTCTTACCAATGACCAACAACTTTCATGGACTAGATGAACCGCGTGTTCAGGCAGTACTTAGACTTGTTCTTCATAGTCTTCATTGATGAAATTCTTATATATTCTCGCAGTGAAAGTGATCATGCAGACCATATCAGGATAGTATTACAAACTCTCAAAGCCCACAAATTGTTCGCCAAATTCAGTAAGTGTGAGTTTTAGCTAAGGTCAGTATCTTTCCTTGGCCATATAGTTTCTGGTGATAGCATTAGAGTTGATCCCCAGAAGACTGAAGCAATAAGAAACTGGCCCAGACCCTTCTCTCTGAAAGATATTAGGAGTTTCTTAGATTCCCCGACTAGGTGTCTACTTAGTCGATTCAGCAGAAGGTAGTGTATGGGTTCAAAAAAGTTTTGAATCATCTCTAGTTTCTGAAGTAAAGGAGAAGCAGGACATAGATCCTAGTTAAGATAAGTTAAAAGAGGTAATTAGAGATTAAAAGGTAGAGGTTTTATCCCAAGAGGGAGATAGTGTGTTGCATTTCCAGGGTCGACTATGTGTGCCCGGGGTAGATAACTTGAGGCAGCATATTCTTACAGAAGCGCATGGTGTACACTACTCAATTCATCTAGGGGCCACCAAGATGTATCGTGACATGTAGGAAGTTTATTGGTGGAGTGGGATGAAGAGAGAGATTTTTGAGTTTGTAGATAAGTGCTCGATATGTCAGAAGGTTAAGATCTAGCATCAGATGCCTAGTGAGTTTATGTAGGAGTTCAATATTCCCACTTGGAAGTGGTAGGAGGTGAATATGGATTTTGTGATGGATTTTCCTCGTACTCATCATTAGCATGATTCAATTTGGGTTATTATTGACAGGATGAATAAATCAGCTTATTTATTACCAGTCCATACTTCCTATTCAGCTGAAGATTATGCCAAGCTCTATGTTAGAGAGTTGGTTAGATTTCACGGAGTTCCATTGTCTATCATTTCAGACAGAGGTACACAGTTTACCTCTTATTTTTGGAAAGACTTCCAAAAGGGTCTTGGTACCCAAGTTCTCCTCAGTACAACCTTTTACCCTCAGACAGATGGTCAAGTAGAAATGACCATTCAGACTTTGGAAGATATGTTAAGAGTATGTGCTATTGACTTGAACGGTAGTTGGGATGACCACTTGCCCTTGATTGAGTTCGCATATAATAACAGTTATCATTCCAGCATTCAGATGGCTCCATTTAAGTCACTTTATGGAAGGAGATGTAGATCTTCCATTGGTTGGTTTTAGGTAGGTGAGGCTGCAGAGGTAGGGCCTGACTTAGTATTTGATACTTTAGAAAAAGTTCAGTTGATCAGGGAAAGGCTTAAGACAGCTCAGAGCTGGTAGAAATTGTACGCAGATGTATAAAGAAAGGATCTTGAGATTAGTGACTTTGTATATTTGAAAATCTCTCCAATGAAAGAAGTAAAGAGGTTTGGCAAGAAGGGAAAGCTCAGTCCCCGATATATTGGTCCTTACCGAGTTCTTAGCCATTTCAAAAAGGTAGCTTACAAGCTTGAGTTGGCTTCAGACCTATCCTCAGTACATCCAGTGTTTCATGTCTCCTTACTAAAGAAATCAATAGGTAACCCATTAGTTGTAGTCTGTATAGAGGGTATAGACGTTTAGTACAGTCTCTCTTATGAAGAAATCCTAGTTGAAATCCTCGATCATCAGGTTCACAGACTAAGGAACAAAGAAGTTCCTTTAGTCAAGGTTCTTTGGCGAAATTAGTCCGTTGAGGGAGCTACTTGGGAAGCAGAAGCAGATATGCGAGTCAAGTATCCTCACTTGTTTTTTGCAAATGTAGATTCAAATCAAGGTAACAGTCTTCCTTAGATTCACTCAATTCCATGATCAGATTACCTTTGCAAATTTGGTATAAATTACCGTTGCATATCATTCTCATGACAATCATGCATTCATAAATTAGTTTCAGCCATGCAATCACACTTCGGTTATGCATTTTTCAGTATGAAAACTCAATTTATCAGCAGTTTTAGTCATGTGTCATATCCCCAAGTTCAACCATGTCTCAGTTATGCATGTCAGTATCAGTATAGTTTCTCAGTAGTCATAGTTCAGTTAGTCTCATTTGAGGAAAAATGACCCCAAAGGGGAGATATTGTAAGACCCCATAAAAGTCATAGTTCAATTCAGTCCTTAATAGCTTGCAATGAGGGGTCCTAGACTTAGGACAAATTCAGTAAAGTATTGAGACTTAGAATCATTTTAGCCTTCGTAATGGGATGACCTTATGTTAGATCCGTACGACCTTAGAATATTGATTTTTAAGATGATTCATTATCAGGGATGTCAAAAGGTTTTCTTGGGTGAGTTTTGGAATTTTTGGGCTAGTATAGAGGCATGTTTGGGGGTCCAATATAGTGGTTCCACACGATTAGCGTATGGTGAATGCTCCAGTACACCCCTAGAAAGCATGCAAAAGAGCATGTGGCTCACTTGTAAGACCCCACAAAATCCTAACCTTAATTCAATCCATTAATGCTTGACAAGGGGTCCCAGACTTAGAAAATTCTAGCTAAGTTTTAAGACTTAGTTTATTTTTAGCCTTCAAAAGTTGGAAATCTTATTTTGTGACCTTAAAGTCCTTTAAATGTCTATATCTTAGTTAATTCATGATCAAGGATGTCAATAGGGATTTTCGGATGAGTTTCAGATTTTTTGGACCTTGTTTAGACTAAGTTCTAGTGTCCAAAATAGTGAGTCAACGCGATGTTGGCGCATCGCATCGTCCATCACATCAAAAAATAAAATGTTCCTCAGCTCAGGGCAATTTCCAGTGAGTTAATGCGATGTCGACGTAGTGCGTTGGCTATCACGTTGGTGCGAATGGCACAATGAGTCAACTAGCGCGTCAGTACCCTGTTTCCAGTCATTAAAATAGTTGTGACCCCAGGGTTATTTCAGTCTTTTTTCCACCCCTGTATAGCCTAAAAACATGATATTCAACCATTATTCACCAAAGTACACTTGTTTTCTTTCAAATTCTCTCAATAACAAGCATTAGGGTTCTTAGTTCAAGACTCGAAACTCAAGAATTTTGCCGTCAATCGTCTTAAAGTCAAGTAGTAAGGTATGTTAGATGTTGATTCATGGGTCCCTTCCACCCATGAAGTTCAAGAATCCTTTTTCTAAATTCAAAGATTATATATTTATGAGTTTTCATGAATTATGTGAATTGATATTCATGCTCATATTGTTGCTAGGTGTTGATTCATGTCTTAGATTACGAGTTTCAAGATTTGATCCTAGTATGTGATGACTTACATAATATTCATAAAAAACCCTTAAATTTGCAAGTGAGTTGATGAAGCGATGGTGATTTAGATGTATTAATTGTTGTATGACCAAAGCATACTCCCCATATGTTTGATAAAAGGCCTATGTGAATGAGATAGAGTCATTATAGAATGTTGACAAGAAATCCCCAACTATGTATAACTTAATGCATACCAAGTATTTGAAGAAAGACCTTATTGAATGAATCATGAGACATTGATATGCTTCTCTATACATTTACAAGTTTATGAATTTCAAGTTCTAGATGAGATGCCCCATTGATTATAGTATGAATGATAGACCATTGTCATGTTATTCAAGAATTTTCATGCTTTATATTATCCGTGCTATTGAGTCCTGGAGGTATTTAATACGCAATAATTTAGCTGTGTGCCTAGAGCCAGTGTCAGTTTTACGACAATCTCAGTAGTGCCACAATCAATAGAAATCAGTCAGTTACAAAACTTAGGATAACTCAGTTCAGTTTAGTTAAACAGTACGATCAGTAACAACTCAGTTAGGCCTAGTATGAACTAGGAAATCAGTTCAGTGTCTTTCAGTTAGGAGTATGAGTCAGCACCGAGTAAGACTAGGTATGGGGGGACTCCTATTAGTGGGGAATAGGTCCCTAGAAGAAATCCCTAAGTTCCAGAACTACGTAGCTAGCGTAGGTATGAGATGTCACCCGTTAAATAGGACTGACATACTTAGAGATCACCCGTTAGTTTAGGACTGATCTCAAGGTGTCACCCGATAGATTCGGACAGACTCCATAGCAGTTGTCTTTACTCGTGGCACAGTAATGACAACCTTCCAGTTGAGGTTACAGTTTGGACCCTAATTAGTTCAGAAACGGGGCATGTCAGTTAGATGACTACCTCCCACAGTTATAGTCTTAGTCTTTATAATAGAACTCAGATCAGTATTATGGAAATCAGAACTATTAGACATAGTCACTCAGCTCAGTAAAGAACTTAGATAGTTCTATAGATTCATAGATCACTCACTAGATAGGCTTGATCTCAGATTCAGTCAAATATTTTCATTATTGAAAGATTCAGAGATCACCCACTAGATAGGCTTGATCTCAACTTAAGTCAATAAGATATTAGTATCAATACACTCAGTTACTAAAAATCCAGTTATTAAAATTCAGTACTTAGCGATACTATGATTTCAGTTATAGTTTATGCACTTATGCCTGCATTCTCACTCAATTATGTTCACGTTACGTAGTTAGTTATAGTTCATGCATATGAACCCTTGCATTTAGCCTTACCTTATCTAGAATACCACTACATTCTCATGTATTGATGCATAATTTTCTTTTGTGCTATGGTGTCTGATACCATAGGTTCAGAAGGACGGGATCCCGAGCACCCTTAGCAATTCAAATTCAGGCAGCAATAGCAGACTTAGCAGTGAGTCCTCATCATTCGAGGATGTTCCATATTTTATTATTGATTTAGATTTAGCATTTTAGTAGATGGATTTAGTTAGGGAATTGTCCCATTAACTCCTTATTCAGACTGTTTAGATTTTTTTCAGACTAGAGTACTTTCAGACAGTTGTTTTAGTTTTGGTATTGTTATACTTTATTTAGTTTTATTTCAGTATTGAACCTTATGGCAAGTTTTTTGCCAGTTTTCCATATTTTACAATATACTATTCAGTGTTAAGTTACAGATATCAGTCATGGGTTAGCTTGTGGTCCTTTGGAGTCATAAGCACCATTTAGCATCCGAGGTTTAGAACCTAGGGCATTACAAACTTGTTATCAGAGCCTAAGGTTCAATAGTTTCCTAGGAATTCTGAAAATCCACATCTAGTAAAGTCTTGTACATTGGTGTGTTGCACGCCACATTTATGTACATGAGGCTATGAGATATTTTAGGAACAGTTTCCCTTCTTTCAGCATTCATGTTGTGTGAGCGAGCATGAGCTCCGATAAAACCCTCAGTCTAATCTGTTTCTTTCTTTCATTTACAGAATATGCCTCTTCGTAGAGCTAATGCCCATAGAAACGATAACCAGCCACCTCAAGATGCAAATCCTTTGAATGAGAATGTGTCACATGCAGATTTTTGGGCAGATTTTCAGGTGCTAGCCCAAGCTGTGACAACAAATATTCAGGATAACCGTTAGGCTACAGCTCTACATCAGCAAGATGGGGATTTAACCGCAACCAAAAGAAAAGATTTATGAGAATGAACCCACCAGAATTCTTTGGGTCAAAGGCAGGTAAGGACCCATAGCTTTATCTTGATGATGTGAAGAAGATTACCCAAATTATGTATATGTTTGAAGAGGAGAGTGTAGAGTTGGTATCCTATAGGCTGAAGGATGTTTCTTATGATTGGGTAGTGATATGGAAGAAGAATAGAGGGGAGGATGCAACTCCCATGACTTGGCAGATATTTCAGAATGTGTTCTTAGACAAGTTTTTCCCACTTGAGATAAGGGAATCTAAGATAGAAGAGTTCATGAACCTAAGGCAGGGCTCTATGATAGTGAAGGAGTATTGCCTGAAGTTCAACCAGTTGTCTAAGTATGCCCCTGATCAGATGACTGACCCTAGAGCAAGCATGAGTAAGTTTGTGACTAGTATGTCTGGGTTGGTGGTTAAGGAGTGTAGGACTTCTATGCTCAATAGAGACATGGATCTTTCTATATTAATGATGCACACTTAGCAAATTGAGAAAAAGAAAGCCAAGGAAAGAGATAGAGTAAATAAGAGAGCCAGAACGAGTAGTTTTAGTTTTTCTCAGCCAGGGTCACAGGGTGGTAACTATTCTTAGCATAGTCAGAAGTTTTCAGTCCCACCTCCTTCTTTAGCTAGTGCACCAGTACTAATGTTCAGGAATGCCAGTCATGATAAGGTGCCAGGCTCCAAAACCTAGAGTAGTGTGAGAAGTGATTGTACCTATCTGCTTTGTGAAGAGTATGGTAGGAATCACCTAGGTGCATATAAAGCAAGCAACAAGGTATGTTTTGGATGTGGTAAGCCAGGCCATAGGCTATGGGAGTGTAGAGTTTTGGCTCAAAGGGGTAAAGATTTGCGTCAGCAGGGCGCCACTTCCAGTACCACTAGTGGTCAGTGTCTGAATAGATTTTATGCACTTCAGGCTCGCCATGATCAGGAAAGTTCACCTAACATAGATTCAGGTATGTTATGTTTCTTCCATCTTCATGATATGCTTTGTTAAATCCTTTGCTCCCAGTTGAGCTTAAGTTTTCAGCATGAGTCAGTCAGTAAAGTCGTAATTTACTTTAGCAGTCAAGCAGTCAAATTCGTATGGTTTTTTTTTTCCTATCTTTCCATCTAGTCATATTATTCGAAATCTTAGGAATGTAACTATTCCTAGATAGAACATCCTAGTAATTAAAAGTTTAGCTTAGTTCATGAATCATGCATTAGTTTTAGATCCCAGATATTCATTCATAATTTAGTTCGTAGGTGCCCTGTGCATCGCCCTAGTATATCAGTGAAGTAAGAATTCTTAGAGGGACATAGTGTCCTAAGGGAGAGTTACCCTATGATTTCCCCGATACTTTCATGTCATTAAACCTATCTAGTTTCATGCTTAAATTTTTCTTACAAACTCGATATCAGTCATCATTGCATATTCAGTTAGGCATTCTAGAGTCAGGTATCCATGCATTAGATATGCATGTCCAACATGAAATTTCAGTAAATTAGTAATGTTGGTTATATAGTCATGCTTCAAATGTTGATGTCAAGTAAGTAAGTTCATTCTATGAGAAATCTCAGCTTAGTCAGTCTCATTAGAGGATGAATGTTCCGAAGGAGGAGATATTGTAAGACCTCACAAAATCCTAAGCTTAAATCAGTCCATTAATGCTTGTCAAGGGGTCCCAGACTTAGAAAATTCTAGCTAAGTTTGCAGACTTAGTTTATTTTTAGCCTTCGAAAGTTGGCAATCACATTTCGTGACCTTAAATTCCTTTAAATGTCTATATCTTAGTTAATTTATGATCAAGGATGTCAATAGGGATTTCCAGTTGAGTTTTAGATTTTTGGACCTCATTTAGACTAAGTTCTAGTGTCCAAAATATTAAGTTGACGCGATGTTGGTGCGTTGCGTCGTCCATCGCATTGACAGATAAAATGTTCCATAGCTCAAGGCAATTTCCAATGAGCCAACACGATGTCGATGCGGTGCATTGGCTATCACGTCGGTGCCAACGACGTGACATGTCACCTAGCGTGTTGGTACCCAATTTCCAGTCATTAAAACAGTCATGACCACAGGGTTATTTCAATCTTTTTCCCACCCCTATATATCCCTAAAATACGAGATTCAGCCATTATTCACCAAAGTACACTTGTTTTCTCTCAAATTCTCTTAAGAGCAAGCATTAGGGTTCTTATTTCAAGACTCGAAACTCAAGAATTTCACCATTAATCTTCTTGAAGTCAAGTAGTAAGGTATGTTAGATGTTGATTCATGGGTCCCTTCCACCCATGAAGTTTAAGAATCCTTTTTCAAAAATCAAAGATTATATATTTATGAGTTTTCCTAAATTATGTGAATTGCTATTCATGCTCTTGTTGTTGTTAGGTGTTAATTCATGTCTTAGATTACAAGTTTCAAGATTTGATCCTAGTATGTGATGACTTGCATAATATTCATGATAAACCCTTAAATATTCTAGTGAGTTGATGTAGCCATGATGATTTATACATATTGATTGTTGTATGACCGAAGCATGCTCCCCATATGTTTGATAAAAGGCCTATGTAAATGAGATAGAGTCATTATAACATATTGACAATAAATCCCCAATTATGTATAAGTTAATGCATGCAAAGAACTTGAAGAAAGACCTTATTGAATGAATCATGAGACATTAATATGCTTCTCTATACATTTACAAGTTTATGACTTTCAAGTGCTAGATGAAATGCCTCATTGATTGTATTGTGAATAATAGATCATTTTCGTGTTATTGAAGAATTGTCATGCTTTCTATTATCTATGCTATCAAGTCCTGGGGGTATTTAATACCCGATCATTTAGCTATGTGCCTAGAGCCAGTGTCAATTTCAAGACAATCTCAGTTGTTCCATAATCAGTAGTACTCCGTCAGTTACAGAACTTAGGATAACTCAGTTTAGTTTAGTTAAATAGTACGATCAGTAATAGCTCAATCAAGCCTAGTATGAACTAGGAAATTAGTTCAATGTCTTTTAGTTGGAAGTAGGATTCAGCACCGAGCGAGCCTAGGGATGGGGTCACACCTTTTAGTAAGGACTAGGTCCCTAGAAGAAATCGCTAAGTTTTAGAACTACATAGCCAGCGTAGGTATGAATGCCACCCGTTAGATAGGACAAACTTACTTAGAGATCACCCTCCAGTTTAGGATTGATCTCAAGGGGTCACCCGGTAGAATAGGACTGACTCCATAGCAGTTTTCTTTACCCGTGGCATGGTACGGACACCCTTCCATCTAGAGTTACAGGTTGGACCCTAATTAGTTTAGAAAGGGGCATGCCGGTTAGATGACTACCTCCCACAGTTTTAGTCTCACTCTTCAGAATAGAACTCAGATCAATATTATGGAAATCAGGACTGTTAGAAACAGTCACTCAGCTTATTAGAGAACTTAGATAGTTCTATAGATTCAGAGATCACCTGCTAGATAGGTTTGATTTAAGATTCAGTCAATCATTCATTATCGGTAGATTCAGAGATCAACCGCTAGATAGACCTAATCTCAGCTTCAGCCAATCAGATATCAGTATCAGTAGACTCAGTTATCAAAAATCCCTTTATTAGAATTCAGTACTCAGTGATACTACAATTTTAGTTATAGTTTATGCACTTATGCCTGCATTCTTACTCAGTTATGCTCACATTACATAATCAGTTGTAGTTCATGCATATGAGCCCTTGCATTCAGCCTTACTTTATCTAGTATACTAGTACATTCACACATATTGCTGCATACTTTTCTCTTACACTATGGTGTCTTATACCATAGGTTCAGAAGTACGGGTTCCCAAGCACCCTTAGCAGTTCAGATTCAGCCAGCAGCAATAGACTTAGCAGTGAGTCCTCATCATTCGAGGATGTTCCTTATTTTATTATTGAATTAGATTTACCATTTCATTAGATGGAGTTAGCAGGGGGATTGGCCCATCAAATCCTTATTTAGACAGTTTAGAGGTTTTTTTTAGACTAGAGTACTTTCAGACAGTTGTTTTAGTTTGGGTATTGTTATACTTTATTCAGTTTTATTTTAGTATTGAACCTTATGGCAAGTTTTCCACCAGTTTTTCGCATTTTACAATATATTATTTAGTGCTCAGTTACATATATCAGTCATGGGTCAGCTTGTGGTCCTTCGGGGTTATATGAACCGTGTAGCATCCGGGGGTTCAAAATTTGGGGCTTTACAACATGCTCCATTCCATAGCTCCAGAGCATGCGGCGCTTGCTCGAGAATTTTTCAGCTTTCAGTTCTATATCCAGAGGGGTAAACAAGTTCTTTTTCACTTCATATCATCCCAAAACACGAGATTTAGCCTTTCTAAAGGCAAAATTCACTCATTTTTGGTAAATCCACTCAGGTTCAAACCCTAACCTATCAAATTCAAGATTCAAGTCCCAAGAAATTCACCATAATTTTTAGAGAACCACTAATTAAGATATGTTAGGTGTTCATCCTTGAGTTTTCTTCCACCCTTGGAGTTCAAGAACCCTTTTCATAACCTCAAGTTAATAGTTTTATGAATTACATGTATAAATTAGGTTGTTTTCATGTTCATGTTGTTTGTATAGGTTTTAATTAAAGATTTAATTATAGTTTTCATGAATATAAGAGATTATGTATTTAATGGTTGTAATCCCCATATCAAAACCCTTGAATTGTGAATTAATGATTGTAGTCGTGATGAATCAACATGTTATTCATGTCCAAGTACAAGATTATGCCTTCTAGGTATTTGACAAAATTCTTAATTGAGTTAATTGTGCATTTGTTATCCTATGTTGACCCTAGTGTTGAAATCATGCCATTACAATATGTTTAAATTTCTACCATGCTAAAGCTATGCCTTGCAAGTATTTGTTGGAATGCCTATGTGAATTGAATAGTGTAATTATGACATGTTAGCATTTATTCCTATTCGTGTACAAGTTCATGACTTCCTGGTTGCTTGATGAAATGTCTCAATGATTGCATTGTGAAAAGTTGACTATTTTCATGTTTTAAGTATTACCATGTCCTATTAGTATAGATACTATCGATTGCTGGAGGTATTCAATACCCGATAATCTAGCTGTTTACCTAGAATTATAGTAGCTACAAGATAGCCTCGTTGATGTCATGAATAGTAAGATTCAGTCAGTTATAGACCTCAGTGAACTCAGTCCAGTTCAGTCAGTCAATGCGATCAGTAACAAATCAGTCAAGCCTTGTACAGTCTAGTGATCAGTTTAGTATCCTTTCAGTTAGGAGTGGAATTCAGTACCGAGCGAACCCAGGGATAGGGGCATTCCTGCTAGCATAGGGTTTGACCCTTAGTAGAAATACCTACATTACAGAACCACGTATCCAACATAGGTTGAGATATCTTTCTGCCAAACTAGGGTTGATACATCTCATATAAGTTTTCTTTCTAGTGAGGGTTGACAAAAGTGCTTCCTGTCAGAGAGGGTTAACTCACAGTTTATCTTTACCTATGGCACGGTATCAATACCCTTATAATTGGGGTTAAAAGTTGGAACTCAATCCATTCGGAGATGGTCATGTCAGTTAGATAACTACCTCCCACAATTTCAGTTTCAGTCTAAGTATAGAACTCAATTTAGTTCTATAGATTCAGGCTGTCAAACACAGTCACCAAGCTCAATAAAGAACTCAGTTCTGTTCTACCGAAATAGGACTATCAGAAATAATCACTCAAATATCAGTTAATCAGTATTTAGAATTCAGTATCCAGTGTTAATATTATCTCAGTTACAGTTTATGTATTCATGATTGTACTCTCATTCAGTTATGTCCATGTTACTCAGCTAGTTATTCTTCATGCATCTGAACCCATGTATATCAGCCTACCTCACTTAGCATACCAGTACATTCAAGTACTGATGCATACTTTTCTTTTGTGCTATGATGTCTTATATCACAGGTTCAGACGCAAGGGCTACAGATCGTTCTTAGCAGTTCAAATTATTAGCAGTAACTACAGTGGAGAGTCCTCATATTTCGAGGACTGAGTCATTCTTTTTAGTATTTCAGTAGACTCATTTTATTCATTTATTGGAGTTAGTTGGGGACATATACCATCAACTCCCTATTTCAGACAGTTAGAGGTTTCCAGAGTAGATTATTTTAGATAGTTGTTTAGTTTTCTTTTTAGTATTACATCAATATTTTAGTATTGGTTTTCAATGTTGTGAACCTTATGGAATTTCAGTTATACTTCCGCATTATTACAGTATTCTATTCAGTGCTTACAGCAGGTACCAGTCATGGGTTAGCTTGTGGTCCTTCTGGATCATAAGCACCATGTAACGTCCAGGTATAGACTTGAGGCGTTACATTTTCACATTGATATTTATAAGCAATTAAACATCATCTGTTCAATTCATATCAAGTTCAAGATTAAAACAATAGTAAAACACTTATCTCATGCTACAAAACATCCAATTGAACAACCCACAACATGTGAAATCAAGATGTATCATAAAAAGAGAGGGATTGTATATGTTTCATGCTCTCAATTCAACATTCAAACTCAAATTCATACATACATACATACATACAAGAACAAATTAAATTTAGGGGAAAGCCTCAAGACCAAAACATTATATCATTGAAAGAGTTGGTAATGCATGATTTTTAATGTAATTCAAAACCCTTCATGAATACATGATTTTTCAACATTCACAACATTATTAAAAACAATTTCACCATGCCTATATAGTTTAGCGAAATCCCACGTACCTTATATTGATTTATTTGAAGATTGAAAACCCAATCTTGACTCTCTTCTTGAAAATCTTGAAGTTAAATGTCTTGAATTGTTGTTTTGGAGAAGAAGAGTTGAATGTTCTTTCTTGAGAGGTGGCTAGGGTTTTTATTTGAGAGAAAATTTGAATAATAGTGTGTATAATACTTTTGGGGGCTGAAATTAAGTGTTATGGGCGGATTTGGGTGAGGGAAAGTGACCAAAGTGCCCCTATACCCTTTAGGAACTGAAATAGCATGTGAAATAGCTTTGTATCACGTTGACCATCACGTCGTGTCACCCATCATGTCGAGGACCATCACGTCGTATCCCAATCGTGTCGTCTTACTACCTCTCACGAAAGTTGCCATAAATTTTCACTCGGGTATTGGTTTAAGGCAAAATTGGTATCATTGGAAAGCTAACTTAATTATCTACAATTTGGTGGGTCTTGAGCTACAAAATTCTATGTTTATCAAAATTTATACACGTTCAAAATAGAACCTCATAGAATCGAATACAAAGATTTAGCCGAATTAAAAACTCTTAGCTCAACTTCGCACTAAGTGATTCCTATGAACGTTTTTCACCTTAAAAGGTCTTCAAACAAGAGGATAAAGATCATGAAACATGAATTTAAATATACATCATGGGGTTAGAGTCTATACCCATAGGAATGACGGTCCGATTTCTAGCTCAAAAATCAAGGGTGTTACAGATTTTTAGTCAAGAATGAAACTTAGCAGAGTCTTGTGCATGGGTGTGAAGCGCGGCACACTTATGGAAAAGAGACTACAAGTCGTTTTAGGAAAATTTTCCATTCTTTTAGTATTCATGTCATGCGAGTGAGCGTGAGCTCTATTTAAACTCTCGTTCTAATCCATCCTTTATTCCATTATAGAAAAGGCATCCCAGAAAGTATGGAAGAAGGAATGAGAACCAGCCCACACCTCCGCCTGTTCAGGAAGATCCCCTGAATGAGAACTTCTCTCATTGTAAAGACCCGAGACTACCCCATAGTCATCACACAATGCTTAGGACCACATGTAATTCTAAGCTAAGCCTTATACTTGCATAACTCATAAGAAACTAAATAAAATAAATAAGTATGAAAAAATAATGTGGAAGATAAATCTTTTTTGAACATAATACAAAACTATATTGAAACGATTACAACTCTGATTATATAAAACAAAACTAGAATCCAATACATCAACTCTACTGACTGTCTATGAAGATTTTACTAGTATTGTCTATAGGTAGTGGGACATGACCCCCAACTATTTCAAATCAATACGACTAAATAAAGAAAACAAGATACTGGTCAAACTAATGTTAACTTGAGTCTTTGAATCAAATGAACCCATCACCTGCTGACTGGAAGCTGCAAGCTATCTGATTATGATATGTGTGCTACAACTTCTACCTATATTATGAGACAATGTAGCACATAGACGTTTATGTGGATCAATACTTTTGGAATGTACTGAGCATGTGGGGGTGAATACATAAGTGAAACAATAACTGAATCTATTCATAAACTTTAAAATAATACATGTTAAGTTTAAATGACTCAC